>NW_024412388.1:56837220-57020851 GCF_014898765.1 Herpailurus yagouaroundi
CACACACACACACACACACACACACACACACACACACACACACACACCCCTGACTTCCTACTTATCAGTGGAGTTCTCTTCTCACTGAGAAGAGTGGAGAAAGAGGTTTCTGAACTTTACTTCAACTTTCCAGCCTACAAACTGCTTCAACTACTGATTCCACTTGCCACTTTGTTGAAGTTCCAGGCTTTGCTCGGTTTCACCTGCTTTTCATTTTAGGAAAGTCTGGTGGGAAAACACTGCACTTACCTTTTGTTGATATTTATTTCCCATTTGGGGGTCTTGTAGTGTACCCAAGTTCCTTGATTTGTTCAACAGCAAAAACAAACAAACAAACAAACATAAATACTGTCTAAACAGTTGAGACAAAGGCTAAGTCACTATTTAGTGTTTAAGGTGAACTGAATCTGATCTTTGCAGTCTACTATGGCCAGAGCAGAGGACATGTCTTGGCAACTGAGGAAGAAGGGGAGCTAAGGAGTAAACTTACACAACTCCCCCCCCCCCCAAGAAGTGTTATAGATATATTTTTCTTTTCCAAAGAAATTGGAACTGTAACAGTTTATCTATTGAGAAGAATCTAGTTGGAGTTATGACCTATCACTAACTTTTTGTGATGGTTATCAAGTATGGTCACCAACCAAATTCTCTGGGCAAAACAACTCCTGGCACCACTTACTCTAGGCAAACCCCTTTGAATATAAAACTGTTCTGATCCTACAGCAACGTTAATGACCAGCAGCCACTCACCAGTGTCTTTGCACCTTTGCTCCACAGTACTAAGATCCCAGAAATTATACTAGTTCCGGAAGCGCCCTAAGAAACCCACAACAGTGGATAATGGGCTCTTCGAGGCTAGGAGATCAGCTTCTTAGGAAAAGAAAAAGAAACCCACACCAACAAACACCAGGGAACTATGTGTAATGGTTCGCTGCTTGTGCAAAAACCTCAAAGAGGATGAAGGTCAGACAGGGATAATAGGCCAATTTAATTCTGAAAGCACAAGGTGCAAGAAATTTTAATTATGGTCTGCCACTGAAATCACACAAGATCCAATGGCATCTAACTGCAACTGCTCATCAAGGGAGACAAGAGGTGTAATTGTAACCGCTGCATAATCACTGTGAGGGCACAGGGAAGGCTGCCTTCAGCTCCCAGCAGAGAATGTATTAAGAGCCTCGAAAAATCCAATACAGGGAAACATGGAGATTGTACGTAGCCAAACAGGAGCTCTTAACAGGAAAGCCAAACCCCGTTGTGTGTGTGCGCGCGCGTGTATGTATTTGAGAGGTGAGGGTTCCAGGAACAAAAAGATTAAGCTGTTTGGCCCAAATTGAGAATACGGGCTTGTAAAACTCCGAACCCCTTTCTGCTTTGTGGATACATACGCAGAGAGAAAGGCATGATCTCCTCCAGAAATTTCTGCCTCGGTGAAGCTTCACCCGCTCTCCTTTGTTTAAAACAATTAGCTTGGATGTTACAGTGATTTACAGAACCAGACTCCCTTTAATTTGTTCGCATCAAACCCAAGTATGGAGACTAAACGGCACACACAGGGCTCGAAGTGCCCAAGCCTGTGCGGCTCTCACCACCACGCCGACGACGGCGCCCGCGCGGCGCTGACTCTCGCAAAGGGACGGGCGGAGAAAGCCCCTCCGCGGACTCTCCACTCCGCAAAGTTTCGCAGGTCCGCGAAGAAAGCAAAACCATCCCATCCACGCCCGTTGCAAAGTTGGCACTGAAGTTTGTACCGGGATGTCCTAAATCCCAAGGGGGAAGGGGACGCGAGTGTGCGGCGAGGCTGGAGGATGGATGAAGACGGAGAGACAGCCAAGAGGGAGTTTTTCCGAGTGGAAGATCCGTGAGACCATCTTCTTCACTCGGAAGCCTGTTTGGCTCCCAGAGGTCCGGGCCGCGCTCGCCAGGGGAGGCGCCGTCGCCGGGGGCCGGAGAGCTGTCACCTGCGGGGAGCCGCAGCGGGGGCGGGAGGCGCTCTGCTAGGCGCCCTGGGAGGACTGGGGGCTTCAGAATCCCCAGCTCTGCGGGCTCTGAGAAGTGGGGGAGGGGAGATTCGCGAGAGGGCAGGAGGCCAAGAGCAACACCTTACGGATACGCTTTTCCCTTCCGACCTCTCCAACTTCCCGCAGCGCCAGCCAAGGACTTTCTCCCACCGCACCCCACGGCATCTCGCCTCCAGGCCCACCTCGCAGACCAGTCTGCGGCCGCGGCGGGGGTGGGGTGCGGTGAGGAAGCAGCGGGCGCGAAGGCTGGGACCCCAAAACGCAAACTCTCACCCCCTAGCTGAGACGACCAAATAGGTTTACACAGGCAACGATCACAGCCCCATAGCAGGGCTCCGGGTTAGCGCCGGGCGCAGTTCCCTGACTCTTCTGTTGTTCCCAATAAAGTCGATTACGTTGCCCTCCGGGAGCTGATTGGGAGGGAACAGAGAGGAAAAGGGGGGAACGCGGGAAAAAGCGGGGGGAGCAGCAATCAACTTTGTAACCCAGCGCTTCCTCGCGCGATCCGTCGCCATGCTTAAGATTCCCACCCCCGCCACCCCCCTCCTTCCTTTCAAGTGGATACTGAAACTAGGCCAAAACTTTTTCCCCTCCTTTTCTCTTAGCCACTAGACTGGATTGTGCCCCACGGAGCCCCATGGAGCTCTGCTTTCTTAAGCACAATAGCCGGACTAATTAGATCATAGAAGCAAGGCAGTGATACTGTAACAAGTAGCCCGAGAGGCAAAGAGGGAAGGGGCCCGAAAAGAGAGAAAGGGGGAAAAGTTTGCAGCTCTCGCACTTACCAATCAAGCCTCCCACCAGAAAGGCGATGATTTGGAACACGAGCAGAATCCCACCAACAATGCACAGCTTCTTGGTGCTCATGTTTTCTATAATTGCCCCAGCCATTTTTGCGCCCCCCTTTTTCTTTCCTCCTTGAAATAAATGTTTTAGGGTGTGCTATTTGCCCCCTCTCCTCTCAGGCTCCCTCCTCCCTCGCCTCCTTTCTGGGCGCTGCAAAACTTCAGGGGTGCGGGAGCGCGGCGAGGATGGGACCGGGACGCACGGCGCCCGCACGGATTCCCCCGGCGCAGCCGGCTCGGGCTCCCCCAATGCCCGGAGCTGTGATTGTGGCCGCTCCGCCGCCTGTGGACGCTTAAAGGAGCAGGGAAGCGGATCACATGACGCTGCCTGACTCCCTCCCTTTCTTCCTCCCTCCCTCTCGCGCTTCCTCCCTCCCTCCCTCCCTCTCTCTCTTCCTCTCCCCGTTGCCCGCCTGTGCGGGGCTCCGAGCTCCGGAGGGTGCTGGCGTCCCGACCCCGGTCTGTCTGGCAGGCTGTCCCGCCTGGGGCTGGTGTCGTTTGGGGGTTGATGTTGTTGTTAAGTGGGTTCCCCCTACCCCGCCTCTCACGTTTCCTTTTCTGGTGCGAGATTTAAATCACCCATGGACAGCTTTGCAGACCTTTAACTTACGCCTTGACTTTAGGAAACGGGCCCCACCCGCAACTGCTAGAACTCTCTTTGGGAAAGAGAAGAATTTTTTAAAGGGACCCAAAGATGCTTAAGTCAAAGCACAGAGATGCAGAATAGTCTTCGGCTTCCTTCGACCTGGTCCCAGCCTTAGTTATTGGGCGCATACACAGCTAAATTTCCTCCGCTGCACCCCTGAAGGAATCCTGTGCTCCAGCCAAGTCAGACCACTGTTCATTATCCCCCATTCCATGAGTTTCCAGAGCCTTGACCCTGGCCCTTAAATATATATATTCTACTCCGTCGGAGTTTTAAACCTCATTTAAAAACCAGCTCGTCACCTAAGTTTCCAAATCACCTCCGTGTAGTATTTCCGTGAACTAAACCCCTACAACTCGTGTTTACATTTTTAGCTCCTATTGTGAGGACCTGTGTGTACATGTTTGTCTCCACAGAGCTGTAAACTCCTGGGGGATAGGGACCGAGTTTTATTCATCTTTGAACCCCACCCCCACCCCCCGTGGTGCCTAACAAAATTCTAGGTCTTGTAGGTCCTCCATAAACTTTTGTGGAATGAATAAATGAATGTGAAAGCAAGCCCACGGCTTGCATTTCAAAAGCCTGAAAGAGACCTTATTTGATTTAGATGGTACACTTACTTAGTTGCAATGTTTGTTGTCTCTTTGTGAGGATATATTTATATTTACACTTAACTTCTCGAGGAGAAGGAAGCTGAGACTCTTCAGAGATTTCCTGTTCTATCAAGCCTAAATTCCTGGACCTGGTTTTTCCATGTTCCATAAATAGGTCACTTGATCAGCACAACTCATTTGCCCAACAGACCCTTGGTTTGGTCACCCCCCACTCCTACACAAACAAGGTTTCTACCACCCACCGTTCCTTAGACACCTGGCTTCTTGTCCCTTCCCTCTATCCACAGCCTCTTTATGCCGAGGGAATACCCCAAATCCTCTCTTCTCTGCTCTATTTTTGAGCTTGCATTGCCCTTATGGAAGATACCATGCAGATTACACTTAATAGAAGTATTCATTTCTAGTCTCCAGCTAGACTAGACAGTCCTCAAGGACAGGTACCATACTTTATGCATTGAAAACCCATCTCCTTGGAGTCTAACAGTTCTTAAGAGTTCTGGGGATATAGTTGCTATTTATCCATTCATTCCTTCAACCTTTTAACCAGTAGGGCTCACATATTGAGCCCTTAACCTGTTCCAGGCTTTGTGTTTTAAGCCCTTGAGGATACCAAGATATGAAGACACTCCTGTCCTGGAGAAGCCCACATCCAGCTGTTACTCACTGAATAGTGATTAATGACCTTTACTTTGGAAAACACCAGATCAGATGGGAAGCAGCACACAGAATTGCTGTCAACAGTAGTGGTCAGAAGTGTTTGGTACCAAACACAGATAGACCAGTGTGGGATATTTGCCTTCCTTCTTTACCTTTTCGGAGCTTACATCACTTTTCTTCCCCTTGACTGGAGTAGGTCCCAGGACATCATAAAAAGAAGTAGGAATGCCTTTCTCACCTCTGCTGCTAGTTAACTCCACATTCTGTGTTCTTATCTCAGCAAGCTACCAACTTCCACACATTTGGATAATAATGATGCCTTTGGGTTCGAATTTCTCTTTAATACCAAGGAATTTTTTTTAATTAAGGTTGAAAGGATTCACTATCAAGATTTACTTTCCATTTGATATTAAGTTTCTCTATTTAAGAAGACAGAAATGGTATTCTATGAACTTCAAATATGAAGTGGAGCCACAAGAATGTTGAATTGGTTTATCGTCATCCCCCCTTATCCAGGGTTTAGTTTTCTATGGTTTCAGTTGCCTGCAGTCAACTGCGGTCTGATGGTCTGAAAGCAGATGATCCTTCTGACCTATTGTCAGAAGGTCAATAAGTAGCCTAATGCTACCACACAATGCCTTTGTCATTCACCTCACTTCCTGTCAACACAAAGGCATTTTATCATCTCACATCATCACAAGAAGGCTGAGTACAGTACAATAAGGTATTTTGAGAGACTACATTCACATAGCTTTAATTACAGTATATTGTTATAATTGTTTTATTCTATTATTAGTTATTGTTGTTAATCTCCTACTGTACCCAACTTTATCATAGGCATATACACATAGGATAAGACATAGTATATACAGGGTTTGGTATTATCTGCGATTCCAGGCATCCACTGGGAATCATGGAACATACATCCCACAGATAAGGGAGTGTACTATATTTGTTTAACATTAGCAAGCTCCTTCAGTCATTTTTCCTTTTTTTTAAAAAAAAATTTTAATGTTTATTTTTGAGAGACAGGGAGAGAGAGAGAGAGACAGAACATGAGTGGGGGAGGGCAGAGAGAGAGAGAGAGACACAGAATCTGAAGCAGGCTCCAGGCTCTGAGCTGTCTGCACAGAGCCTGACATGGGGCTCAAACCCACGAACCATGAGATCATGACCTGAGGCAATGTCGGCTGCTTAACCCACTGAGTCACCCAGGTGACCGTCCTCAAGTCATTTTTCTATTAACTGCTACAACACACTCTACTCCCTTGGTTCACAAGTGCATCTCTTTAGCGTAACTGGTCTCACTTCTTTGGTACCAGTTTTCCCATCTGAAAATGAGATTATTGGAATAAAATACTGTTTCCCCACAAGGGTGGTCCCCTATTTTTAAATGGCACTTATTAGATAACCATTTTAATTAAAAAGAAATATTTCTGGGGCACCTGGGTGGCTCAGTGAGTTGAGCGTCCGACTTCAGCTCAGGTCATGATCTCATGGCTCATGAGTTTGAGCTCTATGTCAGGCTCCGTGCTGACAGCTCAGAGCCTGGAGCCTGCTTTGGATTCTGTGTCTCGCTCTCTCTTTCTCTCTGCCCCTCCCCTGCTCGCACTCTGTCACTCTCTCTCTCTCAAAAATAAACAAACAAAAAAAATTTTTAATATTTCTAATTGCTAATCAATGCTTCTAACTCTCATGAGATGACCAATATTACCAAACTGTGTGTGGAACAGACATTTTCAGTATTTATCACCATGAGCTGCTTCAAGAAAAATTTATAATTTCTATGATATCTTTTTAAAAATTTAAAATGACTGGCAGATCCTTATTTCCCAAGGGAATAACACACACAAGTTGAAAAGAGCATGAGTGTTTGGGTTGTGTGGGTTTGGAATGGAGCTTAGACCCCAGCTCTGCCCCTTGCTTGTTATGTGTGATTATGGGCCACTACAGTTACCTAGCACTCCGAAGCTTAGCTTTCTTGTCTCTAAAATGCAGATAATCAGGGCACCAGGGTGGCTCAGTCGTTAAGCGGCCGACTTCGGCTCAGGTCATGATCTCGCAGTCTGTGAGTTCGAGCCCCACGTCGGGCTCTGTGCTGACAGCTCAGAGCCTGGAGCCTGTTTCAGATTCTGTGTCTCCCTCTCTCTGACCCTCCCCCATTCATGCTCTGTCTCTCTGTCTCAAAAAAATAAATAAACGTTAAAAATAAATAAATAAAAGTAAATAAATAAAATGCAGATAATGGCAACATCTGCCTCATGGTATTCTTGCAAGACATGGTGATGATGATTATACTGAAGAACCCTTAAGGGAAACCGATAACCTTGCATTAAAAACTAGTAAAACTGATCATTAATTGGTTCTTCCTCAGCTCTAAAATGTTAGCACATTATCATTATTTTTCGAGGCATATTTTAGGAACAGTGTGAGAGATTAACTCTACTTGAGAAGGGCTTTAGAAAGGTTAACATCTAGTATGGAACTCTGAACAACAGTAGGTAAAATTGAAACATAGAAACATTCTATTCTAAAAAATACTTTCAATCAACAGTAAAGCACTTGTTGTGGGTCCTGAGGTAGATCGTCCCAGACACTGGATAATCCAAGAGTGCAATCCAACTTTTCCAACAGCATTGGATCATTCCAGTTCTATTTCACTAGACTTTAAGTTGGAGATCCTGATTTATCCATCATTTTATTTGAAGGGTTTGTCTTATGGAAGAATATACTGATGTTCAAGGCATATTTATTGAATGGATGAATGAATAAATGGATGAATAAATGAGTAAGTGAAGGTAAATTAACTGCCACCAGCCCTGCCCCCACCCCCCAAATTCCTATATAGCATATACTGACAAATTCCTATCTGGCATATGTAACCTGGGCTGTAGTTTTCACATATATCTATATATGTGCTGTATTGTCACCCTGGTTTGCAAGCTGCTTAAACACAAGGAAAGTGTGACCAGAGCCTTTGTCTCTCTTACAGCCCCAGCACTGCACCTTGCACAGAGGAGGACTCAGTTCCTGGAGCTGAGAAAGCCCACTTTGGAAGCCAAGGGCAGCATTCCATTATTGTCATTGATATAAATGTAATGCAGAGATCTAAAAGAATTGCATATACCTACTCAAACACCTAATTTACTTCCCAGAGGGACCTAACAAGAGTAATAATCCCACTCCAGTCTTCTCATTCTCATAAATAGCTTTTACCCATAAATGGCATCCCCGGGGCTCTTCTGTTGTTGGCATTTTCTTGTAGTTAGTGCCTGTGAATGTGAGCAGGCACTTTGGGTTCTTACTCTATTATTCAGTGTCACTTTTCACTCAGTATACATACATATATATATATATATATATATATATATATATATATATATATATTCACAGCTTCTTTTAAAATCCTTTTCTTCCCCCACCCCCAACCATACTTCCCTTCTTTCTCTGTGATCCCCATTGTCTTATTTTGTATGTAAATACAAGAGCTTTTCTAGCACCTCCTTTCACACACCAATCTTGGTTAGGAACTGTTCAGAACCCAGAGCTTAGAAAATCAGTACATTAAGGTGATCTTTTTTGATGAAATAGTTTAATAAATACCCCACCACTGCCTCCCTTTTTACACATCAGCACCCAGCTTTACATCTTTTCTTTGACATTCCGCATACATTTCAGACATTAGGTTTATTCAATCACAGCTTTAAATCTTACGGTTGTGTAAATAAATAAGAGAATTACTTACCTTTCTGAGGCTTACTCTTCTTATTTCTTAAAACAAAAGAAGATGCTAATACTAACTTCATAGGCTGTGGTAAGCATTAAACATATGTTACAAAGTGCCTAGGTCAGAGCCTGACACAGAGTGGGCACTCAATGAATATTTTGCATGTTATAAGGGAGAAGGTTTCTGTTCCCAAATAGAAAAAAAAAAAAAAGAACTATAAAACCCTTAATTATTGTCTCTTATGAAATTGCTTTTTGAACCCAGGCAACTTGGAAGGGCAAAGTAAAAAAAACTTTATAGGTTTCCAGAGGCCTCTGGTGGGAGGCAGCTGACAACTTGAAGTAGTCAGCCAGGCCCCCGTTGTTTCCCAGGCTTGAAAGAGACTGCTGCAGAGGGCTGGGATGTGCCAGTGTTTAAACCTCCAAGATCACATGTGCTTGGTTCCTGGAGAAGAGGTAGGGAAAAGTCTTTCTCTCTTTGCCAGTTTCCATAGTGTAGGCCTTATGGGGTCTGTGCTGAATGCTTCTGTCCCGCCCACCTTGCCCTCATGACTGTGCTCCCTCGCCATTTCACCACGTACTTCGTCCTGCTCACAAGTACCTCTCCATCTGCTTTTTCCCATGGAGAGTGGCAGTGGGAGGAGAGTCTGGCCAGGCCAAGATACACCTCCTTGGACAATGATCCAGTGATGTGTAGATAACACTCAGCACCAGAGCATAGGGTTGGCACATAAGTTTTGTTAAATGAGTAAATGATGAAGGAACACGTTATGGTCCCCAGCTATCTACGGGTTCAGAAAGGAAGGCCCTCCACAGATGGCCAATGGCAGGAAGAAGGGCTGAGACTTAATCTCAGCCCAAGCACTTTGCTAAATGCTTTACACGTGTTATCTCTATCAATCTCCACCACAATCCTGTGAGGTAGGTACTACGTTTATCATTTTAAAGAGAGGAAAGCTGGTTCAGAGAAGTTATGGAATATTCCCTTGGCCACACGGCTACTACACTGGAAAGCTGAGATTCTAAGGTAGCGACAACACAACATTCATTCAGTCAGTCACCACATATGTATTGACCTCCTTGAGTGCCAGAAACAGATCTAGAGGCTGGGGAAGAGCAGTGGGCCCAACAGAGGGCTTGCACTCATGCAGCCTATGTTAGAAAGCCCACTTCAGAGCCTTGGTTCTTATTTCCTTTTATGTCAGTTATGCCCTTTGAACTCACCAAAGGAAAGAAACCTACAGACTTGTGGAAGTGAGGAGAAATGGAATCCTTGGTGTGCACAAGGGCCTCACCTCATGTTTCCTTCAGGAGACATTCATTCAGAAGCCCCTTTTCCTGCCAGTTCGGAGACAGGCACTGTTGCAGCGTTTTTTTGCTGCTCCTTTGTTCATACATCCAGCTCTGTTTTCTTCCTCAGCACCTCACTCCCACTCAGATCAAACTCCCTCCAATTAAGCCTTAATCTTTGCAATCCATTCTTTGGTTGTATTTGCCATTAAGGCTTTTCCAAGCTGAAGATCAATTTTCAAGTCAAATGACTCACAAAAGTAATTAAGCATGATTTCAGTGTTTTGAGGACATTCTTCAAGAATACATGCTAGCAAAAGACATTCAGGCTATCAGAAGACTCAGTGTACAGAATTAGTTTTGGCTGTAGCTCACCTGGGAATTGATTCCTAAAGTACTTTTGTTTGGTTATTTATTTTGTAGTCATCATGTAAGTCCCTAACAAAGACCCTCTTGGTCAAGGATTTGAAGTTGCTTGATCAGTATTATTCATCTTAATGTAAAAATGTATGAGGGTAAAAATTCCCAATTTCTGATATGTGTCTTCCTTTTCTAAGAACTCTGGAGCCTGAATGACTTGATGATGTTTTCTTTCATTTCTTTCATAAATATTTATTACATGTTTGCCATATGCCAGGTATCTGGCAAGTGCTGGGATACAAATACAAAAAAGACAGATAGGCTCTCGTTCTCACCAAACTTCTCATGGCAGGTGTGTGTGCATGATGCAGCAGCTGTATTAGCCAAGAGAGTCGGTCCTAAAGAATCCCTGGTGTAGGAGGCAAGGAGGAGACCTCAGGTGCAGAAAAAGAAAGGACAGCAGGTGCTCTCCGTGGCTTAGTGCACAAGGTCCTCCACACTCTGGAGTCAGCACAGTATGGCAGAGAGAAGCATGGGCTCTGGAGCCAGACTACCTGTGGTCTGAGTCCTGACTTTGCCACTTACTAGTTGTATGTCTAGGCTAGCTAGGGTAATTTTTTTTTGGTCACTCTGTGCCCTCATCTGCAAAATGGGAATAATAATACTCTCCCCAGGGGTGCCTGGCTGGCTCAGTCAGTAGAGCAAGTGACTCTTGATCTCAGGGTGGTGAGTTCAAGCCCCATGTTGGGCATAGAGCTACTTAAAAAATAATAATAATAAATTTTTAAAAATAAAAAAATACTCGGGGCGCCTGGGTGGTGCAGTCGGTTAAGCGTCCGACTTCAGCCAGGTCACAATCTCGCGGTCCGTGAGTTCGAGCCCCACGTCGGGCTCTGGGCTGATGGCTCCGAGCCTGGAGCCTGTTTCCGATTCTGTGTCTCCCTCTCTCTCTGCCCCTCCCCCGTTCATGCTCTGTCTCTCTCTGTCCCAAAAATAAATAAAAAACGTTGAAAAAAAATTTAAATAAATAAATAAATAAATAAATAAATAAATAAATAAATAAAATAAAAAAATACTCTCCCCAGGGCACCTGGGTGGTTTAGTCAGTTGAGTGTCTGACCCTTTCTTTTTTATATTTATTTACTTTTGAGAGAGAGAGAGAGAAAGAGAGAGAGAGAGAGAGAGCAGGTGAAGGGTGGAGAGAGGGAGACACAATCCACAGCAGGATCTAGGTTCCGAGCTGTCAGCACAGAGCCTGACGTGGGGCTCAAACTCATGGAGTGCGAGATCATGACCTGAGTCAAAGTCGGATGCTCAACCAACTGAGCCACCCAGGTGCACCTGAGTGCTTGACTCTTGATTTTGGCTTGGGTGTGATCTCACAGTTTTTGAGTTCAATCCCCACATGGGGCTCTGTGCTGACAGTGTGAAGCCTGCTTGGGATTCTCTCTTTCTCCCTCTCTCTCTGCCCCTCCCCTGCTTGTATCTCTCTCTCAAAATAAATATATAAACATTTGGAGCCCCTGGGTGGTTCAGTCAGTTAAGCATCTGACTTCAGCTCAGGTCATGATCTCATGGTTCATGTGTTCGAGCCCCACATCAGGCTCTGCACTGAACGGCTCAGAGCCTAGAGCCAGTTTTGGATTCTGTGTCTCCCTCTCTCTCTGCCTCCTCCCTGCTCATGCTCTCTCTCTTTCTCTCTCTCTCTCTCTGTCTGTCTCAAAATTAATAAATAAAACATTTAAAAAAGATTTTAAAAACAAACATTAACAAATTAAAAAAATACTTTCCCCATATGTGATTGTTATAAATATTAAATGGGATAATTTGTGTTAAGTATTTAAAATAGTGTCTTGAGGGGCCTGGGTGCTTCAGTTGAGCATCCAACCCTTGATCTCAGCTCAGGTCTTGATCTCAGGGTCATGAGTTCAAGCCCCGCATTGGGTTCCACGCTGCATGTGAAGCCTACTTAAAAATATATATTTTCCCCTCTCCTGCCACTCCCACAAGGGCACTGTGGGTTTTGTTGACATTACACATCTTGATAAATCCCCCCAATTTATCTACATATGAGTAATTATTACTATTATTATTCATTAGTAATTTATTGAGCCTCTCCTGTGTGCTAGGTGTTGCTGCGTGATTATTGGAGGCAGTGTGAGAAGCAAGGATAAGGATCAAACAGACCTGGTGGAACTGTGGGACCTTGGTCACATAGCTTGACCTCTTTGAGCCTCAGCTAAGCCATCTGTAAATGTGGAGATGATGGCATTTTCACAGAAGCTGTGGTGAGGATTGAATACATTCAATGCATAAAGTGCTTATCAAGGTGCCAGGAATTTGATAAGCCCTCAATAATGAGGAACTAGAGGAGGAGGCAGAGGGTAATCTTACCGGTGGCTGCCATTATTTAGTCAGAAAACTGAGGTTCAAGGCCTTCAGTCCTTGTTTTCCTGTTCTGCTCTGTTTAGGGGCTCTTTCTCCCATGATGGTGTATCGTCCTCAACCCCACTTTCCTGTAATCCTGTTGACAGCTCTCTCTCCTTGAACAACCCTGCTGTTACTTAGAAAGAATGGGATGGCAAGCCTCAGGACTGCCTGTTGAAACTCTGTCTTTCAAGTATCACACATACTTTGAGATACCTTTTTGATCCTTTTTCCTCCTAAGCAGATACAGTATCTACCTTGGGTAAACCCTCATATAGCTAGGTCTGTTGTGTCCCTTTACACATGCTACCCCAATACTGCACTCATTTGGGGATTTGTCTTATCTATTCCAGTAGGTCACAAAATTTTTAAGATAAAAAGGCTGTTGTACTCAGAAGTGTTTTTATTTAATTCTAGTGGAATCCTTGGCTTTGCAGCAATTCTCTTAGAGCTTTCTACTTCCAGATTTTTGCCTCTTCACCTTCTTCTCAAAACAGATGTTCTATTTTACTGGGTAGGTCAGGAGAACGAGCCATCAGATATAAACACTCCAACCTGATTAATATTTTCCTATGCCTGATCTCCAAGGAAACAATGAACGACCTCTTGGGCAAAGTATATACCTTTACTTAAGCACATCCATCTGTCCTTATGCTCTTAGAGCTATTTTAGAGAGCTGCCCAGCATAGCCTAATAGCTAAGGGCGTATGTCCTGTTTAGCCCCTGCCAGGGTAAGAATGGGGATTGTATGAGTTAGCACATGAAAAGTACTTACCAGATAAAGCACTTAGCACATGGTACACACTCAGTAAATGTTAGCTATTATTATTAATGATCTTCTATCAGCTTCTATAACTTGCTTCTTTAATGACATCCTTTCATATCTTTCCTCAATCTTACTTTCAAATCTTCTCCAACCTAAAAAATATCCTTCTCAGCTCTGCATTCTCCTTAATTCATAATCTTCACAAACTTCCTTCCTTTAATTGTAAATCGAATTTCTGAAAATAACACTTCACATTTGCTGGCTCTATAATCTCACCTCCCATTCCCTTCCTGACCCCCTGCAGACAATCTAGATTCCAGACCCAACATTCCATTGGCTCTGCTCTGACAAAGATCACCAATGACCTCTTTGGTGTTCATCCTATTTGATGCCTCTGAAATTTAACACTCATCCTTTGGGAAACAATCTCACCTCCTCAGCTTCAAAAAATCTGCTCTTTCAGTTCCCCTACTTCTCTAACATCCCCTTTGCTCTCTCTCATTGGTTCCATTTCTTCTGCCCACTCTCTGAAAGTTAATTTTCCTCACCATTCTCTCCTTTACCTCATCCCTTCCCAGAGGGTCTATGAGCAAATCTGTATCTTCAGCTCTGACCTCTTGCCTCAACTTTAGACTCAAAGAGCCTATGCTTCCTAGACATCTCTTCCTAGACAAACTACACTCACATCCAAATCAAGCAGATGCCTTCCCTATCTCAGTTAACTGCCCAACTCTCCAACCAGTCACCCAAGTTGCATACCTCAAGGCCATCCTTGATTCATTACCCACACATCCAATCAGTTATCCAGACCAGATTCTACCTCTTTTATACATGAGCTAGCCTCTCCTCTCCACCCTCCCACCTCTCTGCAAGTCCAGACCCTCATTGTCTTTCCAACTTGGACTTATTGAAGACCTTCCCTATCAACTCTCCAATCCCTAGTTTCTTACTATAGATAATCCAGTCTGCATACAGTCTCCAAAGTGTGATCATTATAAAATACAGATCTGTTTTCTTCACTTTCTGAATATAACTCTGCAATATCTTCCTATTGCCTACAAATAAAGCCTATAGATAAAGTCCACATACAGTAAAATCTAACTGAATACTCTAAGATCTTGCTACTTTAGATTATTTCTTATTCTTGGACTTACCAAGACATTTATCTGTACATTACTGTGTATAATTCACAGTCTAGCTCATGTATTTCTCCTTATAACATAATCACTAGAATAGGCCAGTTGACCTAAGGTAGTTTCACCAAGCTATGATTCTGTGGTATTCCTCCCCTACGTAACCTATTCCAAAGTGCTGGCTATCCTGAGACCCAAGTGGAAACCTAGAAATCATCCTAGACTTCTCTTTTATAACCATGATCAACAGATGCTGAGAATATCATCTGCCCAGCCTCATAAATAATACATCATCATAATAATACCAAACACTTATATTTACAGTGTAACGGGCACTGTTCCAAACGAGATGGATGGATGGATAGATACATACATACATAGATACATGGATACATTGATACATAGATGCATAGATACATAGAATATAACACATAACTAAAATACAATAATAAAAAATGTGTACTTCAAATGGTACTTACAACAGGTAACTTTGCAGTATGAAAGTGAGGATCTCTTTATTCATTCCACCTTCCACCCATTCAGCAAACATTTATTGAACACCTACTGTATGCAAGACATTAAATACTTCCAAAAATGTTTCTTCTCTCAAGAAAATAAAAACCTAGAAAATAGAAAGGACATTAAAGCTAACAAATACAATGAAGTGTGACATGTAGGATTGCACAGAGGTTAAAAGAACAAATTCAAGACCCAGACAGACTTTGTTCAAAGCCTAGTTTTGCCACATGACTTTAGGAAATTTATTTAAACTATTTGTGCTGTATTCTTTTTCATAGTACCTATATCATATGATTGATGCCAAGACTTTAAGTTTTTTTTTTATGTTTATTTATTTTTGACAGAGAGAGAGAGAGAGACAGAGCATGAGCGGGGGAGGGGCAGAGAGAGAGGGAGATACAGAATCTGAAACAGGCTCCAGGCTCTGAGCTGTCAGCACAGAGCCCGACGCGGGTGTCGAACTCACAGACCGCGAGATCATGACCTGAGCCGAAGTCGGACGCTCAACCGACTGAGCCACCCAGGCGCCCCAAGACTTTAAGTTTTAATGTAAATACAGAACTCTGATCAGTGCCTAGAACATGGTAACACGAAGGGCAGCTATAATGAATAGTAGCAGTTGTCATTGTCATGGGATTGACACATAAGGGTACATTGGCAACAGAAAGCTGGAAAACGAGAGACTGATTTTTTATATTGGAGAAAAAGGAGTTCCGATAAGTCTTTAGAGGAAAACATAACTTCAGATAAGTTATAGAAGGTGAGTAGGTAATCTCCAGGTAGACAAAAAAGGAAAATATAGATGGGCAAGGTTAAAATCAAGGAACAGTAACTTCTAAAGCTGATACATCCAGCTGAAGATGTGGTATGTCAGAATGTCTTCAGCATTTTGCTTTGGATACCTATGGCTATGGGAGGTAGGAACATAACAAGGGTGGATAAGTGATGTTCTTATTATGACTATAGATCTTTAAAAGCTATCATTTGAAACCATGTTTATTACTAGACAGAGAATAATAACACCTTCTCCTGTTTGTGTAGCACCAATTCTGTACAATTTTAAGATAATATCTCAGTAATCTTCACAACCTTGGAGGTCTGTCCAATTATAATTATCACTGTTTTTCATATGGGAAAACAGAAGTACAAGGAGAGGAAAGCAGAAATCAAGGGCTACTCAGAAAGTTATTGGTGCATTTCTAGATCCAATAATTTGTTGCTCACCAAAGTGTCCAAAATAACAAGATCATACTAATTTCACACACACACAACCATTTCTCTCCTTGTCATGGAAACGTAGAGCAAAGTGCGGTAGCTTGACAAGGCTAGGGTGGAGTTCAAAAACAATCAGAAATTGTGATGAGCCATGTAGAAGATGGTGGATGAACTGTGAGACAGGTTTGTGATGACAAGTAGGTTGTGCTGGAGATAAGTTGGGTTGATTGCCAGAAGGAAACTTTATTTATTTGTTTGTTTGTTTGTTTAGACTGGTATATATGTAACTTACATACAGTAAACTATATAAATCACACATGTACACATTTATTAATTCCTATAAATGAATATTATACTTGTTTGCTACAGAAGCCATAATAAAATACCACAGAACAGACTGGGTGGCTTAAGCAAGAGAAATTTATTTTCTCACAGTTCTGGAGGCTGGAAGTACAACATCAAGGTGCTGACAGGATAGCATTCCTCTGAGGCCTCTCTCCTGGCCTTCAGATAGCCACTCTCAGTTCCTCTTGACATGGTCTTCACTTTGTGTGCTTACACCCCTGGTGTCTCCTTGTCTTCATGTAAGGTCATCCATCATATTGGATTAGAGCCCCTTCCTAATGGTCTCTTTTAACTTAATCAACTCTTTTAAGACTTTATCTACAAATACAGGATTGCATGAGTCAATCGTGTAGGAAATGACATCTTCATATATTAAACTTTCTCATCAATAAGCATAGGATTTCTTCTATTGATTTGAATTTTCTTCAGATTCTTTCAGTCATATTTTGTAATTTTTAGGGAACAGGTCTTGCACATCTTTTGTTAGATTTATTTCTAAATATTTGCTGTGAGCTCCTGAAAATCAGGAAGACCATGTGATATATCATATTCCAAGTATCTGGCATAATGCCTGGCATATAATAGGCACCAAGTAAATATTTGTTGAACAAAATGAATGACCAAATGAGTAAGTCACACATAAGTAATGATAATTTAAAATTTTTATGTTCTTGTTTGGTAGTGTTTTATATATTTATACACACACACACACACACACACACACACACACACATATATATATAATTATACACACACATATATATATAATCTATTGTATATAGAGTGTATAGTTTGTGTGTGTGTGTATATATATATATATATATATATTTGTTTTTCTATATTGATCTTCTTTCCAGTGACCTTGTAAAATTAATTTATTATAATTTATTTGTAGATTTTTTCATTTTTTACGTGAGCAATCATCATATATAATGATAATTTTACTTCTTGCTCTCCAAACTTTATAGCTTTTATTTTGTTTTCTTGTCTTATTATAATGGCTAATTCCAGTGCAATGCTGAATTGAAAAGTCACCACCTATTATTTGGTATTTGTTTTGGAAATACTAGCCAATGCAATTGAATAAGAAAATAAAAATAAGGCAAGAAGGAAACAAACTTATAATTATTCGTAATTGATGTAATTGTAAACCTTAAAAATGCAAATACTCCATGCTCAGCATGAAGCCTGCTTGAGATTCTTTCTCTCTCTTCCTCTGCCCTTCTCCCCCACTGGTGTGCTCTCTCTTGCTCAGAATAAATAAATAAATTCATTAAAATTAAAATAAAAAAATACAAACAACTTAAAAATTATTTCAAGATATAAAAGAATTCATTAAAATGGTAATCACAAATTTAATATAAACGCCAAGTCAATTACTTTACTTTCAAATAATGATTGTCTCTCAGAAAATAGAATGGAAAGAAATGTTTCATTCACAATCACTATGAAGAGGTGAAATTCCAGGAATGAATGTGATAATAAAGCATAGAAATTTAAAAGTCCTCTGATATATATATATAAAAATTTAATAAATGTAAAGACATCCTTAATTTGGATAGAGGATTCAATATTTAGAATGACATCAGTTATCTTTGAATCAATCGAAGATATGAACAAGGCTTTTCGATTTTTTCTTATTAAAATTTTTTTTAATGTTTATTTATTTTTGAGAGAGAGAGAGAGAGAGAGAGAGAGAGCACGCACAAGTAAAGAGAGAGGGAGACACAGAATTTGAAGTGGGCTCCAGTCTCTGAGCTGTCAGCAGAGAGTCCGACATGGGGCTCGAACCCACAAACTGTGAGATCATGATCTGAGTCAAAGTTGGATGTTTAACTGACTGAGCCACCCAGACACCCCAGGACTTTTTTTTAAACTTAAACTAAATGATACTAAAATACATATAAAAAAATACATGTAAGAGGGGTGCCTGGGTGGCTCAGTTGGTTGAGCATCTGACTTTGGCTTGGGTCATGGTCTCATGGTTCATGAATTTGAGCCCTACATTGTTAGGTTCACTGCTGTCAGCTTGGAGCCTGCTTGGGATACTCTCCACCCCTCCTGCACATGCTCTCTCTCTCTCAGAAATAAACGTTAAAAAAATACACATCAGAAAAAATTCTAAAATAGAAGACTCATGAGGGAAATAATAGATAAAATATTTAAAACTGTGTTTCCCTGATCTTGGACTAGACAAACAGATCAATGAGACAAATGAGAAAATCCATAAATCATCCTCATTATCAGAATTTAATAAATGATAAAAGTTGCACTTTAGTAAATGAAGCAATATGAATTGTTGAATAAACAATGTTGGTAAGACTGGCCAAATGCTTAAAGAACATAAAGCTGAATTCTCTTCTTTTCCTTCCATACTAAAATATGAAAACAACAACAACAACATAAAATATATAGAAGAAAACATAGGATAATATTAGTTCACAAATAATTTTCGCATGGGAAAGACCTTTCTGAGTATTTTCAAAGACATCAAGGGGCACCTGGGTGGCTGAGTCGGTTGGGTGTCTGACTTCAGCTCAGGTCATGATTTCACAATTCGTGGGTTCAAGCCCCACATCGGGCTCTGTGATGACAGCTCAGAGCCTGGAACCTGCTTCGATTCTGTGTCTCCCTCTCTCTCTGCCCCTCCCCTGCTCACACTCTCTCTCTCAAAAATAAAAAAAAAACGTATGAAAAAGAAAAGAAAAACATCAAGCTTACAGGAAAAGTTAATATCTGAAATTATATTGTAATATTTTAAATTTGTATCAATTTTAAAACTCTATGCAGTACAAAAGGAAAGACAAAAACTGATTGAAAAAAATATTTCCCATACATATGACAAACCATCTTTAATATAGAAAACATTCTCACAAGTAAGTAAACAAAAGATAAGTAACTCAATAGAAAAAAATTGGTATGGGGTTCATGGAAAAAATATTTTAGACAATTAATGTGAGAAGAGATACCCAACCATATTAATGTTTTAAAGTGTACAAATTAAAACAAGAATAAACTGTCATATTTTCTGTACAATTAAAAAATTAAAAGATTAGGTAGGCTCAAGGCTGAAGGGAAATAGGTATTTCTGTGTATTAATTGTATAAGTTATTACAAACCTTTTATAGAGAATTTATAAATATCTTTCCAAGTTACTAATGAGCATATCCTTTGATGTCCATTTTGACATTTATCCTTCTCGTATACCTGCAAAAGTTTTCAGATGTATGTACAGGAATTTTACAATTTTGTTGTAGTATTGCTTTTAATAGTGTTATGGGCCGAACTGTCTCCCCCAAATTCATGTGTTGAAGCCCTGAACCCCAGAATGTGATTGTATTTGGAGATAGGATGTTTAAAGAAGTGGCTAAATTGAGATGAGGCACTTAAAGTGGCCTTAATCCAATCTGACTGATGTGCCGATAAGAAGAGATTAGAACAGAGAGGAAAGAGCACATGAAGACCAAGGGAGAGAACAGCCACCCACAACCTAAGGAGAGCTGCCTTAGAAGAACATGACCCTGTGAACACTTGGTCTCGGGCTTCTGACCCCAGCACTGTGGGAAAATAAATTTCTGTTGTTAAAGCCACCCGGTCTGTGGTATTGTGTTATGGTAGCCCTAGCAAAACAAATACAAATAGTAAAAGTGAAATATTTTCAATGGCTATAAAAGGAAGAAAATGTTACCAGTGGTTTTCTTCAGAAAGTAGGATTACAAAGTACTAGGCAGGGAAATTTTGCTTGACCTTGTACCTTTCCATTCTGTTAATTTTTAAAATATCGAACCTGTACTATTATTGTAATAAAATAGCCAATTTTTAAAAGCCATGGGAAGTTTGTGTTGTGTGTGTGCGTCAGTTTTTAAAGTCCCAGAAAATCGCCAAGAAATCTTTGAGAACATAAAAAGTTTCTCTCGTTTTACTTATTTTTGACTTACTATTTCTTCATGATCTAGCTTGAAAAATAAATGCAATTCACTTTGAATCTTGTCTGGTTCAATTGCAAGTAATTCAGCAGTATTGTTTTCTATTGTTTTTCTTTCATACATCTCTGGATTTATTTAATCTTCTTCCAAAACTTGAGAAATCGTAATTTTGGCACATAAGAATTGCATTGGGGTATTTAGAAAAATGCCTCAGCTTAAAGTTGAGTTTTTTTTTTCAAGAGGACATCAACCAACCTACTGTAACATGAAACAAGTAATAACCATGAAGTTATAATAACCCTCTCTTTTAATTACAATCTAGGCAAGAAGGGTTAGGGATAAGTATATAGTAGACAGCACTATTATTGGGCAATATTCTACTTTAAACATAAGTCCACGCCTCTACTTCATATCTCCTTAGAAACATGATTCTCAGGTAACTTAAGGAAATACAAAAAATAGTATAGTCGCTAATTATTATTTGGCCTTAGTATAACTTGAGGCTAACATTGTTTTTTCTTTATTTGGGGAGCACGTTATTGAAGTCTAAGTAACTGTCTCACTCTGGTTAAAAACATGATAGGATGCATTAGTTAATAAACGGAGAATGTGAAGTTTAATTAACAAACCTGAAATTGTTCAGATGTTCTTGAAGCAGAGAGATAACAGAGTAGGAGTGGATGAAATGTACTAACTGAATGGCAGGAATGTCCCTGGGGCTTAAACTCCTTAAGCCTTTTCACAATTGGCTTGCATAGGTAAACCGGCTTCAGGGATGTTATAATCCAAATGAACAAGTGTTTTTCTTATGTGCCTCCTATGGGTCTGGAGCTTCTGTTAGGTCCTGTGGGGGCTGCAAAAGAAGTAGATGAAATCTGAAAAAGCCAGGCGCTGTGGAGAACATTAGGGATCAGGTGCTAGCAGTAGCTTTGGCCTGCTGTGAGCACCAAGGAGGCCATCCTTACTGCAGCACCTAGCCTCAGGAGTAGAAATCGCAAAGTAAATGGACAAGAGAGGAAACATTACATGACTGGTTTGAAATTTTAAAAACCACTAACTTGAAGGCTCATGTTTAGGAAACATTAGTTACTTACGTGTAACGTACTCATTCCTTTTGTTCAACAAATATTTACTTGGTGCCTATTATATGCCAGGCATTATGCCAGATACTTGGAAAATGATACATCACATGGTTTTCCAGATTTTCTGGAGCTCACAGGTAAATGGCATTGACAGATAGTAAAGTAGTGACTAGGTTTTCCAAGTTTTGAAAGATAGCTGGAGAAGTCCTATATTCATGTGCAAACAGGGACTTTTTAAATCCAGAGTGGGTTGTTGAGAAACTGAGCTTCTCTGTGTTTACAAAAATGTTTAGCCCAAGGTTAATAGAAAGGAGAAGACAGTGAGAGCCATCTGGACTTGAGCCTCAATTCTGCACCTTCCTAGGTATGTGAATTTGATTAAAGTTTTAGAGTGTCTATGCTTGTTTCTTTATCTGAGGATAGCAAACTGAGGATCATAAAAGTGCCTAACTCACAGAGTCATTAAGAGGATTAAATTAGCTATAAATGTGAAGTTTAAGCACTATGTTATATTTACAGTTGTGTATTTCAGACTTAAAGAAATATTATTGGCTTTCACATTCAAAAAGCAAACTGTAAAGTGAATTAATTACAATTAGGGTGCCTGGCTAGGTCAGTCAGTAGAGCATCTGACTCTTGATCTCAGGGTCGTGAGTTTGAGCCCCATGTTGGGTGTAGAGATCACTTAAATAAATAAAACTCAAAAAAATAAAGTAAAAGAGGGGCACCTGGGAGACTCACTGAGTTAAGTATCCGACCCTTGATTTCAGCTCAGGTCATGATCTCACAGTTTGAGTTTGAGCCCGCATCAGACTCTGCACTGACAGTGCAGATTCTCTCACTCTTTGTCTCTCTCTCCCTCTCTTGTGCTTGCATGCTCTCTCTTTTACTGTCTCTCTCTCAAAATAACTAAACTTTAAAAAAAGAAAACAAAACACCAAGTTCTCCCTTTCTTTCTCTCTCTCTGTCTCAAAATAAATAAATATTAGTTTAAAAATGTTTAAAAGGGGCACCTGAGTGGCTCAGTTGGTTAAGCATTGGATTCTTGATTTTATCTCAGGTCATGATCTCAAGGTTAGTGAGATCCAGGCCTACGTCAGGTTCTGCAGTGACAGCCAGGAGCTTGCTTGGTATTCTCTCTCTCCCTCTCTTTCTGCTGCTCCCCCATTGTGATCTCTCTCACTCTCTCTCTCAAAATAAATAAACATTAATAAAATTAATAAATGTGTAGGCATCAGTAGAATCTAGATGCGGTCATTTAACCAGTTGCAATGCAATTTCATTCATCTACTCAAGAGGGAATACAGATACATTCTGTTTGGCATAACATGGGGAAAAGCTTCCAATAGTTAAGTTTCCAGGTATCACAAAGCCCAGAAAAAGACCAATATCAGGCCCTATACTAAGTACATTACTGATCCACAATGTCTTAACTATGAATGTGAAATCCAAAATGTTCTGAAAACCAAACTATCATGAGGTTATTTATAATATGTGTTTATCCCACTTAATGTGAATATATTTATGTTTTACTAAAGACAAGGCAGCATGTATAATAGATTTGAGTACTTTACAGAAATAATTCACTTGCTTCCTCCTAAAAAATATTACCCTAACTTCGGACTTAGCCATATGACTTGCTTTGGGAACATGACTGGAGGTGATGAGAGCAGGGCAAGGGCTCTAAGTCACTTGTGGGATTTGAGTTTGGCTTGTCCCTGTGTCTCTTGTTCCTATGATTTGACATGAGGAAGCCTTCCCCAGGAAATTGCTGATCCAAGAAGAGTGAGAAGAGTGAGAGTAGTGAGAGGATAGCCTCTCCAAACTGCAATCTGGAAAAGACACAGCCAATCCTGGCTGAGCCCAGATGACCAGCAGCCTGAAGCAGTCATCCCTTCTGACCCACAGATCTATAAGTAAGAAACACATACAATTGCTTTTGTAAGCCTTTGAGTTTGGGAGTGTTTTGTTAATGTGGAAATACTGAGGCAATAGCTGACTAACACAATGTATTTGATTTTGGACTGCTATCCCAACCTCTGTTGGAGGTATTGCATAATATACAGTATATAAACTATATTTCCTTTTGTAAACATGCTCTCTAAATTTTGAAACACACTTGGCCTTAGGGTTTTGAATAAGAAACTGTAGTTTTGCATTTTATATAATCATTATAACATGCAATGAGATATTCCCATTTTACAGATGAAGAAACGGAGTCTCAGATGGGTTATATTAACTTGTTAAAGGTTTTATCACTAATAATTGGCAGAGCCAAGATTTGATTCCAGGATTCTGACACAGATCTATATTCTTCAACATTAGGCTATTCTGCTTTACATAGGTGGTATTAGTATCCAGTAAAATATACAAAACACACACAAAAAATGATTTTTATTGCAGTTACCCCTGTTATTTTTCCTGCTAATAAGTTTCTAATAACTTCTAGCCTCAATTCTTAGGGAAAAAGTCATAAACATTTTGCATTTGTTGAGACAGTCAATAGAGGCTTTTCCCTTAACAGGTTGAAACATAAGCATTGAAATATAAGTTTGAAATAATCATTTTAATGGTGGAAATTAATTAAATCCCTGAAAGCTATCATGTTTTAACTATTTCTTGTCTAATTTTGCTGTACTTAACTGCTGATATTCAGAGTTCACAATAAACCAGTCATCTCTACCATGAGGGCAAATTTTGATTTCAGTCTCATTGACTGATTTCATAAATTATACTGAAGAAGATTGCTGTGATATTTCCTTTTGGGGATTTTAATTAAATAGTAGAGTTCCTCTGACTGATGTTAGTCATTAGTCAATCTTTTTTAGAAATTATCTGGTTGTTAAATATCAAAAGTAACAAATTGCCTTAATGGTTATATCACTATCAGAAATATGAACCTTCCTTGTTTAAAGAAAATGTGCCTAAGTCCTTGCTTCATTTCCTGGTCAGAATCAGGTGCCCAATTCTTTAACTAAAACTTCATAAAATGATGGGGTGTCTGGGTAGCTCAGTTGGTTGAATGTCTGGCTTGATTTCGTCTCAGGTCATGATCCCAGGGTCCTGGGATCAAGCCCCACGTCGAGCTCTGCACTGAGCACAGAGCCTGCTTGAGATCCTCTCTCTCTCCCTCCCTCTCTCTCTCTCTCTCCCTCTCCCTCTGCCCCTCCCCTGCTCTCTCACTCTCTCTCTCTAAAATAAAAATAAAATAAAGTTCATAAAATGAGTATAACCAAAATTAAATCAAATTATGAATTTTAGCTTCCACTAGAGTTGATTCAGGCTCTTTCTAGGTTGAATAATTTGGCTCTTGTTACCTTCCTGAGACTTACTGCATAAGAGGAATATTCAATTTTGTGAAAGTAGGCTGACTTCAGAATTATGATATCTTGCCAACACAGATAGATTTCATCAAAAAATTCTAAGATTAATTGAATTGAACAGCAGAGGACAATGGCAAAATGAACACATCCATTCTTACATTTCAGATTTCTTCGGAGCTTGGCAAAGCAGTGGGATCAACATTTTAGTACACACATCGGCATTGCAATGATAGAAGTGACTTTATAATATTTTATTTATTTTTCTAATTTAAAAATTCCAATTTTAGTAGTATACATTAGTCAAAAAAATGTTTAAAGTAAAAACAAAGCAATTGATCATCCACAATCTCACATCTAAAACATAACAAGTGAAGATTTCAGTGTATTGTAGAAAAGTATCAATAGGAGAATAACTCATAGTTCAAAATAAGCTTGACCTTGGGGTGCCAAGGTTGGGCGTCCAATTCTTGATTTTGGCTTAGGTCATAACCTCATGGTTTGTGAGATCGAGCCCCAAGTTGGGCTCTCCACTGACAGCGAGGGATTCTCCACTGACAGAGTTTGGGATTCTGTCTCTCCACTTGGCTGCCCCTCCCCCATGCATGCTTGCTCTCTCTCTCTCTCAAAAGAAGTAAAAATAAACTTTAAAAATAGAATCAAATAAGCTTGACCTTTATTCTTCATTTATGTAAGCTATGCTTAGACTTGGAAGATTTAGTGACTTAAATAATTTATTGTTTGCATTAGTCATTATAGAAATATGATGGAATTCTCTGATCTTGTTTTCCTCATAATTTGGTTTCTACATGTCTATATATCTGGTTTCTATACATATAAATGACAGAGAAGGAGTTTCTAAATTAACTGATTCCTCATGCTGTCTTTTCTTAGTGTCCTATGAATAGAGGATAAATTATTGGAGGCTAAGAAATGGGAAGAATTTCTAATGTTTGCTTGAAAAAGCTGGGAAATCTGGGGTGCTTGGGTGGCTCAGTTGGTTAAACATCTGACTTCGGCCTAGGTCATGACCTCACGGTTCATGGGTTCTAGCCCTGTGTCAGGCTCTGGGCTGACAGCTTGGAGCCTGGAGCCTGCTTCGGATTCTGTGTCTCCCTCTCTATCTCTGTCCCTTCCCTGCTCATGCTCCATGTATCGCGCTCTCTCTCTCTCTCTCTCTCTCTCTCTCTCTCTCTCTCAAAAACCTGAGAAATCTTAGTTTTATTAGTCACTGGCTTAAAATGTTTCAAAAACAACAATAACAATAAACCTAATAATGATTCACAAATCACTCTTTTCAAATACTTATCAATCAATATATACATATCTCTGTTTAGAGCTTTTCAAATTTAAACAGAAAATGTAGATTGAGGAATATCTCTGAGGGAATGAAAAGGATTAAATGTTTGTATTCTTTGGAAGACAAATGTGTCCCCTGTGTCTGTAAGGAACAAGGGTTAGTACATTAATGACACCCACTGGTTTTGTTTGTTGGGTTTCTTTGCAGGGAGAGGAGCAGTGGAGGAGGGTGATTCATTTGTTTCTTTTATAAGCGACCCCAAACTATTAACAACAGAGCACCAAGACTCAAGGACAATTCTATGCAGTTTAGTTAGCTTGTAAATGACATTTGTTTGGGGAGTTGAAAAACATATCTGCATTTGATTTAAAACTCTGTACCAAAATAAAATGAAGATGTTTTAAGTTTACTTAAACTACTCTCCTCCAGAATGAATTGGCTTTCAAACTGACATTTGCTTTTTTTTTTTATAAAACATTTTTTTTTAACGTTTATTTATTTTTGAGACAGAGAGAGACAGAGCATGAACAGGGGAGGGTCAGAGAGAGGGAGACACAGAATCTGAAACAGGCCCCAGGCTCTGAGCTGTCAGCCCAGAGCCCAATGCAGGGCTTGAACTCACTGACCGTGAGATCATGACCTGAGTCGAAGTCGGCGCTTAACCGACTGAGCCACCCAGGTGCCCCTGACATTTGCTTTTTTAATACAAAACTCACTATTAGCACTGGTATAGGTGCTGATTAATCAGAAAAGAGGCCAGCCTTCAACCACCACCTTTAGGCTGAACTAATGGTACCTGCTGACTGTTAGTCCTATAGGCTTCCTCGATCTCATTTCTCTTTTTGTCCAGAAAATCTTCATAAAACTTCAGAACTAAAAGTAAAAATAATAGAAGTAGAAGTCATAATAAAAACAACAACAAAAAGGACTAGGCTCTCTGAGATCAGGAATAATATTATAGAATTATTGTCTATTCATTAAAAAGACTCCTATTATTAATGCTAAAAATACCCAGGGCAATTCAAGTCTATAATCTGACGCCTGCTAAGTCCCTAAAGAATTGAGAATGTTAGGTTTTGGTCTAATAATTTTTGTTGTGTCCTCATTTCTCAAAATCTTTTTATAAATCACACTTATGTGTCTGTTGACACTAATGTCAATGGTATATGAGTTTGTTCACTCTTTTTGATACTAGGAATTACTTGAATCAAGAGAAAGGTAGTCTAGCCCATTGACAGCAGAGTCTTGAAGCTTCGTTTCCACAAAGGCTTATAAGGCAGTACTGTTCATACACAACATGTCACTAATTTTCTTAACCCTGTGAGATTGTCCCTAGTCACCATAAAGAAATTTAGGCTCATGGGGCACCTGGGTATCTCAGTTGGTTAAGTGTCCAACTTCCAGCTCAGGTTGTGATCTTGTGGTTTGTGGATTCAGGCCCTGCATCAGGCTCTGTGCTGATAGATCAGAGCCTGGAGCCTGCTTTGGATTCTATGTCTCCCTCTCTCTCTGCTCCTTCCTCCCTCATGCTCTCTCTGTCTGTCTCTCTCTCTCCTAGAAATAAATAAACATTAAACAATTAAAAAAAAAAAAGAAATTTAGGCTCAGAACTAAATGACTTGCTATAAGGCACACATATAGTAAATGGTGGTGCAAGATTGCCTGCCTTTCAGCACATGCTATCTCGTAGAGAGACAGAGTGGACTGGGGATACAGAGAAACTCCTGGGGCTGTCACTTCTGAATCGTTAGGAAATAACACAGAAAACTCATGCTCTTCCTGTCCCCACACTGCCACCTTAATATTTTCCACCCAGTATACTTGACTGTGGAAGTCAGTCTTCTTGGGGGAAATAAAGTAGTGTCATTAGGAATATACCAGCTTGGGTAGGGAGAGCTAGGTTATGGAGATGGAAGAATTGGTGCTAAGTAACCAGTCCTGGTGTCGGCAAGATGACAAGTATAGATGTGCCCCACCTCATAGCCAGTGCTGGAACTTATTCTCTGCTGCCTGGCCTCAGGGACCCCAAAGTTTCCCAGCCAAAGAACCACCTCAATTTCAGTGACTGAGAATGGTTCTGCTGATCTACTTTCCATTCCGTTTTCCTGGTTCTACAAAAAAAAAAAAAAAAAAAAAAAAAATTGTTGGGAACACTCTCACTTTAGAATAGACAAAAGAACCTTTGAAAATCTCTATAAGCAGAGCTGTACTAGTTGTTAACAGTGGTTACTCCTGGGAAGGGGAAGATTTTCACTTTTAACAAGTTGTATAGTATTTAAATTTTTACGACAGCATATTAGTTTGCATTAAATAACACAACTAAATACTTTAAAATCTATATAAGCTCTATCAACTGTGCAATGAAAAAAAATCAGTATTTTGCCTTTTGACATTTCTTACAAAAACTCTCATTGATGTCTATACTATTACTTTCCTCTTCACAACTTTATGTAAAAAAGCACTTTGAAAGACAGCACAAGATGATATTAACAGTCTACCATTCAAAGTTGACTGATACTAATTTGTGTCCTGGCTCCCTCTATAATTTGCTATGTAACCTTAGGCAAATCACTCAACCTCTCTGGACCTTGGTTTCCTATGATACAACTTGACTAAAGAATGCTTATAGGTTCTCCCTTATAACTCATTGATAGATTAGGTGATTATTTCTATTATGTTGCATGGTTGCTAATAGTTCCTTGGTATCCACTCTCTTTGCTGTTTACTAGAACTCCCAGCTACAAAAGATATTCCTCAAACTTCCTTGTAGTCAATGCGATATGAACAGAAGTGATGTTTGCAGCCTCTGGGTTGTACCTTTAGAAGCAAAAAGCATGTCTTTCTGCTGAATCTTGCCCTCTTTCTCTTTGCTCAGATGCTGACTAAGGATATGTATTAGCAGTTCATCTTCAACCATGGGGAGAGAACAACACCATCCTAAATGGCAGAGACAGAAGGAACTTCAGGCTTTAACATTAAGAAGCTACCTTTATTATCCCCTATTTAGTTAGGATGTTTTATGAGAGAGAAATACACTTATTTTTTTTTAACTTATTTATTTTTTGAGAGAGAGACTGAGAGATAGAGAGAGAGAGGGAGAGGGAGAGGGAGAGGGAGAGAGAGAAGGAGAGAGAGAATCCCAAGCAGGCTCCATGCCATCAGTGCAGAGCCTGATGTGGGGCTTGAACTCATACTGTGAGATCATGACCTGAGCCAAGATCAAGAGTGGGACACTACCAACTGAGCCACCCAGGCACCCCGAGAAATACACTTCTACCTTGTCTAAATTACTTTGGGTAAATTGGGCATTTTGTTTTGGCAGTTAAAGTTGGAATTTGGAATTGCAAGGAAAAACCAGGTTTATTATACTCTACCCAACTATGTTTCAATTTGTCTTTCTTTAATCCCTTAGTTTAACCATGTCTACTCTTCTTAGCGGCATTGATTCTCTGTGGATTTATTTTTATTTTTTTCAAAGAGAGAGAGAGAGAGAGAGAGAGAGAGAGAGAGAGAGAGAGTGGGGTAGGGGCAGAGAGAGAGAGGGAGACACAGAATCCAGAGCAGGCTCCAGGCTATGAGCTCTCAGCACAGAGCCTGACGGGAAGTTCAGACCCACGAATCATGAACCTAAGTTGGATGCTTAACCAACTGAGCCACCCAGGTGCCCCTTTCTCTCTGTGGATTTAAACAAACATGTGGTCCTATAGCAGGAAATCATAATCATAAACTCTAAGTATATCCTTGTTATGACAGATAGTTTTTTTTTTTATTGTTGGTTGGTGGCCAGGTAATTATTTGTGTATATGTTTTATCAGACACACAGGATAGAGAGTAGAGTGAAGGACCTGTATCTTGTTCTTTTTATCCACTATAGCAGTCTACACAGAGCCTAGCATATTGTAAATGTTCAACGAATAAATGCATAGTTCTTTTTAAGTTTATTTATTTAGTTTTGAGAGAGAGAGAGAGACTGCATGTGCACATGTGTGCAAGTAAGTGGGGGAGGGGCAGAGAGGGAGAGAGACAGAATCCCAAGAAGACTATGCACCATCAGCATGGAACCCAATGTGGGATTCGAACTCATGAACCATGAGATCATGACCTGAGTTGAAGTTGGATGCTTAACCCACTGAGCTCCCCCAGGTGCCCCAATAAATGCATAGTTAATGCTCTTGTGAAAGAGGGTGCATCTAGTAAAGTTGGATAAGAACCCTGACCTCTGGCTTTTATAGATCTTATGATTGAGGCTGATGCCACGTAGCTAGTCAATAGGGTGGTGGCTGCATCATTTAGTTCAGAGATGGGTATATGACAAGGCCAGGTCAATCAGAAGCAATTATTACAAGATTTTTGTTTAAAGTGTGGGCAAGAAAAACTTCCACTCTGTCGGGGTTATATCTTGGAGCTGCCAGGAAACAGTTTTCTCCCAGAAGTGGAGATTCTTCGTGGGAACAGAGACCACCTCATGGAACAGAGCTCACTCAGAGGCCAAATCAGGATAACATTGTCTCAGCGTCTGGATTCAGCCCTACCCATGAATTTTTCAATAAAATGAGCCAATACATTACTCTTTTTGTTTACTGCAGTTTCAGTTCATCCTGACTAATATATAACACGTAGGTTCTGGTACCAGATTGTTACTCTTGGGGAATCATTTCACCTTTCTGAATGTTGAGCATTGGATTTGATTTCTAAAGTGCTTTCAAGCTGTAATTTCCACGATTCTTTCTTTGTGTGTATATGATTCAGTTAGGGTAATGCTAGTTGCTTTAGCAGATAGATACTAGCATCTCAGTAACATAATACAAAAGATGTTCATTTCTCACTCATATGAAGTCCAAAAGAGGTATCTGACTGGCAAGTATCTCTCCTCCAAGTAAAGATTTAGGGCTTCTTTTATCTTGTGGGTCTGCTATTTTGACCTGTGGGCTCCCAGCTCACCATGCTTCTTGTCACTAAGCCAGGGAAATAGAAAACAAAGATGGTATGTTATGGAGGGATGGAAGGTTATTGGACAGGTCTACAATTAGCACTTATCACTTTTGCTCACACGCCATTAGCTAAAAGAGGATCACATTTAATTACAAACGAGGCTGGAAAAGCTTCCAGGAAGGAGAAAAAATAGATTTGGTGTATAGCTACTCAGTGTCTGCCACAGTAAGCCCTTGACCCATGCTTGGTAGCTGGGCTCTGTATCTGTAATTCAAGCTGGTTAACTATATGTCATATCCCAGAAATTAGTCCTGTTGGTCCTGAAAGGGAATGCAAGGAGAAATATAGCCATCAACAAGTTGAACAAACAGAAGTTTGTTAGTAGAAAATACTGAAAGGAGGTCTTTAGGTCTGATTGAGGTTCTAGGCTTGGTTGCTATGAAGTGGTAAGAGAGGGATGGTTGGACCTTCAGGCTGTGTTTACATTTGAAGGGTGGGGGGGACAAAGACATAAAAACACCAATCATCCATTCATCCAACAAAGCTTTATCGCACATCACAACTCTGCTGGGAAGCAGCACATTTAAAGGTTATTGATAGTGTTGGTGGCATTAGGTAGAGCACAGAAAGGGTGAATACCCAAGTGCAGCTCTCCTCCACAGTACCACCAGTGTTGCCTCCTAGTGGCTTCCTTGCTGGTTTCATGCCTTTCGCTCAGGCAGTAGGGAGTCTAGAGAAGTGACCTCCTGTCTCAAGACATGGTTTATAATTCCTTGAAATGACAAATTCATGCTCTCTTTCAGGGTGCCTCGGAGGCAGTGGGCTGCTTCAGGATGAAGATGAACATCTCTTTCCCAGCTACTGGCTGCCAGAAACTCACTGAAGTGGATGATGAACACAAACTTCCTACCTTTTATGAGAAATGTATGACCACAGAAGTTGCTGCTGACTCTCTGGGTGAAGAATGGAGGGTTATGTGGTCTGAGTCAGTGGTGGCAATGAAAAACAAGGCTTCTCCATGAAGCAGGGTGTCTTGACCCTTGGCTATGTCCACTTGCTGCTGACTTCTACAGAGCAAGGAGGACTGGAGGAAAAAATGCAAATCTGTTCAGGGTTGCATTGTGGATGCCCATCTCAATGTTCTCAACTTGGTCATTGTAAAAAAGGGGAGAAGGATATTCCTGGATTCACTGATACTACTGTGTCTTGTCACCTGGGGCTCAAAAGAGCTAGCAGAATCTGCAAACTTTTCAATCTCTCTAAAGAAGATGATGTCCACCAGTATGTTGTGAGGAAGCCGCTACACAGAGAAGGTAAGAAACCTAGAACCAAAGTGCCCAAGATTCAGTCTTGTTACCCCATGTGTCCCCCAACACAAGTGTTGGCATATTGCTCTAAAGAAACAGTGTACTAAGAAGAATAAGGAAGACGTTGCTGAGTATACTAAATTTTTGGTCAAGAGAATGAAGGAGGCCAAACAAACCCACAGGAACAGATTGCCAAGAGATGGAGGCTGTCTTCTCTGGGATTTTCTACCTCTGAATCAAGTCAAAAATGAGATTTTCTGGGGCACCACAGTGGTTAGGTTGGTCAAGCATCTGACTCTTGATTTTGGCTCAGGTCATGATCTCACGGTTCATGAGTTCAAGCCTCACATCAGGGTCTATGCTGACAGCACGGGATTCTCTCTCTCCCTGTCTCTCTTCCCCTCCCCTGCTTTTGCTCACATGCTCTCTCTCTCTCTCTCTCTCTCTCTCTCTCAAATAAATAAATAAATAATAAAAAATCTTAAAAATGAGATTTTCTAAGAGTAACAAATAAGTTAGACATTAAAAAATGACAAATTCATCTTATTTGGTACCTTGCAACTTAATTAAGGAGTATTCTCCACTATGGTGAAACAAACCAGAACCCACATTTGAAAGAAAAATTCTCTACCCGATGTGCAATATTTAAAAAGTCATATATAGAAATGCCTGACCTTGACCACTCAGCCCCTCATTTCTCACTTCACTGTCTTTATCTTATGCATTACCATATTTATGCTTCCATTTGAGTCTCTGTGGCTTAAGGCTGCATTTGATTTTTTTCTTAGCTCCCTTTCCTGCATAATGTTTTTTTTTTCATACTTCTCTAGGCTATGTGATTCTGAGTTAACGCCTTCCATATAACATTCCTCTCCAGACACAACCCAAACTCTCATCTTGGAGGGCAGTTCCTGCTCAGACTGCCAATATCACTGGGGTAAGTTCCACACACATTCCACACCACTCTAACAGCTTTTATCACTTGTCCAGTATGATAGTATTTGTATTTTTGTCCGCCCATCACTCTTACTCTCCCTGCTTCTTCTGGTAACAGAATCCTACATAGGAATTACCAAATGATGCAATAAGCTTTATGGTCACAATGGACCAGAGTTTACAATCTATTTTTTAATGTCTGCCAGAGCCATGTGAAAAAAGATAAGAAAGGATCTTATTTCTTTTCTGAATATCTCAACCAGTTGTATGCTTCCTTCATTTAAAAGAAAAGCATAAATGGAAATATATAACACACTGAGTGTTTCTCTTTTTTTGCTAGAGAAACATCTACAATGTTCTATGTGCATACTGTGACTTCAGGGCAAGTGATCCTCAAGTAGCTGGGTTTTTTTGTTTTTTTTTTCCTAAAAAAAGTCTGCATAGTTCACAACATTTTCTCTCTTTTTTTTAATGTTTATTTATTTTTGAGGGAGAGATAGAGCACAAGCGGGGGAGGGGCAGAGGGAGAGAGGGAGACACAGAATTCGAAGCAGGCTCCAGGTTCCGCGCTGTCAGCACAGAGCCTGACGCGGGGCTTGAACTCATGAACCGTGAGATCATGACCTGAGCCCATCTATTGTCCTGGCATAATTTTAACAATGCCACTTTCAATCTCAGAAGAGTTCCAAAGTAGTTACTTCAACTAGATTAGATACAAAAGGGATCTTGTGAAAATAGAAGATAATTAGAGGTGCCTGGTGGCTCACTCGGTTAAGTGTCTAACTCTTGGTTTCGGCTCAGGTCATGATTTCCCAGTTTTGTGGGTTAGAGCCCCGTGTCGGGCTCTGCAGTAATAGTGTGGAGCCTGCTTGGGATTTCCCTCTCACTCTCTCTCTCTGCCCCTCCCCGGCTTACTCTCCCCCCCCCCTCTCTCCCTTCCCCTCAATTAAATAAATAAATAAATATTAAAAACTACAGGATAATTAAATGTTGAAATGCGGTGGGGATATCAGAAAAGGTTATGTAATTTTCTTTACTGGACATTCCTAAAATTAATAGTCAGCTGAAGGTTCTAAGAAAATTTGTCTATCCAGAGGGTGGACAATGAATTCTGTTTCTGATGCTGTCAGAAACACATAAATTTCAATAGAGGTCCTGGGTAAATTGATAGTCATAGAGATATAAGTTCATATTAAATAATTCCAGAAGTTCCTAATTTATGCTAGAATTATCTTAACATTTGGCCTAATGTCTTCCTTAGTTATGTTCTTGATTTTTTTTTACATTTATTTTCTCAAACCGCAGGTAGGTATCAGAATCCACCCACTGTCTCTAAAAGTCTCTGAGTTGTTCTCACTTACCTGTCATATTTTCAGGACCCCCAGGAACAAGTCACAGAGGTTGTTCAGGCAAAACAATCCAGAAGTTAAAAACAACATGGAAGGCTTTCACCGCCCCTTGGCTTCTGATCCAACAGCTTTTCACTAAAACTGTCTTCACAGGTGTCAGAATAACACCTAGCTCATACATCCTACTTCTTGGTGCTTCATTTCATCCTATTGCTTGAATAGAAGCTCCTGCCTTCTTGGTTTTTGTGGTGCAGGCTGCTAACTGTTCCCCAATATCCAGTCTCTCTTTTCACCATGGTGATAGCGCCTTTCCCCTCTATTCCACACTTTGTTGCTGGTAATGTGGCTGCAGCTAGAGATTAAGCACATTTGCTAGCCGCCCAGGCTTTAACTTTTTAATGTAAACAGAAGGTGCGTATATTATTTCCACATTGTTTGCTGAAAGGAAACTTCTTGCCCTGGACTTGTTCTCTTTTTCCTTCCTGAGAACTGTAAACAAGATGTGCCAGCCACCCAGCTTTGACCATGCACATAATGACAGTGCTCTAGGGCTCTGCTGCCCAAAGCGTAGTCCTTGGACTAGCACCATCAGCATCACCTGGATCCTTTTTATTTCTTTATGATGATTTTTTTAAGTTTTTTTTTTTTTAATTTTAGTAACCCCCAACATGGGGTTCAAACTCATGATCCTGAGATCAAGAGTCACATGCTCTTCCAACTGAGCCAGCCGGGTACCCCCTCACCTGGATGCTTTTTAGAAATACAGAATCTTGGGCCCCATTCTAGGCCCACTGAATCTGCATTTAGCAAGATCCTCAGGTGATTTAAATGCACATTAACATTTGAAAAGTACTGCTTTAGTAGAGGATGATGAATCAACAGGATAGAAGGAAAGTAGGTCTCAATTATTTTGTTAGAGCACAGCTGTCTCCTAACCTGGTCTGCCTACCTGTAGACTATTATGAGAGAGCAGATAAAATTGTATCTTATTTAAGCCATTGAATTTGCGGGTCCCTTTTTGACCTCTACCCTAACTTAATATGGTTATTATTCCTTGTAAGAGCAAACCTCCTTTTTAAGCCTGGGCTGAAGTCTTATGGAGAAAGAGATAAGAAAGGATATTTCTTGGGGTGCCCAGGGGGCTCAGTTGTTTGAGCGTCTGGCTTCAGCTCGGGTCATGATGTCACCCTCCGTGAGTTCAAACCCTGCGTCGGGCTCCATGCTGACACCTCAGAGCCCAGAGCCTGCTTCAGATTCTGTGTCCCCCTCCCCTGCTCACGCTCTCTCCCTCTCTCTTGAAAAAAATGAATAAATGTTAAAAAAAAGTAAAAAAAAAAGAAAGGATATTTCTTTTCTGAATATCTGGAGTACTCACTCCACCCCTTAGGAGAGTACCTATATTTAACTCAATCTATGTTGATTTATCTGGGACTGGGAGAGTGGGGAGTGCTCTTACCCCATCCTCCAGAGTATCACTCTGCACATTGCAATGATCATTTTTGGTCTCCTTGAGGATGCTGAGTTAAGAAGTTCAATATAAATATTAAATGAACTGAATACACAATGTCTCCGGAGATGGTTTCATTATTTTTTTTCCAGAAGACCCAAATTCTAACTAGCAGCATTAATCAAATAGACCACATTCATCTTAAAGTACATTAGGGCAAGCATGCTCTCATTTTAATATATAGACTCTCAGACACTATTTAATTTAACAACCACCATTTCTTCTTACTTCTTCCTTTCCATCTCTAGTTTGGTAAATGTGTTCTCTAGACTTGCAATTCCCCTGCTTTAATCCAACAAATATTTACTTAATGCCTCTGAAGTGCTAAGCATTATATTAAATGCTGGAAAAACAGTAGTGAATTAGATAAAACAGATCTGGTCATGTATAGCTTACAGTCTAATTGGGCAGAAGACCAATGAACAAGTAATTACACAGCTGAAGAATGTTAAGAAATGGAAAGTACTTAAAATACTTGCAATAATGTTCATTGACTGAATAAATGAAGAGATAAATTAACCATTAACACCTTCACTCCATGCCTCTATGGAGATAAAGAGCACAGTTCCTTTATTTTTCCGTTTCTTGCCTCCCTCATTGCTTTGGGTTCATATTGGTCTTTGGGCCTGTGCAAGAGAAGTTGGATAATTAACCAGCTAAAAATAAGGGCTTACAGTTAATGGGCATGGAAAATGACTGGAAAGGAACTTGGCAAATGGAGATAGTTGATTGTGGCTTATTTTATTCTTTTCCTTGTCATTAAAATATTGACTGTACAATACATTAAAACTGGGAATAAAAAGGGCATGTTTGTGTGTGTGTTAATCTTCTTTATCATTTTATAAGGCAAGTGTGGTTGTATTTCCTGTGCAATACCAATATCTCATTGGGGGCTACTGAGACTGACTAATGTCATTTTCCTTCTTCTTTCCTTCCTTCTTGCCTAATGCAAGCAAGCAACTGTGACATCCGATTTCTAATATTTGGTCTATAAAGGGCCCATCTTTTCATTTCTCTATTGCCAAACAAAGGAGTTTTACATTGCCACCTACCTAATATGCACATCTGGTAGTCTTCTCTGAGGGCATTAAGGTCTTTTATACAACATCACTGATCTTCCTTGAAAATCCATGGATAATAGTGGGGTGCCTGGCTGGCTCAGTCAGTTAAGCATTCAACTCTTGATTTTGGCTCAGGTCATGATCTCACAGTGGTGGGGTTGAGCCCCACATCGGGCTCTGTGCTGATAGTGCAGAGCTTGCTTGGGATTCTCTCTCTCCCTCTCTCTTTGCCCCTCCCCTGTGTACTCTCTGTCTCTCAAAATAAAAATACAAACTTAAAAAAAAAAAGAAAACCCATGGATAGCAGATAGGACAGGTAGTGGAGTGGCAATTGACAAAATAAAGAGGAAGTTGCTCAGGACATGAGATAAAAACTGAGACAAAACTGTCTCTATTGGATAGCCCCTTCTGAGGCTAGAGTTCTGCCCAGGGAAAACCACCCTGTTGATCAATTGCAGACTAGGGAACATCCCCCAAATTAGTGGCTTAAAATAACAATAACCATATTTTTGCTAACGACTCTCCAATTTTGGCAGGACTTGGTGGTAGCAGCTTTATCTCTGCTCCATATGGTTTTTGCTGGGATGGCTCACCTGGGCTGGATGATTTCAGCTAGCTTCACTCACATGTCTGAAGCTCCAGCTGGGGTGGCTGGAATGGCCAGGGATGGCCAGGCCGATTTCTTTCCATATGGCTTCTCTTTCCTGTAGGGTACATGGACTTCTTTACATGGTGTCTCAGGACTCCCAGAGAGTGAGAATACAAGCTTCAATGCTTCACAAAACTTGGTGCAGTGTTATTTCTGTTCCATTCTCTTGGTCAAAGCAAGTCACAAGGCCCTCCCAGATTTAAGAGAAAGGAAAACAGACTGCTTCTAGATGAGAGACCCAGCAGATGTGTGGGAATAGGAAGTGTTGTTGCTGGCTGTGTTTGCAGATAATCTACAACACAGTGTCACCCTCAGTACTGAAAACCCACTGAGCATCTACAACCATTGTGAAGATTACAGTGGAGAGGGGAGATTAATGCCACCAATGGTGTGGTGTGTAAGTAGAAACATGAAGTTACGCTACTCACCTTTAAGATTACGATTATGACTGCAACAGCTAAAAGGTTTAAAATGTGTTAACCTTGAGGCACCTCGGTGGCTAGGTAGGTTGAGCATCCAACTTCGGCTCAGGTTATGATCTCATGATTTATGAGTTCGCGCCCCATATCGGGCTCACTGTTCTCAGTGCAGAGCCTGCTTCTGATCCTGTGTTCCCCTCTCTCTCTGCCCCTCCCCCGCTCGTGCTCTTCCTCTCAAAAAAAACTTGTGTTAACCTTAACAAGTTAATATCACATGCGATACTCACATCAACCTGTGTGGCTGGTGTCATTTCTTAACTTACAAATGAAAAAACTGAGGCTTTTTTCTTTATCATAGCTTCTCATCTAACCTATATTTTCTTAGTACTTATGTGTATGAATATGTTTTGGTTCATTTTATGTATTCTTATAAGCTGTCCTAACCATGAGATGGATATATAAATAAATCAATAGTTTGGTACATAAATGTGTTACTATTTATCTATTTTAAATCAGGTTCAGGTTTAATGACTTGATCAATATTGCATACGTAATGCGAGACAGAACCTAACTCAGTATGTATCTGGACCCAAAGACCTAAAATAAGAAAATCCTAAGTGTATTCTCCATTTTAGATTTTCTTAAACTCCTGGGTTACACAAGGCTCACATGATTATTAAACACAGAGAATATGGAATATAGTAAGTAATTTTATAAAGTAATATCTTCTTTCAACTTCAGTTTAATTGAATTATATTCAGTAGATATTTATTAAGTGATTGTGCAGGGATCTGTGTGCTTGGAGCACATCGGTGCACAAAACAGATATTTTTGCTCTTGAAGAACTGAGTTTCTAAAAACGGCATCTTGTAAATAGAAAAAAAATCATTTCGTTGTGTGAAAAAGGATTTGCAAATGCACTTGTGCAGGAGATTGAGTATGAGTTTACGATGATGATTTTATTGTATTATTTTTTTGTTAAAAAAATTATGTCAAAGGAAATTGAACTTTGGCCTGTGTTCCCAGGGATCAGTGTGAGCTTTACTCTCGGCAATAGTTCTCTCAGCCTTGAACTCCTCTGGACATTTGAGTCATAGCAATGATTTTTACACATACTGACAATTCATAACCTAAAGATTTCTTCATGTCTCCTACCACCACTCTGTCCATTTTGGCAGAGCCTGAGAAGAGAATCCCAATGTTTCATGATAACCTTGCATTTTATTCTTATCCTCCAAAGTTGAATGCAGATATAGGTTGAAGTTCAATGAACATTCAGTTGAGGATATAGATCTGCCATTTAGGTGATGTTTTTTATCATCTCACCATCTTATTTATCACTTTTTTTTTGTCACTGTTTTGCACTTGTTATAAAATTAGAAGGACAAATGCAATAAACTATGCATATAAGAGAATAAACAAAAATGGTCGTCATCCTGGCAAGAGACACCACCATTTGAGAGTTCAAGTTCTTGCTCATTGGGTGATGTGTAGAAGTCTGAAATTAGCTCAGAACTGTCATTTTCGGAGTGTCAATGTGTAGTGTATCCAGTTTCATACATTGAAAAAATACCAATTTGAAAATTTGAGAACCACCTTCATGAGAACTGCTTGTGATCCCAGAGTTCCTACAATTTGGCTAAGAAGGCCAGACAGATACTGTAAACTGAGAGGTAACAATGCAGGGCAGCATAGGACAAAGGCCAAATAAATGATATAAGGGCTAATGGATGGGGCAGGAAACAGGATATTTTGATGCAGATGTAGCACTAGGTGCTTGAAAACATTGTATCATCTAATCCTCCTTACAATGGTTTTACTGATTAGACTGTTGAGAGAAACACAAGAGACATTAGAAATGCTTATGGACACATGATTAGAAAAAAATAAATCCAGTCAATCTAACTTTAAAGCTCAAATTATTAACATTTGAATTGATCAACAACTCAAAATGCACTGAATTCCATTGAATTGAACATTTTCCAGGTCTAACTTTTTCATAAGGCTTTGAAGATACCATAAAGGAATGTACTTGGAATTAGAAACACCTGAGCTTGAACCCTGATTCTGCCATTTCCCAGCCCTTTGGGGAAGTAGGTTTTCATTTCTTTAAATAGAAAGGATGATTGATACTCACCACATATAGAGCCTATGGACTTAACGAGACACCTCGGTGAATGAGACGTGCAAAGTGCTTGGTAAAGAGAAGGTCCTGAGTAAATGAATACAAAGAGGAACCTGGCATGATTGTTATTCCCATTCCATCTGAGTCTGGAAACAATAGAAGAAAATGAACAGTTATCCCAGTCTGGTTCTTACATGTTCACAGGCTCAAGAAGGAGCTTGAAATATTTTTCTAAATGAGGTTTGGGAATTCTTTGTGGATTTTAATTACCCATCCTATTGCTGGACCTCATTAGCGGACATAATTGAAAACTGACTCTGTGTAATAAGGACGACTGGAATCCCCAGCTCCAAGGCAGTTACTTTGGTGTTCCACATTCCCCATTCTCTCAGAACACACCCGCAGCCACCCCTCAAACACATCACCTTAGAAGTGGGGGAGAAAAAACTGAAATTCTTCCAATGCTGTATTTCCTGTGATTTCAGCCCAGGTAGGAGCTTTTGTTTCATTTCATGTTTTGTAACAGGTGGATAAACAGTGGCAATATAAAAGGCCTTGAGAAATTCTTGATATCGGCTTCCTTTGAACCTGTATTCTTAGCAGAGGACATTATTGCCAAGGAGGTAAAAATTGGTTCTTGGAGAATGAGACAACCAGATACTACAATGGTTTGTGTCCCTGCCCGGTACATAAATAGGTAAACAGTATATCTGTAGTATTAAAAGTTTACAGGGGGGCACCTGGGTGACTCAGTTAAGAATCCGACTTCCACTTAGGTCATGATCTCACAGTTTGTGAGTTCAAGCCCCGCGTTGGGCTCTGTGCTGACAGCTCAGAGCCTGGAGCCTGCTTCACATTCTGTGTCTCCCTCTCTCTCTGCCCCTCCTCCACTAGCGCTCTGTCTCTCAAAAATAAAACAAAAACATTAAAAAAACTTAATTAAAATAAAGTTTACAGGGAGGGGGAAATTAGGAAATAAAAAAAGTCTAAAAAGTCTCCTTAAAGGATATGATAATGAAAAAAACAAATGTTCAGAAACACTGCCTTTGAGAAAACATAAAAATTCTCTAGCTCAGCTCTGATTCCAGGAAGAAGACAGGAGACAGGACTATGCTAGGTACTCTATTCAATGATGGCAATTTCCGTGGTTCCAGTTCATCATGATAGTAGTTAAAGAGGAGGGCTGTGGGAAGCCCTATTCAGTATATACAGCTGTGTGATCTTGAGCTAGCTAACTTTTCTGCACCTCATTTATTGGTTTCATTTGTAAAATGACTATTATAATACCTGACATGTAAGGTTGTTGTGAGGGATATAGGACCCAGGCTATATTTTTAAAAAGAGCCAGCAGATAGGTGAATGAATGAATGAATGAATGAATGAATCAGCAGAGGCTACTTCTGCCTTTATGAAAGAATTCTAGTGCCCTTTAGTCCAGATTCTCTAGATGAGCAAATCTAGGCAACATCCTCTTTGTTTAATTTTGAGAATTTTTTGAGCAAATCTAGGCAACATCCTCTTTGTTTAATTTTGAGAATTTTTTGAAAAATATAGAAAAGAACAGACATAATATATATTTCCACAACATGAAAATATATGTTAGCATTTTGTCATATTTCCTTTTGTCTTTTTTATATATAAAAATTTTCAATTACATAAAGAATACATATATATGTATATACATACACACACACACACACACACACACACACACACACACACACATATACACACACATGGTCCCTCTGGCCCTACCATTGTGAATCAAACTTTTAAAAAGTGCCTACTGCCTGCCAGGTATAATTTCTTTACAGGTTTTCTTTCTAAACAGGTAGCCTGAGAGTCTATCTTGCCAAGCATGATCTTCTACCTAGTTAGGTAAAGGTCTTCATTCAGGTTAAGACCCCAATGACATTTTCTTCATTAATTGAAACTGTTTCTTGTGTATCTACTGTGTGGGTGATGTTTTTGAACTGGGAGAACTGTAGCATCAGGCCCAGAAGTCAGCTTTTCAAAATGAAAATCCGGGTAGCCCTAAGACAGGGACCACGGGAACAAGCGCAAACTGAAAAACATTATGCACCTAGGGCACTGTCTGATGGCTGTTATTGTTTAAACCGCTTCTTTTACAAAGCAGAACCAGAAAGAGGCCAGAATGGGACCCTATACTCCAGCTGGACTTCATACAGAGGACCCAGATATTGACCAATCAGAACGAGGCCCTTCCAACCAATCAAGACAAGGTTTTTTTTCTTTTTCTTTCCCTCATTGGCATATTGTGCGGGAATGGGAACCTGAAAGGGAAGTTTCTTTACATAGGTAGGACATCCCTGCTGTTCTAGGAGGCCAGCATAACTATTTTGTTATTGTTGTGTGTCCCTTCAGCTCAAGTTCTAACGCCAATAAAACCTTGCATGTGCCTTTGATTTTGGGGTCCAGCCTCATTTCTAACGTTGTTGTTGGTGACAGTTGGAGTGAGAGGGTAAAATCAAGTCTTCCAGTTTGAGGTGGCAGTCCAGATGTTTCTCACAAATGCTAGTAAATAATCCACTTCCCATACTAATAACAAATCCAACGGTGGCATTTGCAGATGACTCAGACTTTGCCTTTACAGGGTAATCTCAGCAAAGGAAGATGTGAGCTGCTGGTTTAGGATCAGACCTGGGAACCACACTGGTTTGCACACTGGCCAGGAGACCTGGCAGTGGGGAATTCTGTGGTTAGCAATTGCCTGGGAGGCAAAGGAGTCAAAGTCGTGAGTCCTGAGTGAGGCAGCCCTTGGAAACGCTGTTGCTTGGGTTCCTCAGGCACTAGGCTGTGACCCAAGGGACTGGAATCTTTTGTAAATAGCAGAGGGCCGGACTGCCCTGTCCTCAGGTGTGGTTATTTACTAATCCAAACGTGGAGCCAAGGAGACAATTTGTTTAGATAACAGAGGTTTGCAAGATAATGGCCACTGCCTGGAAAGGCATGCTCTCTCCAGGGGGTAACTCTTAGATCTTGGAATTTGGCTAAAAGGAGGAAACAATATGTAGTGCTCTTGCAGAGGTCTGGAAAACAGAGCCGTGGAGTGCCCCACATGGTTTTAATTATGGCCTGAATGGTTTTTCTTTCTTTTTCTCTCTCTTTACTGTAAAAGCAAAAATAAATATTTTAAATGTTTTTGTATAATCCGCTAAACTGTTAAGTATTGATATTAACAATACCACCTACCATGTATGAAGTGCTTCTCAAGGCCAGGCTCACGGTAAGGCTACTCTCACAATAGCACCGAGAATGAGAAGGCGGTATCTCCCTTCTACAAATGAAACCATTTCACTAATTTACAACATTGGGACTACGTTTTCTGAGGCTTTCCTGTGTGCTAGGTCCTGTGCCAGTGCCTCGGAGTCTACAATCTACCACAACTGACAAGGGGAAACGCTGTAACTCAAAGACATTTTTATTTTGCTTGCTGGAAATTGGTGGAGGAAAAGAGAGGAAAGAGCCAGTACGTAGTACTGGCTTTTCAGCACATGTCAAAAGGCAGGGGACGGGGCTCGGCCTCGGTGAAGGTCTCACTAAGTTTGTTTCTATTTCCAAATGAATTCCTGGGGTGGGGAGGGGTTGAGAAGGGGAATATATGAAGCTAAATGTATTTGTAGAACCTGCAGAGAAAAAACTCCCAGTTTAGAACTTCTTTCTTTTCCTGGGTAAGTTTCCTAGTGCTTGGCGCTAACTTCTCATAGAACAAGACCTGCAAAGCATTTACTCCTTTGTCTCCAACAGAGTGTAAACAAATTGTAGTCAGACTCTTATAGGTGGGGGATCTCTTATTTATCTTCCCTCTCCCCCACTGCCAGAACTTGGGGCATTTTAAAAAGCTCATTTAATTTGATGAATATGAACACAAGAATGAATGCATGAGTGCATGGATTTCTCTTGTGCGATTCACCTGCACACATGAACATGGACTCACAGGCTCACACAGAGGCCAAAATCACATACTTCATATATATTCCCAGAGAAACCAGGTCACTGTTCTCATTACCATAGACCTCCCTTTGGTGGCGTAGCCGACTGGTGTGGTGACCTCTTCCATCCCTCCTTTCTCCAGCCCCACTGTACCAGCTCAACCCATTCTACCACCCCCACCACCATTCCAGTCCCCTCTCTTGGCTGACCCAGGAGACACTAAGGTAACTGATAAGCTAATATAACAGTATGCCCAGAACAAGAGCTCGGCAGTTTCCAGAAGTCCTGACATTTTGACTGTTTATGGCCTTGGAAGGGATTTTGCCTATCATCCATTGCCTATTAAGAAAAACTCTTATTTGGGGAATTTTCACTTGGGTAGGAGAGAGGGTGGTTGGATCCAGATGTGAGGACTGCTGAGCTTCCTCACTGTTCAGGTGCATGCTCAGGAGGCGGGAGGGATCAGAGGAACCAACTTTACAGCATGTCTTTGATGTCCTAGACTTTCTGCTAGATGCCTCAATGGGATGGCTCTTCTCATCACTGGGTTTTCCACGCAAGTGCTAGGATTCTTATTTTGCAAAGGAGAAAGCTGAGGCTGAGAATGAAAAGGGACTTGTCCAAGCTAATAGTTAAGAACTGGCCACCTTAGGAACTACTCCAATTCATAATGCTAGGGCCCTTAGGTAAGTTTTCTTCCTACCTGATCTCTATTATATACACAAAATACTGTCTTGGTATTACTTGTCACCCAAAGATAGGCTAGATCTAGTTTTTGTCTTTATTTAAAAAAATTTTTTTAAGTTTATTTATCTATCTATATATCTATGTCTATATCTATATCTATATCTATATCTATATCTATATCTATATCTATATCTATAGAGAGAGAAAGTGCAAGCAAGGGAGGGACAAAGAGAGAGGGAGAGAGAATCCCAAGCAGGCCCTGCACTGTCAGTGGAGAGCCCAGCCTGGGGCTTGAACTCAGGAATCTGATCATGACCTGAGCCAAAATCAAGAGCTGGACACCTAAGTGACTGAGCCAGCCAGGTGCCCCTCCTAGTCTTTGCCTTTAAAATACATAGATTATAGGGGCGCCTGGGTGGCGCAGTCGGTTAAGCGTCCGACTTCAGCCAGGTCACGATCCCGCGGTCCGTGAGTTCGAGCCCCGCGTCGGGCTCTGGGCTGATGGCTCAGAGCCTGGGGCCTGTTTCCGATTCTGTGTCTCCCTCTCTCTCTGCCCCTCCCCCGTTCATGCTCTGTCTCTCTCTGTCCCAAAAATAAATAAACGTTGAAAAAAATAAATAAATAAAATACATAGATTATAATATGAGGGAGTAATACAAGTGTATACATCATTATGGAAAATAAATGACTTTTAGGAAAGATAAATGGGCCCTTATGAGAATAGATAGGGGATAAGACAGTTCTATGACAATATCTGTTTAGATGTGGTTCTGATTTCTATTCACCAGTCATTAGAGTCATGTTTTCCACGGTGCCTGGTTGGCTCAGTCAGAAGAGCATGCAACTCTTGATCTCAGGGTCTTGAGTTTCAACCCCACGTGGCATGTAAAGATTACTTAAATACAACTTAAACAACAACAACAACAAAAAAGAGTCAAGCTTTCCTGGTTGCTCCCAAGGGTTAGGGGATTTATGACAACTGAGTCCTCTTGTGTTCTTTTGGGAGGCTCTGCTCTTAGTCACATAAGGGAGTTAAGGAAAAAGGCCTTCTCAAATGCCTTCAGTTCAACATAATTTTTATGCCATAGTGAAGTCTTCTAGGCCCCTTCAACGTCAAGAAAGGCGATAATGTCTTAATACTTAATTTTACTTTATGAAAACTATGCCAGGGACACACCTTACCTTAAATTAAGCAGGATGTTTTCACAGGGCACTTTTGGCTCCCTGGCATTTGGAGACCTGAAAAAGTTAACCACTAAGTTCATAGCTTCTTCTTCTCCTTCTGTTTATCATCTTCACCGTCATCATCTTGCTCACTCTTCTCTGAGCCTGAGGTCAGAAGAGAACTGAGTGTGAGAAACAGCATAAGGGCCAGCATTGGGTTTGCAGATGATTGCTGGCACATTACTTGATTTTTATTTATTTTTTATTTAAAAAAATTTTTTTTGAAGATTTTATTTTTAATTTTTTTTTTAAATTTTTTTTTTCTCCATGTTTTTATTTATTTTTGGGACAGAGAGAGACAGAGCATGAACGGGGGAGGGGCAGAGAGAGAGGGAGACACAGAATTGGAAACAGGCTCCAGGCTCTGAGCCATCAGCCCAGAGCCCGACGCGGGGCTCGAACTTGCGGACCGCGAGATCGTGACCTGGCTGAAGTCGGATGCTCAACCGACTGCGCCACCCAGGTGCCCCGAAGATTTTATTTTTTAAAGTAATCTCTATTCCCAACATGGGGCTCGAACTCATGACCCCAAGATCAGGAGTTGCATGCTCCACTGACTGAGACAGCCAGGTGCCCCTGTCTTCCAGAGATTCTGACCTAAATGTAACATCCCCAAACAGAGTGGCAGGACCATTTAAAATAAAATTCTGCAGCACCTGGGTGGCTCAGTTGGTTAAGCGACTGACTCTTGATCAGCTCGAGTCATGATCTCACTGTTGCATGATCGAGCCCTGTGTTGGGCTTTGCACTGAGTGTGGAGACTGCTTGGGATTCTCTCTCTCTGCCCCTTCCCTGCTCGTTCTCTGTCCTCTCTCTCTCTCTCAAAATAAATAAACTTAAAAAAAAGTTCTTAGAGGGATGTATCTAAGGTTTATAATCTAGATAGGTTTATAAAATAAATATAGGTGGTTGGATATAAGAATGAATCTCTGGGTTCTCATATCCAGGAGCCATGGTCCTGGCTTCCAAATCTCAGGCTCCAAAGTGGAATGATGAATTTTCTAAGAAGAAACACAGGTTTAGATTTAACTATTGGAAATGAGGGCAGAAATACATCAAAAGGGACCCCTGGAGTAAGAAGCATTAAAAATAAATTTTTTTCTGAAACTGTAAGAATCTTGGATTTTGACATGTTCTGCAACTGACACCCAATGAGCCCTTAGGGTAGGGAGGTAGTACTTTTTCCCCTCAAATGTCCTAGACTAATTTGGGGGAAAGAAAAATGTTTAATTATTAAATTAACATTTTTTTAGATTTAATAAACTCTAAAAGAATAATAACCATTATAATAAATATGATCATTGATATTTTCATTTCTGAAGCCTTTTCTTGGATATTTTATGTGAAAACAATAACATCAGCTTAGTATATCATATCCACGGATGACTTCTAAATTGGCAAGTCTAGGGGCGCCTGGGTGGTTCAGTCGGTTAAGCATCTGACTTCAGCTAAGGTCATGATCTCATGGTTCGTGGGTTCGAGCCCCGCATCGGGCTCTGTGCTGACAGCCTGGAGCATGGAGCCTGCTTTGGATTCTGCATCTCCCTCTCTCTCTGCCCTGACCCCACTCACGCTTTGTCTCTCTCTCAAAAATAAATAAATATTAAAAAAAATTAAAAAAAATAAAAAATAAAAAACAAATTGGCAAGTCTAAAGAAATAGGCCAGTGTTTGAAAACAGGTTTTGGAAATTAATCTTTCTCCCCCAATGACAGTGTTTAAACATGGATTTGTAACACAAGCTCTTTCTTGTAATAGTGCAAAGTGAAGAAAACAACAAAAATATTTTACAACAAAGTGAAAATTAAAAATGAAATAAAAATACACACTAGGACCACTGCTAGCCTCGAAGGAGCATTTGTGGAAATTTGAAGAAAGCCTGTTTCTTTAGGATGTACAGAGCAGGACCACAGAGCATACAGCTTGGCCAGGGAAGCACAGCTGGATTCCAGCCCCCCAAAAAACACCCTTTCCACTGGGTGCCCTTTGTTAAGGCACAACCTGCCCAACATGATGTGCCCACCCTGCAAAATAACATGAAAGTATACCGCCATTTGTGTACATATATACACACACACACACACACACTCACACACACACACACATATCCACACTTATACAGACTATGTCTGAAAAGATATGCAAGGAATTGGTAACATTGGGTGCCTCTGGGGAGAAGAACTGGTGAGGACGGTAGGAAGCAGACATGTTTCCTCAAATATCCTTTGGTGCCTTCTGAACTGCATGATTATTGTATGTATGCATTACTTATTAAAAATATAAAAAATTTAAAGGAGTTTTTATTTTGAAGTAGGGGATAAAGCAAGTACACAAATGAATCTTAGAAACCATGGGAGAGAGTAATGAGGCTGTGGCCATCAAGAGAAGAGTGGGCACTTCTATTTGGGAGGGTCAAGAAAGGGGAGTGACATTGGTCATCTGTTTTGGGGCCTGGATAAGATTTCAGTTAACAGACAGGAGGGAAATGGAAGGAGGTGTTTTAAGGGGAGAGAGAATGGTAAGGGTAAAAACCAGAGGTAGCAAGGAGACTCATCCCCAGAACTCAGTAGGCCAGTTTGTAGTGTAGTGGGTCTGTGTAGGGAGGGGTGGTGGATAAAACTGGCAGGAGTCTGGAATCATATGTGGAAGACTTTGGTTTCTAGGCTGAGACATATAAAACTTGCATAATAAATGAATTAAAGATTTGTAGTTAGAGATGATATCAGATCTCTTCCTAACAGGTATGTATGTATATATATATATATATATATATATATTTTTCTATGAATAGGGAATTTTTTTAAGTGTTTATTGATTAGCAAATGCTGGCAACATTGTATCAGTTATCTGAAGTTGTATTCTTTTTTTTTAATGCTTATTTTTGAGAGAGAGAGAGAGAGAGAGAGAGAGAGCAAGCATGAATGGGGGAGGGACAGAGAGAGAGAGGGAGACACAGAATCCAAAGCAGGCTCCAGGCTCTGAGCTGTCAGCACAGAGCCTGACATGGGGCTTGAACCCAAGAGAAGTGAGATCATGACCTGAGCCAAGTCAGACACTGAACTGACTGTGTCACCCAGGCGCCCCTGAGGTTGTATTCTTTAAAAAAACTTTTCCCCCAATTTTTCTACACTATGTATTTACTAAAGTATTATTAAATTTTAAGTCTACTAGAACCTAAAAAAGTTTTAATCCCATCTATGCTAAGTAAGAAAACTGCAGTATAACAATAAATGAGATCAAGAAAGGGGAGGAAAAAACCCACCCAATAATGACCCCAAAAAACCAAAATCAGAAAACATGATTTTCTAGATTACAGGTCAGGTTTTGAGTGAGTATGAGGCAAATAAAAATAGAATTCCAATTCTGAGATTATGACTTTCTGTATTGCAGGAGTGTCTCTCTCTTTTTAAACCTTTAAACATATTAATTTAAAATTTTGTGTGCATAAATGCTTTTTGTAGGTTAAGTCCAGAAAATGAACTGCAGATATCATATCCAAATTCTGGAGGAATGGAAAATGTATTTAAATTAAAATAAGAAGCTTAAATTGGATAGATGTGAATGAAATGCTTCATCGAAGGTATCCATAGAAACCACTTAAAATAAAGAGAAATGTTAATTCTCTTTGTAAATTGAGCTCCCGGAATCAAAATGAGAGTGAGACATTTAGTATAGGTATGAATACACTTTGGTCTTATCTACATGAAACACACTAATTGACAATTATATTTTTTGGCCATGGTCTCAACTGATAGTGACAACTTATGGCTATAAAACTGATGGGATTCAGCTAGTAAAATAGCTAAGATACATTGGCCTAACTTGTTGATTTAGTCAGCCATGTGATCCGAGAACCATGGCTTTAAGTGTCCCAACCTTTCAAAAGTTTTTCAACAGACAAGAAATTAAACTTTACCACTTTATAGTGATTATATAAGCCATGTGGGGACACCATTAAAAGTAATTTGTAAAAGAACAAATTTTCCTATGCAAACTTCCCAAGCCAAGTCTCCATTTTTCACATTCCCATTTTAGGTGTGTGTACTAGCAGACATGTTTTACATTGCTGCAGTCACAATGTTTGGAATTCAAAATTATATCCCTGTTATACACACACACACACACACACACACACACACACACACACACACACAACATTTTCTGGTTACTAGATTCTTAATTCCTTTTATTATTTTCTATTTATTTATCTATTCAATTTTAGAGAGAGCGAGAGAGCACAAGAGGGGACACGGGCAAAGGGAGAGAGAAAGAGAATACTAAGCAGGCTCCACACTCAGCACAGAGCCTGACTTGGGACTTGATCCCATGACCCTGGTATCATGACCTGAGCCGAAATCAAGACTTGAACACTCAACTGACTGAGCTACTCAGGTGCCCTCTTCTTAATTTCTTAATTTTCCCTTGTCACAATCAGAAATGATGTCCCTGAGTTGATCATTTGAGAAGTGCTAACTGTTCATTATTACTAAATATAATAATTCATTATTGCTAACTGAATGGCTCTTTCTTACTCTTCCCCATTATGGGTAATTCTATAATGAACTACTTTTGACTTCGCTCATTTCATATTCCAGCTGATGTACACTAGGCCTGCTGTTTTTAATGGCCTCAGACATTCCCAACCATTTTTGCTACAGGACATCTTTCTACTCTTAAGAATTACTGAGGTTCTAAAGAGCTTTTGTTTATGTGAATTCTATCTACCAGTGTTTACTGCATGAGAAGTTAAATTGGTACATTTAAAAATACTTGTCTTAAAATAACAATGACGCATTCATTATATGTTAACGTAAATAACTTCATTTTTATGAAAAAATGACTGTGTTTTCCCAAATAAATTCAGTGAGAAGAATGGCATTGTTTAGCATTCTGCAAATCTTTTTAATATTTGTGTCAATGGAAGACAGCTGGATTCTCATGTCTACTTCTGCATTCCATCTGTTGTAGTATCTCACTTCATGTAGCCTCTGGGAAACTTAGTGAAAAAGGCATGAACATCTTAGTATTATCATGAAAATAGTTTTGGGGCACCTGGGTGGCTTAGTTGGTTAAGTGTCCAACTTCATGATCTCACGGTTCCTGAGTTCGAGCCCCATGTCAAACTCTGTGCTGACAGCCCAGAGCCTGCTTTGGGTTCTATGTCTCATTCTCTCTCTCTGTCTTTCCCCTGCTCGCACTCTGTCTCTCTCTCAAAAATAAATAATAAAAACACTAAAAACAAAGTTTGAAAATAGTTTTGACCTGAAAGGATGTTGGTTATCCCCAGGGACTTCAACCACACTTTGAAAACCTACTGGTGCATACCCTAGCAAATACACAAAATTCTTACATGGCTATGGGGTGATATACTTTGTAGTCCTCGAAGACACTTCCCAAAGAAAAGTCTTCATTTATTTTGCTGTTTAAAGAAATTGATAACAGTGATTGTTTATTGTCAAGATCTCTTCCTATTTTCCTTTCTCTGCAGGTCGGTGAGTACTCACTGAATGCTAGTGAATTAAGTTTCAAATTTAATAGGCGTTAATATTAACTTTTCCAGTTAGAATTGAAGTGTTTCAGAGTTGGAAATGCTCAGAGAGAAACACAGTATCTATCATCTGCTCACATACGAGATGGGGACTTCTGGTTGTATGTAAAACAATTTTAGGTGAGATAACTTGGGGTAGTACCATTGTTAAGTACTACCTCAAGTACTTACTGATGTTAAGTAACGTTGAGTAAGGTAGTGAGAAAGGTGTTTCCAGTTGGAGTCTCTTCCCACCTGGTTACATTGAGGAGAAAGTCTCAGAGTGTATTTGTTAATATGTCTTCAATATACTTTAACTAACTGCAATGTCTTTAACTAACTTGCATATTTTCCAATTTAACATAAGGTTAGCCTAAGTCTTAGAGCTAGCCTACGGCTGGCAAGAGTGTCTAGCTATAATTTAACGTTATTATTTTTAATCATCTCATTTTTATTATTACCATCTATTTAGAGCAAGTCATGTTGGTTTTTAAGTTTAACTTACTTAAAAATATTTAGTTTTTAAAAGTACATTGATTTAAGGAAGAATAGTTATTAAATAATAATATGAGTGGTATGAGTAATAAAGTGAATGACTGAGGTTTGGAAAAAAACTGATTTAATTCTATCTTCAATTTGCTGGTAGTGAAATCAAGGCATAGAGAAAATGGATTTGATGGAAGTGGCCACAGAGACGTTGGCCTCTTTACTGTCCGTCAAGAACTCTTTCTACTACAGCCTAGGAGTGCTAACGTCTAACATTTAACATTTCACCATTAGGGCCTGCCCCGGAGGCCAGACAAATCCAGGTTAAAACCCCTGCACCATTCCAGGCTGGCAGTGTCATCTTGGACAGAAAGCTTAGCTTCTAACTCCTATGTTTCTCTACTTAGGAAGTCAACATAATTCCTATTTCACCTTAATACTTTGCCAATATTAAATGAGATAATATTTTCAATGATTTAAAATGGCTCCTGGCAACTTAGTCGACAAAGCTATTTTTATTAGCCGAAGTTACTCTCAGTGAACTGCAGAGCATTTGGAGCAAAAGAATCTTCTTAGCCAGGGCTTGGCTCCAGTGTGTGTGAACTGCATCTGCCACTTGGATCCTTAATTAATTAAAGACTGGAAATCATTGCATTTCTCCGGAGGAGATGAACACGTCAATGGTTGCAGGGAATGAAAGGTAAAAAGGGTTAACTGGAAAACTTGTGCAACCAAGGGTTAAAATAGCCTTGAAGCAAAAGCAGAAGAGTTCTGGCCTCCGGCTTATGATGCAAAGCCAAGTGTGTTTGCCTTTGTGAGACCAGGAATGCTTCTGGTGAGCCTTGTTTGTTGTGGAAACTGACATGATCAAAGTGGAAAGAATTAAAACGATCCATCAGAATAATAGCCAAGGCTGTATATGGACTCCCCAGACAGAGACTTGAACCTGAAAGTTCCCACTGAGGACAGACAAGCCGGCTGACAGCAAGCAGCTGTAAAGGACGGGAAAGTGTCTCTCTAGGCAGACGTGTGCAGCTGGGCAATAAAAACCCTGAGTCTGAAACTAGATGAGAGTTCATTCAGATTTGGGGAGATGAAATGGTGAGGAGTGTGGACTCGTGTTCTTTAGGAACCTTGGCAACACCTAGGCTGTGGTTTTCAGGTGTCAGCTTGTTGAGTGGAGTTACTAAGTGAAGCAGGCACTTTGTATTAAAGCATTTGGGGTAAGAAAACTGCTAATTGTGATGGAGATTCTGTGCCAATGGCACAGCTCTAAGTGTTGGAGGCATTATGTCATGCTTTTCCCCAGAGCAGTCTCCAAATGTTGAAAAATTCTCATTATGATTAAGTAGAATTAAGAGTCCCTAAGTGGCTGGCATGATTTTGTATTGTTTGCTCACTTAGTCCTTTATCCCAGGATGAGGATTAGTTAAACTCTTTGATATTCTATCAAGTATGAAATGACCTTGGAGCCCCAACTGTTGCTAAGTTAGGATGCCTACTGGAGGCATCCAAGGAATTACAAGACAGAAGGGTGGGATAAGATCTTAAAGAAGCCCGGTGCTACTTACATATTTTAGAGGTGGGGAAACTGAGGCCTGGAGAGGAGAAACAACTTGCTCAATATTACACAGAGTCTTCTGCTTTTCAGGCCAAGGTTTGTCTGTTGCTATGTTAAGGAACCCCCAGAAAATGGACTATTGGCTTAGGATAACACCCACAAGAGGTAGTGTCACATTGTGGGCATATGTAATTTGAGATACTGAAAGGTTATCACACTGTTTTTATTTTCAAAAATAATAATGATCTTGCTTTTTGTCTGGGTTTTTCTTTGTATATATTGGCATAGCATTTTAATCTCTCTCCCTCCCAGGGCACATTTTACCAGGACTCTCCTGGACAGAGGCAGGTAGATGCAGAGTGAGGCTTTTACAAAGATCACTAACATGCCAATACTGGGCCCAATGAGATAATTTAATAATCATAATACCTTACACTGAGCGCTTTACAAATCACTTCTTAATCTCTTCTTTCATTAGTCCATACACAATCCTAAGAGGGAGGCAGAGCAGTTATTACCACCATCCATCTTATGGATGCACTAAGCAGGAGCCTGGCCGCTTCCCTGGGGTCACAGGCCCCAGAATAGGTGAACAGAGTCCAGCTGGGGGCTCCAGCCTCCCAGGACTGTCAGGTTGGGCACCTCTCCCAGTGAGCAGTGGCCTGGACGCCTGGATTCCCTAGGGTGCACGCTCTGAGCTCTTGACTTGATGGGAGTTTCAGGAAATTCTTTTTTGCAGAATTCATTTTTTTTTTTTTTTCTCCCAGAGGGAGGGACTAGAAGTGAAGAGAGGTGCTCAGAAGGAGCTAGAGCAGGTTGGTGGTGGAAAGGGCAGGGGGGTGGGTTGAGGGGGTGGGTGAGTGGAGAAGGCAGCCTGGAAGTCTTGGCATTTAAAAAAATAAGAACCAGGAAAAGGTTTGAGTCTGTAGACTTCAGATGGGAAATCCCAGGAAGAGGCTCCTCCTTGTCCTTTCTGTGGGCTCCCAGCATTTGCTAACTTGAGGAAAAGGTTTGACGTTTGCATTTCTTGTTATCTGCCCTCCTCCAGGAGGGTACCCGAGGAGTTTGGGTTCACAGACTTCTAGGCACTGGGCCCCATTCGGCAGGGAGGTGGGGGAGAGCCCACAGGCCTCCTGTGGAGTAGCCTGGGGATGGGAGGAGAAAGTCGGCCTGGAATCAAAGCAGTAAGAGAAACCCGGGGGAGGGGGGGGGGGGCGGCGGGAGCGGCTATTGGGCTGCCTCTCTGCTCTCAGCCAAGGCTTTGCCCAAGCTAATTTCCTGCCAGGCCCTAACACAGGTACCACCCCTTTCCCACCCTTCTTCCAGATCCACTCCATCTCTAACATCGCTAAGGGAGGGAACCCAGAAAAAGAAAGCTGGGCCTTCTAGGTTTCTGTTTGCTTTGCAACCACTTATGGAACAAGAATTAGGGCCCACAAATGTGGCCCCTCAGGAATGACCCCCACCCCCACCTCCCAACTCTAGTTGAGTTACCAAATGAGGCCAATTCATTCTCTGGAATGTTGCAGCCCAGGCAATGATGATTGATACTGACAGGGAAGCTTTCATGTAGCAATATCCCCGGCCACCGGCTGTGAGGCAAAGAGAAAGAACTCTCTGGAATTCACAACATTCCCCCTCCAATTAATCCCCAGCCACCCCGCTGTGTGTGAATGGGTTGTGCTGGGGATTCGTAGCTCTGATGCGGGGGATTTGCTGATTCCTTTGAGCCCCCTGAGGAGAGGTGATATGGAGAGCAAATAATCAGCATGCAGCACGGAGGCGAGGTAATGAATTGGCTCGGCTGGGCCTGTCTTCACTATTTGTACACTTTTAGGCACCTCGGAAACTGGGTTTGCAGACAAAAACCTGTGCTGAGGGGCCCTCAACCCCCGACCTTTTGTGGGCCTGGACCCCTGCGGCCTCTCCTACTAGCTTAAGATTGGAGCCGTGTCTCAGAAAGGAGGAGCCAGAGGTAAAGTGCCCAGTGCCCGGATTCTGACTCTCCCCACCCCCACCCCACCGGCGCCGTCAGACACTCACCCCAGTCAGGACCAGTTTCGCTCTGTTTGCATTCGACTGAGTTGCAGTTTTCAGTCTAAGTCCACTGCCTTTCAGAATGCGGTTTACTTTTCACTCAGGGCTCCAGGTGCATCTCTGCGAAGCCTTCGCCGCCGGCAAGATTAAGCTGTGGCTTTTCCGTGTTTGCAGAGCATTGTGACAGGCCCACGGTATTTTGTTTTGCTGGATGAGGGGTCTGTCTCGGTCCGCTTCGGTGCCTCCCATGGTACTCAAAAATAATAATAGTACCTGACTAAAATAGTAACTAACGTTTGTTGAGCACTTACTATGCAGGCACTAAGAGTTTACATGCATTATCACATTAAATCCTCACAGGGATCTCTGAAGTTGGTGCCATTCTCTGCTTTATTTTATAGAGAGGACAAAGAGGCTTAGAAATTCCTAACCAGCACGGGGTCACAGACTGGAAGTGGTAACTGGTAAGTAGGAGGAGTCAGATTCCCACAAGGGTCTGTCCCTCCGTACAACCTCCGGTTCCCACCAACCCCTTGCTTCTGTTTAGGCTCTCTAGGCTCTCTGTTGCTTCTCGCCTGGAGAGCCTGCCACATATCTTCCAGCTTCCAACCAGCAGAGCTTCAACTCCCCCATCCACACTGCAGCCAGGAGGAGGGCTCTAGGAGAGACACCCCAATGGGTCACTCCCCTCTTAAACTCTTCAGAGTTTCCCCAAACCACCTAGGAGAAAGTTCAAATGCCTCAGCTTAGCACACAAGCCCCTTTGTGATTGGGCACCTGGAAAGAATTAAATAAAGACTGAGGAGATAATCCTAATAACCCCTTGAAGGAGTCTGCTGGGTGGGGCTGTGAAGGGAATATGGGTCCCTTTTTCTGAGGCTCCAGAGTCTCCTTCTGGGCCTGGCTCCCCAGGGCAGTTTCCACTCTGACCCTGCCCTCATCTTGTCATTCTTTACAGTTGCTACTGTTTACTTGCCTTCCTGTGTCCCTCCTCCTCCATTCAGGATCGAAGGTTTTGGATGCAGATTTTACTTTTGGTTCCATGATATCTGAAGGGAATTCACGCTGAACACTTTTATTTTTAAGGATTTTTGTTGTCAGGAACCACAGGGCACTAGACAAAAACTATGACAATGTCCCTAACTATTTGAAGCTCATTGTCAACCACTCTGAGGTTTCATATTTTACGGGCCAAGAAATTGCATTTTTGTACACTGAATTTGGGTTTTCCTCGATTGACTGGCAAATGAACCACTCAGGCTCTCCCACGGGTCCTGCCTGCCAGTCCCTGTGCGGTGTTAGCCACAGCATCTTTGTTTTCACAGCAGTGCTACTATAATTATTTAAGCATTTCATTATAAGCTGTCCTTATTTTATACAAACATGTGTAAAACTGAAATAGTCAATAGTCTATCAACCGTACTTATTGAGATGCTGTTATAAGTGGCGGAATGTGGCAAACAGAACAGCTAAGATCCCTGCATTATGTAATTTACGTCAGGAGGGCTGAGAAAGATCATGTACAAACAAATAAATATGCAAGATCATGGTTAGCAGCATAAGGAAATAAAACAGGGTAATGTGATAGAGAAGTGGTGATGCTGCTTTAGATTAGTGACAGGACGGGCTTTCTTTTTTTTTTTTTAATGTTTATTTATTTATTGAGAGAGAGAGAGAGAGAGAGAGAGAGAGAGAAGAGGGGCAGAGAGAGGGAGAGAGAATCCCAAGCAGGCTCCACACTGTTAACCCAGAGCCTGACCATCAGTTGCAGAGCTTGACCTGGGGCTCAGTCCCACTAACCATGAGATTGTGACCTCAGCCAAGAGTCAGATGCTCAACGGACTGAACCACCAAGGTGCCCCTAGAGGATGGGCTTTCAGAGCAGGTGATATGTGAATGGTAACCTGACTGGTAAGAAGGAACCATCCATGCAAATAATAGGAAGTAAGGCATTCCAGGCAAGTGCCAAGGACCCAAGATGGGAAGAAGCTTCTCTTTGAAGGCACAATAAAGAGGCTGGAAGCGATGGAGTATGTTGAATGAGCAGAAAGTGGGATGGGAGATTAGGCAGGAGATGTGAGCCAGCAGATCTTTAAGATCTTGTAGGCCAGTGGCTTTCAAACGTATTTCCCAGAGAAAATACATTTGACATTGCATTCCACTACACACACACACACACACACACACACATCTGAAAGAGAAGTTTCATGAGATAATATTTATTCTTACTACATACAATAAACTCTGATATTTTCTATTTTATTTTATTTTAAAATGCTGATCCTTCCCCAGAACATTGGTTTCACACCTTACTAAATGGCTTGGTTTGGACTGCTCTGTTCTAGACCATAGCAAGGAGTTTGGATTTTATTCTTGGTATAATTGGAAACCTCTGGGAAGTTGTGAGCGGAGAGTAATATGGTCTGATTTATGTTTTTAGCTTTGCTGTCTAGAGAGCAAATTATGTGAGGGTGGGTGAGAACAACAGCAGGGAGATGAGTTAGGAAGCTATTGCATTGCATCTAGTGAAGAAATAATGGTGGCTTAGACTAGAGTGGTAGCAGAGGAGACTGAGAGAAGTGGATGAATATTATAACATTTGGAGGTAAAGCCAACATTGGATGTGTGTGGAATGTGAAGAACAGAGAGGAGGCAAGGATAACTCCAAGAGCTGTTTGTTTTTAGCAATATGTGGTGCAGTCATTTCCTGAGATGAAAAATTGCAGAGTGATCAAATTTCGGGGAATGAGAACATTGCTTTGGATATTTCAAGTTTAGGATTCATACTATACATCTTATTGGAGATGTTAGGTAGGGATTTAGAAATACCAGTAAAGGTGCTTTGGTGAAATATCAGGGTTAGCAATGAAGCTTTAAGAGTCAAGGGCATATGGATATGATTTAAAGCCATAGGTCTACAGGAATTTACCTAGAGAGAATGTGTGGCTAGAAAGGAGCAGTAAATCATTAGATTTAGTAAATCTAAGTCATTAGATATACTGAAAATCTCAGGTAGTCATCCATTGGACATAAGGAGGACAACTGTTAAATTACAGAGGAAAAACCAAATCTAAGAATATATGTGAAATGTTAGCAGTATATCATCTAAAGTGTCCTTAGGAATTTTCTAATACATTTAATTTTCTGTGGATTGACCTCCTCTCACATTGTTTGCATGACTTCTTGTTGAACTTTTACTCATATAACTTTAGTGTGCTTTTCTAGAAGTTCTTTACAAAAGTGGAAGACTATCTGTATACAAGATCTTATTCTTTGACTTTGTTTAAAACATTGCTCTTATTCTCTCACATCTATGTAGATATTCTAGCTGAAGAAGTTTATATTCTCATTCAACCTAACTTTCTTTCTGGGGCTGGAACACATCTATTTTCACCTTTCTTGCTAAGGAGACCCCATTCTTTGTCTACTATTTCCCATCTCTTTCTGTCACATAGGGTGTCAGGATGACTTAATTGTGTAAGCCATTCCAAGAAAAAAAAAAAAAGATTCTTCCCTCCTTTCCTTTCCTTTCCTTTCCTTTCCTTTCCTTTCCTTCCCTTCCCTTCCCTTCCCTTCCCTTCCCTTCCCTTCCCTTCCCTTCCCTTCCCTTCCCTTCCTTTCCTTTCTCCTCTCCCTTTCCTTCCTTCCTTCCTTCCTTCCTTCCTTCCTTCCTTCCTTCCTTCCTTCCTTCTTTCCCTCTTCTTTTTTTTTCCTTTCTCTTTTTCTCAAGGGCAGTAGTTTTCAAGCTTCAAATGAAATCTTAAGTTAAAGCTCCAGAGAGGAAATGAGCAATGGAATAATGGTACCTTCTTCTTTCCTTTGTGGAGACCTTATCAGCAACTTTATGAAATCTAGGTTTCTTCAAATCATTACTGAAGTGGATTCATTTCCTCTTTGAGGAGTCTTCAGGTAAGAGGAATCTCTAATGTCTATGAGCCAGTTGTTTACCCAGAGAAGGTAAGTAAAGATGGTTTCCTGTGACAGCATCACTGATAGTATTTCACCCTCGAGGAATAGTGGAGAGCCAGAGAGCTTATACAGATTGCATCTTAAAAAGAGAATCATATTTTGCGAGTTGGTCAGAAAATACGGTATGCCCAATGATTTAAATAATTTAATACAAATACGACGGTGTGATTTCTTTTTTCCAAAAGGCAATACAGTATAGTTTTGATAATGCTCCCTCTGGAATCAGAAACCTTGAGTTCAGTCTCTGCTTTATCTCTTATCAGCTGTAAGCCTGGCATCAGAGCAAATAATGTAACATCTCTGAGCTTCAGGTTCTTTGTCTATCGGTTGGGCAAAGAATCTTCCTCATTTGTTGCAAAGATTAACCAAGAAAAGAACACACAGAGCACCTAGTACCAGCAGTACTTGTCATACAGTAGGCTCTTAACATAAGACAAATAGTTATTATGATTATATTGTTGCATTGCCTACTTTGGTGACAAACATGAAGACCTGGATCAGATATGACCTCCAACCCTGTAAATGCTGATGAGACATCTGGCTGATATTGAGATGGAGCATGACATGTGTCTAAGGGCTAAGTGAAATGGATTTTGTAATATATGGTCATACCTTGGATGACTTCTCAGAAACTCAAGTCTGTTATATACCTAAGGAAATGAAAAAGCCAAAAACTTCTGGCACCTGGCCTAACGGCCTGGGCTCTTTTGAGTCAATATGGTTTGTCCTCTTTGTTCTTATTTAATAGGAGTTAGGTCCTGACCACAGCTCATTTCTACATGACTTCATCACTGGGATGCCTCCCTAAGTTTTCAGAATAGCAGACCACAGAGGATAAACATAACTAAGACATAATTTCTATGGAAATGGAGGCCTGCAAAATGAAAACTGAGATTCATTTATTCGTTCTTTCATTCATTCCATAAATATCTACTGAACTTTGTGTACTGAGGACACATATGTATAGAGACTGTATCGTGATAGTGACAAGACAGACAAAACCTTGCCCTCATGTGAGGTCAGGCAATAAATAAATACATAAACAAAAAAAGATAATTACAGGTTGTGGTAAGCGTGGTGGGGAAAGTAAGCATGGTGCTGTGACAGAGACTCTAATAGTTAGGAAGGGCTTCCCATAGGAGACGGGGTTCAAGATGAGACCAAAAAATCAGCCACATGAATAGTCAAAAGAGAAGCTCTCTGGACAGAGGCAGCACCAAGGGTGCTGAGGTGTGAAAGAACTGGAAAGTTTAAGAGCTTCTAGAAAGCCAGCATGACTGGAGTATAATGAAGGAAAGAAGGGGAAACTTGAAAATTTGCTGCATCTATGGGAAGTCACTGGGGGCTTTGAAATAAGGGGAGTGACATAAGCTGGTTTTTATTTTCAAAAAAATCAATGTAAAAAAGAGCTGATGGGAGAAGGCTAAGAGTTGGCACAGTAGGAGAGCTAGGAGGTGACATGGATGAAAATGGATAGTGGCTTAGGGCAGAGAGGACTAGAGAGTCTCAGGATTTAGTTTGGAGACAGAGCAATATCATTTGCTGATAGTGAGAGAAAGGAAAAAATCATAATTTCTGGCTTAACAACTGGTGGTCTGTCATTTTCAGAGAAAGGGAAGACTGTGATATGATCAGTTTAGGAGTTGAGTGAAGAGGGACTCATATGTTTTCATTTCAGAAACGTTTAGTTTGAGATGTTGGTGAAACCAGCAGGCAGATATGCCAGAAAGTCATTGGATGTGGAAGAAACTCTAGAGCTCAGATGGACTGCTAAGCTGGAGACAGAAGTTTAAGGATCTTTAGAAACTGTTTATATTTGAATCCAAGGGTATGGGTAAAACCATCTAGGGAGAGGAAGAATGAAGAAGGGCCCAGAATCTGCCCTTGGGGACTCCAAAATTAAGATGATTATAGAGGAAAAGGAATTAGTAGTAGAAACTAAAAAGCCATGGCCTTGAGGTAGGAGGAAAATCTTAAGTGATGTCTCTAGGGGGAAAAATAAAAAAGCTTGGACAGGTAAGTGTGGTAAGAGTGAAGAAGTGGTCAACTGTGTCAAAATCCATTTGTAAACCCAAACTTCTCTATATGACACTCAACAGCACCCACTGGGGCAAGGTTGATCCTGGCTAAATCTCCCAAAAGTATCAGAAGGGCAATTTATTTAACCTTTTTTTTTTTGAAGTCAATATAAGAACTTTATTATTTTTTAATTTCAGCTTTATTGAGGTATAATTGAATTACTTGAATTTTCTGAGTGTTTCTTCATTTATAAAATAGGGGAAATACATGCATCTCATAGGCATTTGTAAATAGTGAATAAGATAATTTATATAAATATTCATAGAACATTAGGTATACAGTCTTCAATAGATGGCAGTTGTTATTATTAAATAGCATTATGTGTAGAAACCAGAAGACCCACATTCTTTTTTTTTTTTAATTTTTTTTTAATGTTTATTTATTTTTGAGACAGAGAGAGACAGAGCATGAATGGGGGAGGGGCAGAGAGAGAGGGAGACACAGAATCGGAAGCAGGCTCCAGGCTCTGAGCCATCAGACCAGAGCCTGATGCGGGGCTTGAACTCACGAACCGTGAGATCGTGACCTGAGCTGAAGTCGGACGCTCAACCGACTGAGCCACCCAGGCGCCCCTAGAAGACCCACATTCTAATGATTTTAATGTAGACTCTGCATTTAACAGTGGTTTTATTGGGTAATAGTAGTAATTTGAATTTCAGTTTCCTTACTAGTCAATTGGGGACAATAGTTCTTGTCCTGCCTTCTTTTCTTATAGGGCTGTCAGAAGGATTCAATGGTGTAGTGACTATGGGAGGGCTTTATAAGCCATCCAGTACTGAGGAGATATGAGGACTTTCTATTTGTTCAGTAGAATTTCTATTTGTCTAGCTTTCAAATCAGCCCACTGTCTACACTTTAGGAGTGCTGGGAATAGGTTTGAGGGAAGCAATAGACAAAACTGGAAAATGACATTTTTTAACTCAACCCAAACTTATCAGATTTAAGGTTCAGCTTGGGCACACTCTGTTTCCTTCATTTTCTTTTGAAGGGATCCACAAGAATCAAGATATTAATGCAAGTGCAGAGCCAGAATCTCTCTGATATTCCTTTGATGGAAGCAGAATGTTCCTACCTCAGGCCCTTTGTACTTGATGGTTTCCTCTGCCTGAAACATAATCACTTATATATCTATATTGGCTCATTCCTTATTCTTTCAGTTCTGCTCAAAATTCAGCTTATCTGAACCTTTTCCAGACCAGCTGCTTTAAATTAGCACACACACTCAGCCCCCCATCCCCCCACTTCATTTTCCTTCTGACACGGTCCACTCACTAGAATAGAAATTCCACAAGGAAAGAGATTTGTTGGTTCTTTGAGCCCTTTATTTCTAATATCTGGTGCTTATTAGGCACTGAAAAAAATGTTTGCTGAATGAATGAATAAATTGATCAGAACCTGATGACTCCATAAAGGAGCAAAGACATTAGGAGTTTAAAAAGACGTGGAGACAACCCTTAATTCTATCGTTCACCACAATGGTAAACTGATCAGTGTCAGTTTCTTTGGTCTATTATGTGAGGATACCTGACTATATTCCTTAGAAAGCTGTGAGGATTAAAGGAGACATGGAATTTAACTGTAATCAGAGTAGAGAATTAACATTTATTGAGCATCCACTACAGGCTGGATCCTTTACATAAAATCATTCTCATAATACTATTGTAAGGCAAGTATCATTTTTTTCCCTATTTAACTGAGATCAGTCTGAAGCTCAGAGAGTTGTTACCCAAACAGTAAATGGTGGAGTTACTGTTTTCATCTAGCACCTTTCATACCCTTTTCACCATGGGCTACTTTTCACATGTCAGTTGTTATTTTCAGGAGCCAAATGTGGAAGCCAATGCTGCATATTGAGTTGTCATCAAATCTTGATAAAAGGACAGCAGTGTGAAAGAAGAGATTTTGGCAAGTGAAACTTGTCTCCTTGTTGTGGTTAAATCTTGCAAAGGAAACTGCAGCCAGCTCTCCTGAAAGTGCTGTAGTCAATTTGTAGGGTCAATAACAGTTTCCTCAGTCTCTGCCTGACCAGGGGGCTTGACTTGTTTCAGAGCCTCTCTGGAGCGTTTGGTGGCTCATTTCACCTCTGCTCTTCAGCAAATGTGGGATCTACTGAAGAAAGGCTCTACACTCTGCAGACTCCCTTCATGTGCTACAAAATAGAGACAGAAGGGCCAGGTCAAAGCAAAATCCTGGCTTTCTTCTTTCGAAGCCTGTTCTGGCCCTTTCTTTAAAAAGATTTTTTTATATATATTTATTTTTGAGAGGGAGAGATAGAGAGTGAGCAAGAGCGAGCACGCAAGCTGGAGAGGGGCAGAGAGAAAAAGGGAGAGAGATATCCCAAGAAGGCTCTGCACTTTTAGCACAGAGCCTCAACGCCAGGCTTGAACTCAGAACTGTGAGACCATGATGCAAGGTGGAACCAAGAGTCAGACATTTAACTGACTGAGCCACCCAGGTGTTCCTGTTCTGGCCCTTTCTTTATTTAAAAACAGTTTTTAATGCTTATTTATTTTTGAGAGAGAGAGAGAGAGAGAGAGAGAGAGCACAAACAGGAGAGGGGCAGAGAGATAGAAAGAGAGGGAGATGTGGAATCTGAAGCAAGCTCCAGGCTCCCAGCTGTCAGCACAGAGCCTGATGCAGGACTCAAACTCATGAACCATAAGATCATGACCTGAGCCAAAGTCAGAGGCTTAACTGACTGAGCCACCCAGGAGACCCTGTTCTGGCCCTTTCTAATGTATGTTGTAACTGCTGCCCAGGTCTCAGAGAATTTCTTTTTTAGATTTTCTACGTCTCAAATATATTTTTAGTGAATGGTGTCTTCTGCCCTTCAGGGTTTCTGGGCCACTTAGGCCCAGGTGAGTCACCTGTCTCAAAGGAACGCTGCTGATTCTGACAGAAAGCCCCATGAATGTAGATTTCTGTCTCACTGGTCTTCTTCTTCTTCTTTTTTAAGTTTATTTTACTTATTTTGAGAAAGATAGTGCACAGGAGAGGCAGATAGAGAGAGAGAGAGAGAGAGAGAGAGAGAGAGAGAGAGGGACTCCCACACTGGCTCTGCTCTGTCAGCACAGAGCCCGACGCAGGGCTTGAACTCACGAACCTCAAGATGATGACCTGAGCCCAAACGAGGAGTGGATCACCTAACCAACTGAGCCACCCAAGTGCCCCTTATTTTTCTTTTGGTTGTACTGGTGGGGAAAGGTGGTTTTTGAACACAATAAATTGCTTTAACAAGCCAGGTTTCCCATTTGTTTCTCAGTTTAGGTGAGGTGGCAAGTCTGGTTACATAAATAGGTTTCTTAGAACAGTAATTCTCACACTTTTCATGTTCCTGGTATTTTTAGTTGCAGGGCTTAAAAGGATTAAAAGATTCATCCAACAGCAGTAAACAAGTTAGCAGTCATTATCGATCAGTCTGAACTACAGAGAATAATATTGTCTTACATTTTAATTTTTTTTCACTATTCCCTTGATCTTCCAGCATTGCTGTTGCTGTTTGCTAGAAAATTTGAATATCCTAACTACTCTTTTTTATATACACAGAGGACAATGTTCTCAAGTGTTCCAGCAAACACTTCTTTCTTTGGTACCTGCTTGAATCTGTGATACAAATCTTTCTGGTTCAGAGCAAGTTTTGCTCTGACTACATCATGTTACATAAGCCACTGAATGCAATGCTTAATCAGTGGCTAAACAGAATATCTTTAGTGATAGCCAAAGTGTATTGAGCATGTTGATAAAAAAATTAGTTACACATACAGATTGTTGGATACATAGGTGTTCTGTGTCACACTATTGGTAAACTATTGATCTGGACAAATGCAGTCTAAGCTTCTGACTTTCTCTGTTCTCTTTTATTTTCCTCTTTCATATATAACTGTATTTAACTTCTGCTTTTGCCAAGATAGTTTGTGGGAGGTTTTTTTTTTTCTTCCCCAAATACCAGCCTTCTTTTTCTCTGAGTCAAATAAGGTCACGAAACAGAGTATCTTAACACAACTCTGGTCCTGAATAAAAGAATCCAGTTTGTAGAAATTACATTAGTGGGAAAAAAATATGAGTTTGATATTCAGCCACTTGGTAATTGGGTGGTGTTGGTCTGCACTCCTATTCCTTCCTCTGTAAAATAGAGATAATAATACCTCCTACTTGTGAGAAGTGGATAATGTATGGAGTATATGTGGCACAGTGCTTAGTCAGTATTCATTTCCTTTTCTTTAAGGCCTTCTCCTCTTCTGGGGACCTCTATGTGTTTGCTGGTGCTGCCATCTGAAAAATTTGGGTGAGATCTGAAGGATAGATGAGTTGGAATTGACAGACAATGAGTAAGCAAGAGTTGAGGCTGCTTCCCTGAAGTGGACAGATGCATATTAACATTATTCTTCGTAGGATGTTTAAACATAGCCCCGTTTTCTTGCATCTGGTGTGTGTGTGTGTGTGTGTGTGTGTGTGTGTGTGTGTGTGTGTGTGTATGTATGTACTGTGTACACATACACACACACACACACACCCAGAAAATCTCAGTAATTCCATTCTCCCTTGGCTTGGGTTCTCCTAATCCTAGACAGCAGGGCTGAAGAAGGAGGAGAGGAAGATAGGGATATTGGGGGAAGAGCTGATGAAAAGGTGCATTATTAAGCTGGTTGTATGTGGTATCAAGTGTGTCTGTTACCTAATCTCATGGGACTTTCTGAGAGACCATAAAAACAATTGCTTCTTAAGTCAGTCCTTCCTGGGCAGAAAAGAGGGAGATTTTATCCATGTGCTTCCATTTCTTAGTGGTCAGAAGTTTGCTTCCTAGGACATTAATTCTTTTGCACTTCCAGGTTGTGCTATGTGGTACCTAGCAGGTCCCACGTCATCTCATCCTTCAGCATCAACTGGAGTAGGAGGCAAGATGTTCATTGTGTGGACATGTGTAAAATTCTGTTAGGTGGTGCCCACATTAGGTTTGTCAGAGTCCAACCAGAGTTTGTCAATATGTCGGCTATTGGTGCTGGAATAGTTTGGTAACTACAGAGGTCGAGAGAATCTGAAGCAACCATAAGTGGTATATGAAACAATCCACCCCCTTGCACTATTCACATCAACCTATGTGCTGTCATGATACCTGTCTACCACATACAGTGATCTCTCTCTTTCTTTTGTTTGGTGAGAACAGCATGCTGTCAGCTTCAATTGATTCCAAGAGTATAATAAATATCATCTCCCTTCTTCTCCATCTATTCTAGAATTCCATCACCTTCAGTTGCTTGCCTGCTGGAATGACATGGATTCTCATCCCTGAGGGTATGTATTCATAGTTGCCTTGCCTTTGTCAAGCTATGGTTGCTACAATTGATTATATGTTCAGCAAAAAACCACCAAGAGATCCCATAGTGAATTCTTGGGTTCCTGACACATCCTTTTTTTTATCCCTATTACGTAGAAGTAATTCTGGATTCCTTCTCATGATAATGAAGATCAGTTACCCTTGAGAAGACAATAACTCCTTTCTTGCCTATTGTTTCCTGGTATAAGGAGCTCAAAGTGGAGAGGTAGGTCACACCTTTAAGTTCAGCAGGAACCTTTCTGTGTCATGCAATAGAAGCATTCTCCCATCCCACCCTACCCATCTGGTCCCCAGGAACCACAATCTCTAACCTTGTAGAACCTATGATTGGAAAGTACAAATTCTATGAGTTTTAGAAATATGGTAAAAGAACCCATTTTATTTTCACCCTGTGCTTCTCATACCCATGTATTCATGCTATTTATAATTTTTTTTAATGTTTATTTATTTTTGAGACAGAGAGAGACAGAGCATGAACGGGGGAGGGTCAGAGAGAGGGAGACACAGAATCTGAAACAGGCTCCAGGCTCTGAGCTGTCAGCACAGAGCCCGACGTGGGCTCGAACTCACGGACCGCGAAATCATGACCTGAGCCGAAGTTGGCCGCTTAACTGACTGAGCCACCCAGGCGCCCCAATATTCATGCTATTTAAAATAAAGCATCACTGTGTATATGCCATTAATCAGCACATACTCTCCATCCTAGAGGATAGCAACCAATCCTGACCTGGCAACCTTAGCTACATGGGGCTCTCCAGTGTTCTATCAGACAGCTTCTCCTGGTGAAGGTCTATGTAGTTAGATGAGTGATTCATGTAACTGCATCCACTGCAACACTTCTTTTGGCATAAATAGTGATCTTGCTCCAAAAAGTGGTGTATAGAACAAGATGCTAATAGATCAGGTATCCTGTGAGTTGGTGGATGGTGATGCTGAGGGAAGTGCAAGGGAAAGCAAATTGACATCCAAACTAGATTTCTATTTCAGTGAGACAAAATCACTATCCTTTTCATGGTAGAGGTGGCCCATTGTATTTGTCTACTGCCAACCTTTAGGTTGCCTCAAGGGATGGTGCCATAATGTCCGCTCAGTGTTAGTCTCTTTTCCTGGAAAACTGGATATTCACCATGGCAGCAGCTGTATCTGTCTTGATGAGAGGATGTCCATGCTGTTAGGACCATCTAGTATCTTTAGTCCTACTGTGTGGCCATTCTGTTGATTGGCCCATTTCATGAATTTTGAGATTGCTAAGGCATGGGGCAAATGATGATATCTATAGGAAGTCATCCTGTTCCCTTAACTGTTGAGAGCCTCCTCTGCAGTGAACACTCTCTAATGAGCATTGTGGTGAGACACAAAGGTCTGCATGCTTCATCCTCACTTCTATTAATTCATTTGCATACATCTTCCCCAGAACTAGTTGTGATAAATCTTCCAGTATTGTTCGTTTGAGGCCCCTTGACAGCTAGCCAAGTCATGTAAACTCTTACCAGGAGTCTAAGTATCTCATGTTACATCTCCCTCCATTAGAATTCGGTGACCAAGTGTACTGCTAGCAGCTCTTTCCCCTGGGAGTATTTCTCTTCACTGTTGTCCTCTAGAAATACCTCTGAGTGGAACTGTAATGGTAGTTGGCCATTTTCAGTCAGCACCAGCATATTATACTAACCCATCTGTGAACTAAGCCCAGATTCTTTCCTCTTTGACAACTGGTTGTAGGGAATCCCACTATGAGCTATAGGTTTGAGTTTTAGGAGAGATAATTATACAATAAAGATAGGTGAGTGGGAGTCTGAGTCACTTGCAATTTACTTGTACCTTGTTGAATTAGTTGGACCCAATCCCCAATGTACTGTTTCCATAGATTGTGTTGCACTTGCTGGAACTTACAACACAGTGGATCAAACAATATCCAGCATATGATGGGAAACTCTGGTCACATAGTCCTTGATATCAGTACTTAGTCCCTCCTAGGGTCTGGGTAGAATGTCGGGTGTTGATTTTCAAACAGATGGTTGTTCAGTGCTACAAATGACATGGCTTTACCCTCAAGTTCTAGGAGATTATGTTGCGACTCTCCTATTGGGACTTGCCTGGTCCTCCACCCAGCATTCTCACCTGCCACTGCTACCTTCAGTTTATAGTCAGAGTGGGAGAGCAAGTGGGCCCAGAGTCTCAACTTACTGCAAACTCCTCTCTTGCTTTGGGTCCTATATGAAGCCGGCAGCTGAGTCATCTTATAAATGGCTCCCCATTTATATCATACATAAAAAATGTTCCCCATTATCTTATGTTTCTTCAGAACCTAAAGAGGCCAACTCAGTGCTTGAAGGCGCAACTCTTTCTTTGTTTCTAATTTATTTTTATTTTATTTTATTTTATTTTTAATTTTTTAATGTTTATTTATTTTTGAGAGAGAGACACACAGAGTGTAAGCAGGGGAGGGGCAGAGAGAGAGGGAGACACAGAATCCGAAGCAGGCTCCAGGCTCTGAGCTGTCAGCACAGAGCCTGACGTGAAGCTCGAACCCACGAACCATGAGATCATGACCTAAGCCAAAGTCGGACACTTAACCGACTGAGCCACCCAGACACCCCTCTAATGTTTTTTAAAAGATTTTTATTTTTAGGTAATCTCTACACACAATGTGGGGCTCAAACTTACAACCCCGAGATCAAGAGTTGCATGCTCCACTAACTGAGCCAGCCAAGCTCCCTGGCGCAAGTCTTTCTTAATGGGAGGAGGTACAAGATGCAACAGCTTGTTTTTATCTTAGAGATGTGCTTTCCAAAAGAGTAGCTGCTAAACCCATGTGGCTTTTTAATTTAAATGAATTAAAATAAAAAATACATAAAAATTCAGTGTTACAGTTTCATTAGCCACATTTCAAGTGCTCAATAGCTACATGTAGTTAGTGGCTATTCTACCAGACGGCAAAGATACAGAAACATCACTGTGTTGGCAGAAGTTCTACGGCACAGCACTGCCTTTGAGGCCATGTCTGTGCATGGCAGGTTAAGATTTGAACACAGGCCTGACATGATGTTAAAGGCCCATGCTTTTAAGACTTCAGTAGGTTGCAGAGGGGCTGAGTCTAAGCAGATGCTTCCCTGCAACTGTGTTCAACGGCAACATGAGCTCTCCAATTAGATTTTTGGGCAACTGAGTTTTGGTTCATGCGAACATTCTCTTTGCATTTCAACAAATGAAAAAGGCACTTTATGTAAAGGCCAGGTCTGCTGTGGCAGCTCCCCACTTCTAACCTCTATTTCTGGGCAATAGTCAACTCAGAAAGCAGTTTTCTTTTTAAAGGAAGTTTTCATAACAGCTCGGAAATATTAAGCCTCTCCAAAGAGAAGGGCTGACTAGAATTGTTGGCAGACAGCAGAATCTCTCTGAATGCCGCACTTCTGCATTTCCATCTGCACTCCATGAAAGGCAAGGATCATTGTCCCCACAGAATGCAGCTAAATGGCAGCTGGAGCATGAATGGACAGGAAAAACACTCTCCTCCCTCTAATAACACCACTTAGGGCAGACAGGCGAGGTTCTCTTCTGAATGTGCTAAAGAGATGCTGTTATGATAAGAGTAATTATTGTACATTAGTTAAAATCCCATTTAGGGAGCATTATATTGCTGCTATTTTAAAAGAGGTTTGCTAACCTTCCAAGTTGTAGGGAGAGATTAATTAGTGTCAATGGAAGGATCTCCAAGATAAAAACAAATTAAGCCTCCTCATCCAGCCTTGCCTGCATGTCCTTGAGTTGCTGCTTCCTTTGTGACAGAGATAGTATTTGGTCTGATCTATTCTGGTTGGAAAGAAAGGAAGGGGACACACACTTGCTGAACGGAATCTGATGTGTCAGACACCATGATAGGTACTTTAAAAGAAGAAGGCACCTTTGAACTAGGCTTTCCCATTGTTCCCACCCAGCCCACTGGAGAACATTGCTAAACTGAGGCATTTGTACCCTACGTACTACTGTGTTTGTAGCATAAATGGAATCATCTATTTTGGATGGCCCCTCCCAAGCCATTCCGTGTTTCCATGAATACTGAAGACATTTCCTTTGTGATTGATGGCTCAGAGAATATTTTAAAAATATGGCAGGACCAATACCTACCTGAAATAAGTATCATTAACTTTTATACTTTGTCCAGTCTCACTGGCTATAATATCTCATCATCCTTCCCATCAAATATTTTGAACTTGTAGCCCAGATTTGCTGAGACAGACCTCATTTCATGTACTGCAACTATTGCCAGGTAAGACAAATTACTACATGTGTACTAACAAGGATTTTGATTTTTTTTAAGTTTATTTTGAGAGAGAGAGAGAGAGAGAGAGAGAGAGCGCATGTGAGTGGGGGAAGGGCAGAGAGAGAGGGAGAGAGAGAGAATCCCAAGCAGGCTTTGGGCTGTCAGCTCAGAGCCCAGTGCAGGGCTCAGTCTCATGAACCCTGAGATCATGACCTGAACCAAAATCAAGAGTTGGATGCTTTACCGACTGAGCCACCCAGGCACGACCATTTTGAGTTTTTTAATTGTTTTGAGATTTATTATGTAAATAATCTCATGGCGTGTGCCTAATTTTAGTTTCAGAAAACTGATGCACCTATCACCCAATCTTGACTTTTCCATGTACTTCAGTTAGTTTTACTAACTGTGTAACTTTAGGCCAATTATGCAGCCTCTCTGAGACTCAGTATTTTGATTAAAAAAAAAAAAAGGATAATAAGTCACCTTGTGAGGGTTCCTCTGAGGAACAAATGAAATGATGTATAAAAGCATTTTTGACTTTCCTTTCAGATTAAGATTGGGATAACAGGGACCAGATTTACCCTCCTGGCCAAAACAAACCAAAACTGGCTAAAATATGTGACGCAATAGTTTTTAAGACACTGGACAACAGGCAACGAAAGGCAGTAATTCTTGAGATGGGAAACACATGAGGCAAGCCATGTAATTGTCCCATCTTCCTGCCTTTAAAGAGTTTCCAGGCAGTGGAGCAGGGAGGCAAAGTAAGTTTCAGAGAAAAGAATATTACCATGAATAATCAATGTCATTTCATTATGATAAAGGGGTCATTGCATCAGGAGTACATTATAATCTTAAACACATGTGCACCTAATGATAGAGCTTCAAAATACATGTGGCAAAAACTGATAGAAGTGCAAGGAGAAATAGATCAGTCTACAGACAGCTTTCTTAAACAGCTTTCAGTCTTAACTGCGATGAAACATTCGTCAATAATGTGACAGATTAGAAAACTCAACATGTTTTGCAAGTTATGTCATAGAAAATAACAAACGCAAACACAAATGAAGAACAGCTCAGCCGCACTTATGAGAGAGGAGGTTTGGATAATGGAGCATTAGGAAGCTGTGAAGGGCTGGATAGGGAGCAGCAGGTGAGGTGCTGAAAGTGCCCGTGGATGACTGGCAAACTAGGGCGACCATGTGTAAGATGGCAGGATAAGGTGTTAGGGGTGTCACAGCAGAAGTCCTCATACTTACCATTTTGTGAGAATGCCTTCCTTCAGGGTTGAACCAGATGTTCACTAAAATGCAATTTCACTTGGATAAAAATCTAAAAGGATGATGTATTGGTCAGGGTAGGCTGTTGCCCAAATTCAGTAGTTTAACACAATAGGTATTTTCTTTTCCCTTTCATGTGACCACCCAATAGCATTCTGCTCTACATAGTCATTCGGGAGCAAACTTCTTTTTGTCTTAGTTCTGTATTCCTTCACTACCTTCCAGATTCTGTCTATTTAGCTAGTGGTTGGGGAAGTGGTTGGGGAAGGAGGACCAGGAATACGTGAAGGAGGTTTTTGTATTTCAGCCTGGAACTGGCTCATGGCACATAGGTTCACATCCCATTGGTAGACGTTCAGACACATGGCCTCAGCTAACTGCAGGATGTGGTCCAGCTCTGTGTCCAGAAGAAAAGAAGAACCCTGGCATTTGTAAACACCAGTAATCTCTGTATCAGATGTCCTGAACTCATCTATTTATTGATGCTCTGAGAACCGCATGACTTTGTTGGGCACAAATCCTAATTCCCAGTTTCTTTTATTTTTTTAAAGTTTATTTATTTATTTAGGGTGGGGCGAAGGGGGGCAGAGAGAGAGGAAGAGAGAATCCCAGGCAGATTCTGTGCTGTTAGCACAGAGCCTAACGCAGCGACTTTATCTCACAAACAGTGAGATCATGACCTGAGCCAAAATCAAGAGTCAGACACGAAACCAACTGAACTGTCCAGGCACCCCACTACCCCAGTTTATTTTCTAAGTGAATTCAGTGGTTTTTATTATAGTAAATACTCATGGAAAGAATTTGAACGAACTGGAGTCAAGCATGAATATTTTCTAACATAACTGAATGAAAATAAACCATTATACAAAGATATAAAAAGGCTTAATACATCATCAAATTTCAGAATGTTAGAGGAGAGCAAAAGAGTCTTAAAAACAATCCATTTCGGTCTCCTAATTTTGCAGTTAAGTAAATTGAGACCAATAGAGGCTAAATGATGTGTTAAAATCTATGTAGACAATTAGTAAGAGATCTGGGGTCAAAACCTAATTGGTGTGGCCTCATGCTTTAAACTACCAACAAGAATTTAACACATCAAGATAAAAAGTCTCTGTGTGATACTTTCATAAGGCACAGAATAGTTAAACAGTTTTGAATTTAGTAAGTCTTTTGATTACATGGTTGCATAAAGGAATCTTTTATTTTTGATAGGCATTTTGCTATTTCAATTGATGAGATGGTAAGGGTCTACCAGAGAAGTACTTGTTGCCCACAGACTGACAATGACTTGAATTGGTATAACACTCAGAGTGGGTTTTCTTTAGGCAATAGTTGACCAATTTTCTTGGTTTTCATAGTTATAAATTTAGATCAAATCAGAAATCTGATAAGGTACAGCCCTGTGCTCTTCGGATAGTTGCATTTTTCAGTTCTACACATAGACTCGCTTTGCAGTAAATGTCCTTTTTGTTTGTTTGTTTGTTTATTTATTTATTTATTTATTTATTTTTTTGCGAGAGGGATAGGGAGTGAACAGAAGAGGGGCAGAGAGAGAGGGAGACAGAGAGTACCAAGCAGGCTCCACACTGTCAGTGCAGAGCCCAGTGCGGCGCTCAAACTCATGAACATGAGATCACGACCTGAGCCGAAGCCAAGAGTCAGATGCTTAACCAACTGCAGCACCCAGGTGCCCCTCAACAAATGTTCTTTTTCTTAATCTGATCTAAATGCTGCCATTTCCCCCTTCTTCATCTTTTGTATACACTGCAATACCTCACTTACTTGCATTTGTCACTAGGGATTCTGCATGAATGGATTTTCCAGACAAATTAAAGTTTACCCACATTACCAGAACACAATAATTTTACAAGGAGATCTCTCTAGACTGTATCATGTACATATCTATCACCTTTAAAAAAGCTTTGATGTCTTCCCTTTAATGTAGAACTAAGAGCGGGGGTCTGAAGCCATACTGCTTAGGTTTAAGACCTGGCTCTGACTCTTACCAGCTGTGTGACCTCTAGCATGTTACTCAATTTCTCCATGTCTGAGTTCCTCATTTGTAAAATGAGAATAATATTAGGACATTCATCTTAAAGTGGTTGTGAAGATTAAGAGTTGATATATGTAAGACACTTAAACCAGTGTCTGCGATATAATCTGTACTAAGTAAATATTAGCTCAAAGCATCTATGCTGTGGAGGAGGGAGAGGGAGAGCAGAATTAATTACTGGAAAAGACAAATACATTTTCTAACTTATGACAAGTTATAGGAAGGCAAAGTACTAAGTGCCATTAGAGTGTTAACAGGGAAACCAGATTTAGCCTGGCATTGTATTATAGAATTCTTTACATTTTAGTTTTTCCTGCTGATGTGTGAATTTTTTGAAAGCGAGAAGCATGTCTTAATCTTCCTTATGTAACTGTCAGTAAGCACAGAATCTGGTGCATAGCAGGGGCTGGAGACTACTATGGAAAGAGAGATTAAAGGAAAGAAAGAAAGAAAAAAATCGTGATTCTACAGGTATCACGATGAGAATATAAAGATGTTGGAGGCAAGTATTCCACAGAGGGTAGACAATTATGCTCCCTGGTGACCCCCACTCACAGAGGGGCAGCACCTCCTGAGTGAGGGTCACTGTCCTGGTGATTCCAGGCATCTGCAGCTTAATGAGGATGTATCCATTTATGCATTAAGGCTTATTCACTTTATTCAAAGCAATCCCTCAGGTCTTCCCGGAGGACTGGTTTGCTTATTTTATACAGGATTCTTAGAATACTGCTGACATGTTTGATAATCAGGGAGCCTTGGTTGGGGGCGGTGCTTATCTTGGGGAAAGGCAGTAAGCTATGTTTGAAGGCAGGTTTTCCTCCTCTCTTGAGAATTAAACAGTTTGAAAACAGGCTGCTTTCAGTCTTGCCTGGAATCAAGGGTGAAGGAAAAATACGGGGATTCAGTATCAAAGGGGCCCTGCCATTCTCCTGGTCTGAAGGTGAATTGATGCCACAGATCACCTGCTAAGAGTGAGCTATGGAGGATAAAAGGGAGGAGCAGGTGGCCAGGTGCCTTGCCCCAGGTCACACAGTGGCTGAGCCTGAAGACCTCAGACCTGTAGGCTCCCAGTCTACTCCCACAGGGTGCAGTCACCCTGCACCACAATGAATGGGATTTTGAACAAATGAAACAACTTTTTAAAATCTATAAATAAGGAGAGAGAAGGGAGAGACTGAATTGTTTGAACCTTCAGTTTTAAATTGTGTTAACCTAGATGGAAACCTATTTCATTTTATTAAAAGATTTTATTTTTAAGAAGTCTCTACACCCAAGCTCGAGCTTACAACCCTGAGATCAAGAGTCACATGCTCTGCTGACTGAGCCAGCCAGGTGCCCTGAAACCCAATTTCAAAAAAAAAAAAAAAAAAAGCAATTAAAATAGTGAATAATGACAGTAATACCAACAAACCCTTATACGTTATTTATTATTTTCTGGGCATCATTCTGAGTTTTATATGTATAGCTCATCAAATTTCTGTAACAACCCCATGCATGACCTAGCTTCTATTATTATCCCTATTTTACAGATGAGAAAACTGAGGCATAAGAGGTTGCAGCTTGCCCCCGGTCATACATTTGGTAGGCTGAAGAACTAGTAAAGATTTAGAGGAAGCAGGGTCATTATTAAATGCCTACTATGTGTTAGGTGCTTCCCATCTTGGTCAGGGTGCACCTCTCTGTCCCTTTAAATTGGTCCCATTCTCACCCATGGTAGGGACAGATCTTTCAATGTTATTATACATCCAAGCTATGCTAAGGAGACAATCAGGATCAGCAAGAGTCTTGTTTCATTTCAGGAGCTCTACTCAGAAGGTACCTGGAATATGGCTTGTCTCAGGCTCAGCCACGAGGGACAGACCCTGCCTGTGGCTGGGACCCAGGGCAGAGGCTAGAAAGGAAAAAGGAAGTAAAGAGGAAATAGAGATTGCAGATTCTTTGTGGACTGAAAGACAACCTGTTAGGAACAGTAGCAAAAAACGTTTGCAACATCCTCTGAATTCCAAGTGTGTTTGTGATCCAGCTACAAGAAAACCAGGCTCTTTCTGGTAATGGTCGATATCTGCATTCCTTCCCAGATGCTGTATGGCATAAAGGTAAAACCTCATCTCGTCCAACTGTCAAAGTTGTCCTCTAAGCTAAATAGTTTATTCCCATTTAAAGAACTAAGCAGGCTGAGATCTAGATAGCTACCCAACATCAGACAGCTAGTATGAGGCTAAGCAGGCCTGAGACCCAGGTATGCAGTTTTAAAACTGATACACTTTCCTATGATCCAGATACTGCTTAAATATCCAGCCCAGTCCATAAATGCTTCCCCTTTTCTCATAAGCTAGCTGAGTTAGGGTACTAGCTGTTTAAGTCTAAGTCCTGTGTCCCTCTTCTGCACCCCCTCCCCAGCCTCCGAACCCCAGCAGCTCAGGATCCTGACGCTGCCCAGAGCCAGTAAAATCAGGGCCAGGTTGGGAAGTCCAAGGAGAGTAAATGGGTTGTGCCAGGAGGTGTCAGTGGAGGAACACAGGGGTGTCAGTGGGCTCCCAGGGGCCCTTTCCATCACCCAGGTGCTCAGTAACAGACTATCGATAACATCTTAAAAGAGAGAGCATCTAACAGCCCACCGACCCTGATGGCCAGCACCAGGAGCATTAGCACATTTTGTTCTTCTAGGAAGAAAAGAACCGCAACTGTGTCCTTGAGTCTGTTAAACAATGTTAACTAGAGGGAGGGGTCAGGAGAGAGGTACGTGTGGTGGTTTATGGGCAGGAGATGAGAGAAACCACACGGCTCATTTGCCCGGCGCTAATGGATCTGAAGTGAGGAGCCTTGATGCCAAGGGGACTGCTGTCTTGAAATGAGAAGAACTGAGAACAAGGGAAGTCCATTAGTGTCATGTTTGTATTTCTCCTCCTCTGAAGCTGGATTCCAGGCACACGGGGAGAAAAGACCAACAATTTCCACCCTCAATAGTTTTGCCCATTAGTGTCAAATTATCCCAGGAGGGAGGAGGAAAAGAAAAAACTCCAGCCGTGTAAACAGAAAATTTGGAAACTTACTAGGAGGCCTCTCTCAGGCCCAGGCCATAGTCTGATGTCTTGGGGAGATGATTCGTTGGTAATTGGGGCAGGGGCTTGTTCCTTCCACCCTCTCCACCTACAGATTCTCAGCAAGAGATCGCCTTAACCTATAACAGGGCGCGAATCGAGTTCCACTGCCTAAGTTAAGCCATCATTAAATTTGCCAAAACAAAATGGTTTTGATCTATGGAAACCAAACATAAAGAAGTAAAATAGAAATATCTAATATTTATTAGCACTTACTTTGGGCTGGGTATTGTTTTAAGTGCTTTATAAATTCTAACCTGTTTAACTTTTATTGTAGTGCCAAGAGCTGGAAACTGTTCTTATCTTCATTTTTAGTCAAGAACACTGAGGCCCAGTAGTGTTTCATCATCTATTACCTCTTAACAAACTACTCCAACACTTATTGGCCTAGAACAACAATAATACTGTTACCTCTTGCTTCTTTAGGTCATGGATTTGGACAGGGCATAGCAGAGTCAGGCTCGTTACGGTGGGGATGACTTATTGTCTGGGTGCTGCTCAGGCATCTCTTTCTCTGCATGGTCTCTCTGCATGGCCAGCTTGAGTTTCCTCATAGCACGGTGGACTCAGGGTAGGTGGGCCTCTTGCATGGTGCCCCAGGACTCTCAGAACAAGGATTTCAGAGGCCTGAGCTGAAGCTGCAAGTCTTCTTATGATATAGCCTCAGAACCCCCAGAAGGTGACTTTACCACAGGCAAGTCTTTAAGGCCAGCCAAGATTCAAGGAGAAAGGAATAGGAGGGACATCAAGGAATTTAGAATCATTTAAGATTTACCATAGGAAGTAATTAATCAAGTCATATAGACACTAAGTTGGAAGACAGCATTTTAATCCTGACACTTACCCACTACACCAAGTTTAGTAATCTGGAAATTGAATTTATATATCATTAAGACAAATCCAGTGGATGATGGAGTTCTTTCTGGCATTCATTTGTAATTTGTAATTCATTTGTCATTCAATTGTAATTCATTTGGAATACAGATTACATTTTCTTCTAAAGATGTGATGTTTCTTTCTCCCCCTCTTCCTTAGACCTTTGTTAAACACCAACTTTGTGCCAGGTGCTGTCCTAGGTGTTAGGTGTATAAAACAAACAAACTACTGTCCTGCTTTTAAGACTCTTGTGGACTGACAAGGAAGGGACAAATATGTATTTAATCATTGTTCACTGGGATCAGCACGGCATGATAGGAACTAATGTGGAAACTGAAGGGGAGACATCTAATTCTCAAGTTTGGGAAGGCTTTCCAAAAGGAGATGAAGTTTTGTTATATCTTAGAGGATTAAGAGGAGATTTCCAGGTGTTATAAACTGAATGTTTGTGTCCTCCCCAAATCCACATGTTGAAGCCCTAACTCCCAATGTGGCTGTATTTGGAGGTAGGGCTTTTACCAAAATACTTGAGGTTAGATAACACCATCAAAGTGGAGTCCTGATCTAAAAGGATTAGTGTCCCTATGAGGAGAGACACCAGAGAGCTAACTCCCTTTTCTCCTGCCACCCCATGCACTAAGGAAAGACCATGTGAGGACATAAGGAGAAGGTGGCCTTCTGCAAGCCAGGAAGAGAGTCCTCACCAGAAACTGAATTGGCCAGAACCTTGATCTTGGGCTTCTAGAAACTGTGAGAAAATAAATTTGTGTTAAGTTACTCAGTCTGTGCAATTTTATGATGGCAGCCTGAGCTGATTAAGACACCAGCTAAAAAGGGAAGGAAGAGTATTCCAAGGAGAAGCCACAGTGTATTTAAGTGAAAGGAGACTTAAAAGAGCATGGCGTATTTAGAGAACCAGCAGTAGTTCATCAGGCCTGAAGTATAAGGTGTTGTGGCGAAGCAGTGGGAAATAGGCCAGAAAGATGCCCAAATCTGCGTGCTTGGACCTCCCTAAATTGCTGAATTAACCGGTCTTGGGGCTGCCTGACTTCTGGATTTCTCCTTATGTGAGATAAGCTTCCACATTCTTTGGACCATTGCAACGTAAGTTTTCTGTTCTTTGTATTCCAAGGCACTGAATCATTTAGGATGAATCTTGACTGCATGTTACAAAAATCCGAGAATAATCATGACTTAAACAATACAGAATTGTCATTCTCTCTTGACAAAAATGTACCGGTGTTGGCAGTCCAGGGTAGGCATACACAGTGGCAAAGGCCTGGCCTCCCTCTGTCATGTTGTTAGGCCATCCTCAATGGATGACTTAGGGATCGTGTTATAAGAACCAGCTATCGTGTCTATGTTCCAACCAGGAAGACAGAAGGATACTGATCACACGTGTTCCCTTTTTAGAGAAACCACATTCAACACTTCTACTTGCCTGCCACTGGTCAGAACTTAATCACACAGGAGCTCATATGTGGAAGCTGGAAAGTCTGTCTTCACTTTGGAAGGTTATGCCTCCAGATAAAATTTACAGGCTAACTAAAAAAAGAAGAGTAGATATACTGAGGAGCACTTACCGGAATTTGCCACAGAGAGACTTCCTCTAACTCATCTAGATGATGATGCAGTTGTATGAAGGGTGGTGAGGGGAAAGGGGAAATGAATTCTCAGAGGGGATTTTGTGTGTTACTGTTAGGGTAATTCTGGTGTAATAGAACTTTTGCCATGGTACCACTTTCCTGGAGTTTTATAGGATTTTCATACAGCTGTCTTTGTAGATAAGGAAGAGACATAAAATAGAATATTTTTTATCAGTGGGATATATGTTCTTGTTATTTCTTAGTATTTCACAGTCTTTAGGGTGCTTCTGTATCATATAGTCCACTTGGACGGTAAAAATAAAAGCCATATTAAAGAGTCATTCTCATTTCAAGAGGAACTGTGGCTTTGACTACTGCAGCTACTGGAATCGAGACTGTAATACTCAGGTAGAAGACACCAAGTTCAGATATTTAGAATAGATGCTAGAGAGCTTCCAACTCAGGGCTGGATGGACTGAATTTATATTGGAGCTTGAGAACCTATACACTGTACAAAAACAGTATGATAAGATAATTTATAAGCAATTAAGAATGTGTACTTATCAATGAGGTTCTGTCACTTTCTATTCTCCTTTTCCCTGAGGAACTGATAAACGTCTTTAGACAGTATATTGCTGTTCTGGGGATGCCATAAATAAATACCATAAACTAGGTGGCTTAAGCAACAGAAATTTAGGGTAGAGGTCCGAAATCAAGGAGTTGGAAGGGTTAGTTCCTTCTGAAGGATTTAAGGGAGATCCAAGTCTCTCTAAATTCTGAGAGAGTTCCAAGTCTCTCTAAATTCTGGTAGTTTGCGGGCCATCTTTGGCTGGTGGATGTCATTCCCTCTGTATCTTCACATCATTTTCCTTCTATGTGTGCCTGTCTCAGTGTCCAAATTTCCTCTTTTTATAAGACTGCCTGTTGTATTGGATTATATAAGCACACCCTAATGATCTTATGTTAACTTGAATACTTCTGTGAAGACCTTATTATTTTTTAAGGTTTCTTTTGAGAGAGAGAGAGAGAGAGAGAGAGAGAGAGAGAGAGAGAGAGAGAGAGAACAGGGGAGGAGCAAGAGAGAGGGAGAGAGAAAATCTCAAGCAGGCTTTGCACTGTCAGCACAGAGCCTGGTGCAGGGCTCGAACTCACAAACCATGAGATCATGACCTGAGCCGAAATCCAGAGTCAGACACTCAAGCAACTGAGCCACCTAGGTACCCCAGACCTTATTTTAAAATAAGGTCACATTCTGAGGTACTGAGGGACTGGGAGTTAGTACCAACATATCTTTTTGTGGGGAAGCACAATTCAATTCGTAGCAGACAGGTATTGTTGAGGAGGTTAGGTTTGATTTTGATACAGTTTAGTTTTATCTTCTTCCAGCTTCCTCTGATTTTCCTCTGGTGTCCCACACTCTTTGTTCCCAAGTTACTCTGTGCATATTTGTTAGGGCACTTAGTAGGAATTACTTATGGTATTACTCAGGATTCCCACGGAGTATCAAATTCTATCATCAGTATTGCTGAGGAGACTGGAATCCCCCCAAACCTGCTGCAAAATGCTGGCTGCCTGCCTTTGTGCTGTGGGAATGGTTGCGGGGTGTTTCATCTCTGTTTCCCTCATTTCATCTCTATACTCTGGGTGCTGAGTTTATATACGGTACTTGCCTCCTCTGTTCTCTCCCATCCCCTCCCCCCCATACATGTTAACTTTCTTTTTTTCTCTATTTGCTGCAATGAAGGGAAACTTTAAGCAAGGAAAATTATTTTCTGACTGGAACCTAACCTCTTTTTCCCTAAGCCGTGGCACCTTCTGTGGGACACCATTAAATATACCCTCAGAGTACTCAGGGGGCAGTTTCTATTTACTGCTTCTTTCTCAACACAGTGTACTCTGTGTTCCTGACTTATTTTGGAAATGTCAGTGATGTTTCCTGCCACATACAGTATCCCTTGGCCCATCTACAGCCCCTTAATCAGAAGAGTAGTGCTTGACTGTTCTTTGAGCAGGAGTGGCCATGGATTGAGCCAGTGTGGGCTTGTTTAGAGACAATCTTGTGTGGGGTCCTCTGTTTCATGGAGGCCATAATGATTTGCTAACTTACCCAGATTGGTTTGCTTCAGGATTCCTCTAGATTATACAGTGAGCACTAACCAGATAGGTGGAGAGAAATAGATGCAATGAGAAAGAATTCGAAAGAATTGTCTGGTTCTCAGAGGGGTCTTAAGTCCTGTCACCTTCTTGTTCCTCCTCCGGACAACATAAATCCTGAAAATAAATGTTCTCTCTTTTTTAAAGATGGCCCTTGCAACCCAAAACCTACCTATCGACTTTCCTTTTCCCCCTCCTCCCTTACTCCTTCCCTTCTGTCCTTCCTCCTTTCCTTCCTAACCAATAATCTCTTGAAGCCCAGAGACTTTGAGAGATTTGCCCAGTGCTGCACGGCTATTAAATGGTAGAGCTGGGACTTAAACCTGATTTTTTTGGTAACAAACGTCACACATAAAGTACTACCTAAGCGTTAGCGAAAATGTGCTTAGAAGCAAGGCACAAGGATGACATTATGTGCTAGAAGGCTACAGTGGTGCTGGAGACGGCATAATAATAGCAGTTCCCCAGGGATTTCCTTCCTTTTATCTCACTGATTTCGTTGTGTTTTCAAAGCAAATCTGGAGTAGAGGCATGGAGGGCAACTTTATCTTCAGTTTTAAATGCAGAAATTGACCTTCTAGACATTAATTTACTTGAGTAAGGCCATGGAATCGGGAAATAGTGTGGCAGAAATTAGCACTGTCCTTTTAATTTTTAAAAATTTTATTTATTTATTTATTTATTTATTTATTTATTTATTTATTTATTTATTTATGAGGAGGTTCCATGCCCTATATGGGGGCTTGAACTCACAACCCTGAGATTAAGAGTCACATCCTCTATTGACTGAGTCAGCCAGGCACCCTGGGACTGTCTTTTTAAATAAACAGCCCAGTGAGTGGCACATTCGATAAGTGTTTTTAAGAAAGAAGAACATAGGGGCACCTGGGTGGCTCAGTCGGTTAAGCATTTGTCTCTTGATCTTGGCTCACTGTTCACCGGATTGAGCCTTGCATTGGGCCCTGCACTTACAGTGCGGAGCCTGCTTGGAATTCTCTCTCCCCCTCTCTGCCCCTCCCCACTCACACACTCTCTTTCTCTCTCAAAATAAACATGAAAGAGAGAGAGAGAGAGAGAGAGAAAGCAAAGAAAGAAAGAACAAACAGACATAAGGCAAGGAAGGAAGGAAGAGAAGGGAGAGTCTCTTCATAACTTCAAGCTATGGTCAACATGAGCAGACCCGGCTCTTGTTATCATTCCTTCAACCTAGGCACCACCTAAGCCATGCTAGCAGTCCCCAAGCTTATTTCTTGTAAGCCCTGTTGGGGACACCTAAGGCCTCAGTAATTCTGCACTCAGTGAGTCATCCTCTCCTCCATCTGTTTATGTAACAAGTCTAACCACAGCCATTGTTGCTGATTACATGCTGGAAATGACCTAACAATGTTGTATTTAATGATCTCCAATCATTTCCATCTGGTCCGTGGGTGGCTGCATAGTCATTATTCATCAATGAAACTTTGCAAACACAAACACATATGTATGTATATAATAAAACCTCGATAATTTGCACTAATTGGAGGGCAGGCCTATCTGAATTAACAAAAAGTAAGAAATGCTGTTTTATTACTTTCAAGCTCATGATGTAATTAACCACCTAATGAGAATGAGGCATGGTGGAAAGGGCACTGTAATGGGAGTTTTGTGAACTGGATGCTGTAAAGGAGAGAGATGAGATGAACAGAGCAGATACTTAGTCTGGATCACACAAGTGCAACACGGGAGCATGGTGGCCACGTTTTACGGTCTGGCCCTTAGATCTGTAGGTTCAGAAATGTGAAATTGTTGGTATTGCTAGAAATGACCACTTAGAGAGTCTAGAAGACACATCCCACACAACAAGTAAATGAATCATGTTAAACAAAGTCATATATGACCTCAACATAAAACTTAATGCTAATTTGTTACTTTTGTTTGAAAGCGATCTTTCAGTTGGACCAAATATGTATGCTGGCTGATTGGTACATTGTCTCTTATGTGGGAAAGTCCTCACGATAATCCAATGCTGACTCATTAGGTTGCATTTTGTTGTAAGTAACAGGAACTGCATTTCAAAATGCGTGACATGAACGGGAACGGTGGCAGTGGTGGTGGGGGTTGATGGTTTCTATGTTTGGAAATCCAAAGCAGAATGTAATGGGGAGTTCTACTGACTTAGGTACTCAGCCATTTTATCAAGTTCTGGTTTTACTTGTTTGTTTGTTGCGTGTGTGTATATGTGTGCATGCTCCTGTGCCTTACCCCTGCCTCCTACAGTGTTGTATTCACTCTGAGGCTGATTTCCTCTTAGGGTAGCCAAATGAATGCATTGGTTTTACATCTGCATACCACATGGTCCTGAATAGAGTGGGTCTGAGGAGGGTAAGGGAGGAAGATAAGGGGAAAGGAGGGGAGAGGAAGCCAGAGGAGAGGAGAGAGAAGGGGAGGGGAGGGAAAGAGGGGAGAACTAGAGGTTGAGAAGGCAAGGATATTGTCCTAACATTTATTACTCTCAGGTGCTTAGCAAGCACAGAATCAGAAAAGAAAGCATTCCCTGGATGAATGTAACAACCAATATCATCCAGCTCATGGCATCACCTCTCTTGGACAGAATTGGAGGCAACATGGCCAGTTTATGTTCTTTTCTGGCCCTTTGTTTAGTTCCTCTGCAGATCCCCTTCCATTGTCATCTTTCTTTAGGAAGATTAAAATAAAATTCATTAGGCCACAGCTCTTTTCCCACCATCAATTGTATTCTGGTTATACCTTCCTGAGACTTCACCTCAATTATTTTACCTAGACTTTGAAAATATCCATGTTTATTAGGCTCTCAGGATGGTTGGCTTTTTCTAATTTTGTGTAGATTCCAACAGGGCCCTCTGTTAGAGAGGATACTAGTCAACAAGTTCGGGGTGGGGGGAGCATTAAGTTCATTTAGCAAGTTTTTCCTGTGTGGCAGCCACTGAAATAAATGTAAACTTAAAGCAACATCCATATATTATCTCATGTAATCCACAGAAGGTATTAGTTCCATTTAGAAAGGCTAAGGATCTGACCCAGTAACCAACAGCTCTGAAGGATACAGCCGGTTCTTCCTCCATGTCCTCCAATTCTCTGAGAAGTAGAGGTTTTAGTTCTAGCTCTGCCATTATCATCTATGGTTGTGGCCTTGGTGTCTTCACCTGTGAAATGGCAGGAGGGAACTACATAATCTTCAAGATGGTGTCTAATTGTAAGATGTGCTGCATTACATATGGAACTATGGTCTTACTTAGTCTGCTTTACCTAAATAGATCAACTCAAGAGTGGTTAGCAATGTGTAATGTGAAAATAAACACGGCAAAGGGACTTGAAAACTCTTTATTCTTTTTTACTGGTTAGATATTGCCCTCAAAAAATCCTAAAAGGCCACATGATGAGCTCCAGCCCCACTGTGGTGGAATGTGGGTACCAGAATCAGGTTGACTTCCCCTGGGGATAGGCAAGATCTTCTCCCATTAACAGTAGTGTCTTCTTGGGGTGCCTGTCTGGCTCAGTTGTTAGAGCATGCAACTCCTGCTCTGTGTTGTAAGTTCAAGCCCCATGTTGGGTGTAGAGATTACTTAAAGGTAAAACCTTAAAAAAAATAGTGTCTTGTCTTTCTTTAATGCCTCTTATGTCTTTCATGGATCAAGAAGGCCTCGATACCATCTGAGTAGTTCCTGAACTGAAGCACAATTAATGAACTTTTATTATATACGTTTGTCTGAAAAACAAACAAACCAAAGGGTGAATATTCTCAACAAGAAAGAAACTAAACAAATTCACCTGGGTGTGGTTACATTTACACTTGTGTAGCAGTGGTTGTTACTCTGTTTCTTTTCCTAGTACCCTCTACTTTGATTGTCAGAGATTATGCACGTCAGTGGCAACTAAGCCTTGATCCCCACAGTGCAGTGTAAGCAGAAGATAGTTCTGATATATTCAGGGAAATTTTTAAAATGCTACTTGCATGTGTGAACCAATTGGTTTAATTAAGAAAATGGTGCTTGATTTGCCTTCTGTGATCAGTCTTCTTTGCTATAAAACTGTTCCAGTAATGTAATGAGCACCACAACTTGGAGTCCATCCAGGGGTGTAATCTCAGGTTGGCCACTTACTGGTTGAGTGACCTTTCATCTCAGAGATTGCCATTGCTTGTTTTCTATCGTTGAGGTCTTTTTCATATCCTTAATTTCTTATCATGCTTATGCTTTGCTCCACCATTTTGAACATATGGAGTATATTTATAGAAGCTGTCTTAACCTCCTTGTTTATTATTTACATCATCTGTGGTATTTCTATATCTGTTTTTATTGACTGATTTTTTTCCCCTCAGGTTTTGGGTCATATTTTCCTGCTTCTTTGAATGCGTGTTAATTTTTTGTTGGGTGGAAGACATTGTGAATTGTATGTTGCTGGTTGCAGATTTGTTTTTCAATCCTTTAGATATTTTTTAGGCTTTTTTTTCTTTTCTTTTTTTTTTTGTGGGAGTGCAAAATTCCAAGTTACTTGGAAACAAATTGATCCTTTTGACTTACTTTTAATTTTTCTTAGGTGGGTCCAGAACAGCCTTTAGTGTAGGGCTGATACAACCCTACTACTAAGGTGATATTTTTTTGAGGAGGCAAATATTAGGAGATCTTTTTACTCTGGCTGGAAGGAACATAAAATATTCCCAACCCTGGGTGAGCCTGGGAAGTGCTCCTCTTTGATCATTCTGTCTCTGGGTCAGCAGTTTCCTTACACACATGTGCTGATTAGTACTCAGCTAAAGATGCAAGGGGAATCCTCTGTATCTCTCTGGAGTTTCTTTCTGTGCAGCTCTCTCTTCTTCAGTTCCTTGCCTCAGAAACTTTAGCTGCTTTGGCCTCCAGGAACTCCATTCATGCTCTGTGTCCTCAAACCTCTTTCCTTTGGTATAGCCTGGAAATTCTGCAGACAGTAAGCAGGGGCATCCTTGGGCTTACCTCTTGATTTCCCTTCTCTTTGGGGTCATTGTCCTGCTCTGCCAGTTACTGAATGTCTGAAAACCATTATTTCATGGATTGTGTTCAGTGTTTTAGTTGTTTAAGGTGGGAAGGTAAATCTCATCTCACCATGGCTGGAAGCAGAAGTCCACATTCTGCTTTATGAACCACAGCCCCACTGCTCACCAACTGAGTGGGCCTAAGCAAGTTACTGAACCTCCCAATTCATCAATTCCCTTAGATCTAAAGTGAAAATTCTGGTGATATCAGCATATAGTGTGCTTGTGAGAGTTAAGTAAACTAATTCATGTGGTATTTTTAGTATATTGCTTGATGTATAGCAATTATAGTTGATGCTTGAACAAAATGGGTTTGAACTGCGCAGGTCCACTTAAAAGTGGATTTCTTTTTAATAAATATACATATAGTACTATAAATGTATTTTCTCTTCCTTATAATTTTCCTAATGACATTTTCTTTACTCTAGCTTACTTTACTGAAAAGGATACAGTATTAATCTATGGAACATACAAAATATGTGTTAATTGACCATTAATGTTGTAGGTAAAGCTTCCAGTCAACACTAGGCTATTACCAGTTAAGTTTTAGGGGAGTTAAAAGTTATATGTGGATTTTCAAACCCACAGAGGGTTGGCATCCCTAACTCCTACGTTGTTCAAGGGTCAACTATCATCATAAAGTTCTAGCAATGATGATGATAATGATGCTCAGAAAACATCTGTTTAAGCTGGACTCAAAACCACACGTTTCCATATGCCACAAATTTCACGTGTATAAAATGACCACAATCTATTTTTATTGCCGAGTCCGATCTGGGTTTTATAAGTTCTCCTCTCTGCTCTTTAGAGTACCCCTTGGCAAACTGTGTCTTGTGAACCAAATCTAGGCTTCTGCCTATTTTTGTAAATGAAGTTTCAGGGGAACACAGCTGCATCCATTTGCTTATGTATTCTCTGTGGCTGCTTTTGCGCTACAATGCCAGCATTGAGTAGTCGTGACAGAGATCATGTGGCCCACAAAGCCTAAAAAGTTTGTTATCTGGCCCCTTACAGAAAAAGTTTGCCAACCCTTCTCTAGAGGTTGGGTCAGAAAAATCTGAACGGTGTTAGCAGATTCCTGCCTCCTTAAATGCATGCCTCTGGCTTGGAAGGATGGGAGTGAGGAAAGAGGCTGCATATATCAGGTCATACAAGGGCCCTGTCTGGAAGAGGTGGGAGTTCCTAAACCAAGCCTTCTGTGGGCCGTAACTCATCTTGACCACCTGGCCCTTCTCCATGGCTTATCCCTACTTCTTGCTCCTTGCTGGCAATTTCTAAGTGCTAGGAGAACTGAAATGTCACAGACAAAAAAAAAAAAAAAAAGGTCACAATAAAATTTGAGAAATGATGTGGGCTTGCACCTTTTATTTTGGTTCATTAAAACTATTTTTTATTCTATAAAAGAAAGGACATTTAATCCCTTATGGTAGTTCCCATGTGGAGTAAATTTGGCTTTATAAAAAACTCAGGAGAACGTTCTTATTTTTCTCTTTTCACTGCTGATTAGCTATCATTTGCTCACAGACAGATGTTTAGGACAACCTGCTCTATGTGTTCCTTTTAGCCCCTGGTCTGTCTCCCTCTGTAGTTCCTGACATATCAGTTCAGCATCTGGCTCTGTGCTTACTGCACTCCTTAGTTTTAGATCCTTCTATGACACTTCCTGTGGTCCTCTGTTCCATCAGTGATACTCGTTAGGCTGTGTCTGTTTTACTCACTTCTTCATGAAGAGTAACTTGATCACACGCATGCAGAACGGCTTCCTTCCACATGCCTTACATATTTATTGAATTGATTTCATTTTAATTTTGGGCTGACTTTCCTTTGGAAAATGTCTCTCTTAAAAAAAAAAAAATTATTTATTGTGAGAGAGAGTGAGCAGGGGAGGGGCAGAGAGAGAAGGAAGCAGAGACAGGGAATTCCAAGCAGGCTCCACACTGTTGGCCCAGAGCCCCATGTGGGGCTCGATCCCACAAACCATGAGATTATGATTGGAGCTAGAACCAATACTTGGATGCTTAACTGACTGAGCCACCCAGATGCCTCTGGAAACTTTCTCTTATTAAATGCTATCTTGTCAGGTAGCTGTGGTCTTTCTGATTTATTACACCTTCTCTTCTCCTGATTGAACTCAGGGACAAGAAGGCTTTTTTCAAACTGTCCCCAGACCCATCCCCATGGTAGAGGAAAATTGAAGGAAGGAGAACAAATGGCATCTCCTGGGAAATCCAGGGGCGTAGATCAAAGATGCCCACCCAATATGGGAAATTTCTTTGAGGTCTCATGGTTTAACTTGAAAATTTATATGAATGTTATATTCTAGTCCATAATATATCCATTTGTTTAGTAGAAAAATATTTTTTTTAAGTTTCTTAACAACATGAAAGGATGCTCCGTTTCACGAATCTTTAGGGAAATGCAAATCAGCACATTAGGTAAATGCAACAGCCATAATGAGATACCACTACCCACCATTAGGGTGGCTATTATTAAAAAAAAAAAAAAAGGAACGTAAAATTATGAAGCCACTGTGGAAAACAGTATGGCCATTCCTCAAAAAATTCAATGTAGAATTACCATATGACCTAGCAATTCTGCTTCTGGGTATGAAACGAAAAGACTGAAAGCAGGGACTTGAACCAATATTTGCATACCAGTGTTCACCTTATTCGCAATAGCCAGAAAGTGGAAGTAATCCAAATATCTATTGATGAATAAATGGATAAACAAAATGTGATATATCTCTAGAATGGAACACTACTCAGCCTTAAAAAAGAGAGATATTCTGATACATGCTACAACGTGGATGAACATTGACAGCATCATGCTAAGTGAAATAAGAAGTAAGCCAGACAAAAAAGGACAAATATTGTATGATTCCACTTATATGAAGTGTCTAGCTAGAATAGTCAAATTCGTAGAGACAAAGCAGAATGGTAGTTTCTAGGGACAGGGTAAAGGGATCGTGGGGGTTGTAATTTAATGGGTACGGATTTTGAGTGTGGAATGATAAGAGGGGTCTAGAGATGGATGGTGGCATGGCAGGTGGTTGCACAACAGTGGGAATTACATCATCCTATAGAACTGTATACTTAAAAATGGTTAAAATGGTTGATTTTATGTTACATGTATTTTACCACAATAAAAAAAAAAAAAACAAGTGACAGCAGTAATAATGGTTCATTTTAGAAAACTGAGAAATGACAGAGGGTACACACTGGAAGTCAATACTAACTGTTTGATATATGTGTTTTGATTTTATCCTTTCTATGCATGTGTATAAATTTTTAATGATTATGGAACCATGCTGTTTTGTATTTTTATAAACAGGGATGAGATGTAACATTATTGAGCCTCTATATGTGCCATTGTCCTGACTCTATTTGATTTCATTCTCAGAAAGCACTGTGAAATAAAAGGTTTTCTATCTCCATTTTGTAGATGAGGGAACTTAGAAGACTTTTTTGGGTTCATATAAATGACAAGAACAGGATTTGAAGCAAGTCTGTGTATTCATAAAGCCCATATTCTTTCTAGGGTTCTGCATGCCTGCAGCCCTGGGAGACAGAGCAAGTTCAGAAACCTGGTTTATGCTAGTTTTACAAAGGAGAAAACAGGATTGGAGAAATTAAAGTGAGTTACCTACACATTTGGACATTATAAGTCCAAATCTCACCTTTTCATAAGTATCTTATAAGGCATGCGAAGTGGTTTCTGAGGGACTCAGCGTCAAATTCTTCCAAGGGTGCCCTGGTGTTGGCCTGGGTCACCTGTAGGTCTCTACAAGGGCATCTGTCATGTAGTAGATGGGCTGGAGAGATGTCATTTGACTCTTGGAGTCCTAGTTGCTCCTCTGGGCTTGAGACAAATCAGTGTCTTCTTTGCAGAAAGACGCTAGAGACTTTGCTTTCCCATCTCCTTTTATAGCCTGATAAGACTCCATTTCAAAGTCTTGGCTACTGCTGGGCTGGAATATTCTGTTTGTTTTGGTCCCGAATTCTGAAGGCAAGTTCTTCCTGGAGATGGGGATGGAAATAGGGAGTGGCCAAGCAACCATGTGGCAATCCTGCCGGCTAGTGGCGACACAAAGTATGGGCCTAAACTAAGGACCCTGCAGCTTGGGATGAACTACCAGGTTGACTCAGAGTCAGAGGACACAGGTTTTATCACCTTGATTTACACATGATGGGAGGGAAGGATGCCTAGAGAGAAGAAGTGAATTGTTCAAGGTGTTGATGGTGTTGGGATTAGAATCTGGTCTCTCTTGGATCCCAACTCATCTGAGACATTTATTAAGCATGTTCAGCAACAGTGACAAACAGGCTACCATGTGTAAGATTATTTCTATTTTCCACAACAATTCTCCAAAGAAGATATTTTTTTATGTCTCTTTTATTGATGATAAGCATAGGCCAAAGAGATTACTTGTTCAAGGCTATTTGATAGCGAAATTAGGGTCCACCAAGAATGACTGGGGTCTGTTGAGGCTAAAGTATCAAGCCCTCACAGTATATTATCAGGTGCCAATTATTTTACTCCCGGTCCCAGTTTCTTCCAAATTCTAGATAAGTAAGTGTTGTTTGTTTGTTTGTTTTTTTGATAAATACATACAGAAAAAACCAACTATTTCTTTTCCCTAACTAAAACCAGTGTAAGTTAAAAAAAAAAAAAAAAGCCATCATGGAGAAAGTAGTACTGAGGATGGATCTTGAAGTACCGATAGACTTTCAAAAGGCAAGTGATCTGATAATAAAAGACATCCAGGAAGAGTGAACCGCATGAAAGAAAAAGTATGAGAACAATTTGGGAAATAGCAGATAATCCATTTTGGCTAGAATTAAGGTATAGGCTGTAATTTGGGGAACCATGAGACATAGGAGCTAGTTTGGGACCTGAGTGCAAAGGGCTTGGAAGAGGAATTTGTTTATTTTCTTTGAACAGTTGGAAGTGAAGGAAAGTTTTGATGGATAGGAGCATGGCATGTGTGAAGTTACACTTTAGGAAGATTTTTTTGGAGAGCTGTATATGGGACAGTTTATACAGTGGCACAACCCTAAAGGAGAAGCAATAGGAAAGGAGGTAATATGTTCTATCAAGAAGGGTGCTGATAGGTATCTGGGGAGAGAGAGGGCCAGGACGTGGCTATCCTGTTTGTTACAGAATAATAAAAATAGCAAAGGTTTTAAAAATATGCCTTATTGGAAGTATATATAAAATTGACCAAAATATCAACTGTCCATATAAAATTATCATTTTCAAAAATTTAGGTGTGGTGGGTGTGCTGATGGGGATTTGGGGGAAAGTTAGGGGCCCCCACCCCAAGCTACCTTTTAGCACTGCTTAGTGACTGTAATTGATTACCTACAAGTGAGGTCAGTCTTTAACCACTTACCATCTTCTCTCTTTAGAACTGTGATGCAGTATAGTTTCCTGGGATTTGACCAACTCTGTTCCTTGAGGTTTGGGGTTAAAGGAGGGTGAAAAGAGATTCTGGAGTCTTCTAGAGACACCAATTTATGGTCAAAATATATTGACCATACAGGTCTTGGAAAGTATCTGGGGGTGACGTGGGGATCTATATACATAAAGTTCTGTGTGCCAAAGCTGGGCACTTTGCAAAATCTCCTTCTTGTAATCTTCATAAAAGCCTTGCAGAGTATGTATTGTTATTCTCCTGTTTAAAGATGAGGAAACTAGTACTCCAAGAGGTGAGGTGATTTTCCTGATATCACAACTACATAGAAGAGCTGAGATTGATTTCAAGTCTGTGGAGCTCCAAATCTTGTGTCCTTTCTACTTTGCTTGAGAGATGGGGTGCTAGGAAGTGGGGGAAAAAAGGAGATGAAGATTAAATCCAAAGTTTTGAAATTGAATAAGGCTAAAAGATTAGGAATAAGGCAGAAGGATGGACAGGCTTGTTGAAGAAAAATTAAGTTTGGGATATATTGATCTCCTGCCTAGATGGGGTATCAAGCACATAGTTATTAATGTGAAAATGGGGTTTGGAAGGTATGGAGCGAAGGGTAGATTTGGGAGTTATTGAAGAAGACACTTAGGGGCAGGGCATAGAATAATGGTTCTCAATCTTTTCGGGGGTTAGGATTGGAAATAAATTCTGAACTCTTCTTAGTAGTTTTGTTTATTATAGTACTATTGGAGAAGAAATGCTGAAACTATTGAGGATGTACTATTGGACTCAACAATTGAATAAATATGATGTTGGAAATCAGGATTCTCTTTGTGGAAGAAGGGACATACAACTGTGGAATATAGAAAAGCAAGAAAAAACACTGTAGGCATGAGTTACTGGAAATTTCAGTGTGGACCCTTGAGTTCTTAAAAAAAATGGATGTATGCATATCTTTATATGTCCATGTATTTTAATATATTTATGTACATATGCATATTTGTATGCCTGGGTATGCATAGGTTTCTTGGCTCTGGTTGAAAAAGCCAGGAAGTAAAGACCCTCTCTCCCCCAATGGTAGGAGTGAGCACACATATCACCCAAATCTTGATTTCTAATATGATTCCCCACCAAAAGGAAGTAGGGCTCCTTAGAAAAATGGCTGATTGCAGAATTGGAGCAAGTTAGGATCAAGATGGTTCTGGAATATCTTATTATACCAGGTAGTAAGGAAATGCTACCAAAAAAAGAATCATAAGGATGCAGGAGCTAGCTTTGAAGGGCTCCTGCTGGCCAAATCTGGGATAATTTAAACAATAAAATAATTAAGTACATTAATGAATTCTAAACTATTGAAAAGCATAGAAATTCATGAGTCCATACTGATGGAAGATATATGGAGGAGAAAGAAGGATTCTTGCTTATAGTAGAATGCCAAGGACTGACTATTCTGTAGTAAATCGTAAATTTTATAACCATCATAGTCAAGATTGGATGAGGCAAGCATCATCAACAGATGCTAAATTCAGAAGGAAATTTTGCTTAGCAGTAGGATATTTGTATGGATTTTTAGTGTCTTCTCGCATATTGCTTATTATAAGGAGGAATTTAAATAGCAGTAAGTACATAGCAGAGAAGTGAGATAACACCTTGACCAGATGATCAAAATTATTTCCAGTGAGGGACAGACGGAAGTGATTGGGCTCCAATTGTGATACCCTCAGAAGGACATGACATAGCCTATGCATGCTCTGGCTGAGAATATATTTAATCACATGGACACATTAGACAATCATAAAATGAGAGAAAAAAGGGAGATGGGACTATATTCTTCAGTAATGTTAAGTTCATGAAAAGCAAAGACTGTGGAACTATTCTAGACCAAGGGAGACTGAGGCAACATTACAACTAAAAACAGTACCTGACCCTAGACTGGGTCCTCTATTGGAGAAATGGTATAAAAGACATTAGTAGATTAACTAATAATATTGGAATTGGACAGTATAATTGATTGACAATATAATTGATTATTTGATAGGCTATCCCTATTCTTGGGAAATACACTTTGAATTATTTAGGGGTAAAGAGTCACGAACTACAACCATATATAACGGTAAAATGTTAGCAATGGGCAGATCTCTATAATGAGTGCATGGGTATTCATTTGTACTATTTTTATTTTTGCAACTTAAAAAAATTTTTTTAAACATTTATTTATTTATTATTGAGAGATAGAGAGGGACAGAGCATGAGTAGGGGAGGGGCAGAGAGAGAGAGGGAAACACAGAATCTGAAGCAGGGTCCAGGCTCTGAGCTGTCAGCACAGAGCCCGACATGGGGCTCGAACCCACAAACAGCGAGATTATGACCTGAGCCGAAGTTGGACGCTTAACCAACTGAGCCACCCAAATGCCCCATTATTTTTTCCACCTTTTGGAAGCATGGAATTACTTCCAAATAAAAAGCCTATTTGAAAATGGCTTTAAATTTAACATTTAAAGTGTTAAAATGAACAGAAGAGGATCTAGAACAAGTATTATCTAACAGGTAGAATAAATGGGTGAAAATTATTATGGCAGTTAGACAAATCCTTCTATACAAAATTGGCTTGATTTATTAAGTGGACATATGTAAAACAAGCTTGTAGTATTGTGCAATAGTTGTTTAAAGACACAGCTTAACTGTCTTCTTGTTATGGTCTATCTGTTTCTAATGCCACAGTAAAAGTTATAAATATCCCAAAATGAATCAACTTGAAAACAATTCAAAAGTTCTCATTCTTAAAAAAATAACTCTGTTTATTCAATCACAATATGGCATTTATTTGGCAAAGGAAATAAGATTAATTTGGGGATAAATAACAAAACTGATTTCTTAACAAGTCTAATGCAATCTGTTTTCAACTAAGAAGTACCTAAGGGGGTGCCTAGGTGGCTCAGTCAGTTAAGCATCCAACTTTGGCTCAGGTCATGATGTCACAGTTTGTGGGTTTGAGCCCCATGTCAGGCTCTGTGCTGACAGCTCAGAGCCTGGAGCCTGCTTTGGATTCTCTGTCCCCCGCCCCTCTCTCTCTCTGCCCCTCCCCCACTTGTTCTCTCTCTCTCTCTCTCTCTCTCTCTCTCTGTCTGTCTCTCTGTCTCTCAAAAATAAATAAACATTAAAAAAATACCTGAGAAACTCACAACTAACTGTCTTGTTAAACAGGATGTGTAATTAATGTTTACTGTCAAAGGACATTCTCCAACTGCTGTTTGCATGGCATTAAATCTTTGGTAAGGTATTTATTTTCCCTTTCAGTTGTGTATTGTTTATTTTGAACATTGTTCATCATGTCAGACACCTTTTGTGTGCTTCCTGCTTGTCTCTGAGGCCTACGGCCACTTGTTCCAGACGTAGGCACTGAATACCTAGCTGTGCATGAACTGGGACCAGTTCCACAGAATAATCTGACATCATCTTTCCTTTTTCCGTTTCTGTGTATCTCTCACCTTCTGTTCTGTAGTCACTGGCATGAGACACTGAAAATATGCTCAGTGTCCACAAACATGCAACTCAGACATATGGAGTGAATTAGTGCCCACTGGGTGAAACTTTGACAATGGAAGATTGAACCAGTCTGGCTAGTCAGTTCTATGAAGCAGCTTTTATATGGCTTTGTAGTGGAAGGTACCATAAGATCTAGGAATCAGTGTGTTCAAGAGGTGACCTGTGCAGTAATGTGTCTTCTTGGATTGGCTCTTTTTCCCAGCCTTCTTCTCCTTTTCCCTCATTCTTGCTTCCTGGGAGTACATTCTATAATAAAGTAGTAGCACATAAGCTTTGCCTCAGGCTCTGCTTTCTGGGGAATCCAGGCTAATACAATTATTAGTTGCTCAATGAATATTGAAAAGTATGGGAAAATCGAAAGTACTGTACTTGGTTTGTATTTTTATTTTGAGACTTAGCACCCTCTAGTGGAAACTATTCTTCATTTTCAGTCATTCCAAGACAGCCCCCAAAAGGGTTTTTTTGTGTACCAGTTAGTTTTCCCAGATAGAAATAGGTTTGGCTGATACAACAGGAAATAAAGAAGCTGCACTCCCTCCTGCTTTTGTCCATTTTAGGTTATATTTCTATTGCTATCTGGAGGAATACTTAAAAAATTGAAAAAGTAAGACAGACTGAACCCATATCGTGTAATGTGAATCAAACATAAATAGAAAGAAAATCAATTTTGATTATGCCACAGCAAGATACCTGATGGATTTTCCAGAGAATCTTTATTAAAAAATGGATTTTCTTGGTTGTATCTTATGTCGCTTTTGCCCCTTGCAGTCTGTGTTCCTGTATCAAGCCAGTTGTCACTGAAAGCCCATAGTCTTGACCTCTGCCAAAGCTCAGAGCTGATTTTAACTGCACCTTGTTTATCAGTGAGGTTTAGATTTTCTTAAATGTCCACCATATCCTGACTGTTATTAACCTCAGAAATCATATTTACCTATAAGAGATAGTTATCTTTTGGTTTCACTACTTATGTCCACTACCCTTTTTGTGGCAATAATGCCTGATTTTGTTTTGGGATATATAACCCTCCTCCATTTTTTAGCCATGAACTTCTTTTTGAGGATGACTTAGCAGGATCCAATGAGCACATATTATCATCTTAGCAATAGTGATTGGTTCAGGGTTAGATCTCTGCCCAAATCAAGACCATAAAGGATAAAGAGACTTGATTTTGGAATTTTTTGTTTAACTTTTTGCAAAGAGAATTTCCTCTTGCACTGAATGAAGTCTTGTGATGATGTGCACCTGAAGCCGCCGGGAGCCACCATGCAATGTTTGAAAATATAGCCAATCTAGAGGAAGTAGAATTGAGAGATGGATCCTGGTGATATCACTGTATTCTTAAATGAGGGCACTGGTAATGCTAGCGGTACTTATTAAATTATGTTTAATGTTTGTTTATTTTTGAGAGAGAGAGAGAGAGAGAGAGAGAGAGAGAGAGAGAGAGAGAGACAGACAGAACGCAAGCAGGGTAGGGGCAAAGGGAGAGGGAGACACAGAATCTGAAACAGGGTCTAGGCTCTGAGCTGTCAGCATGGAGCCCAGCGCCGGGCTTGAACTCATGAGCCATGAGATCATGACTTGGGCTGAAGTCAGTTGCTTTATGGACTGAGCCACCCACCCAGGTGCCCCCTAGCCAGCCGTACTTATAAATTTTACAATTACATGAGCTACCACATTTTTTTCTTTCTTCAAGTGAGGTTGACTTTGGTTTTTTAGTCACTATCAACTGAAAGATTCCTAACTGGTAAACTGTTTAATTCTGAACTCATAGCCTTATCCTCCATCTTGGTTCTCTTTTGTTATTTATTATTTTAGTGAATATCATTATCATTCCATCTATCTGGGCCTCTAGCTAGAAACCTATGAGTCATCTTGACACCTCTCACTCTCTCTCTCTCTCTCTCTCTCCCTTTTCCTTTTTTTTTTTTTTTTTTTTTTTGGTTATTTACTTATTTTTGAGAAAGAGAGTATGTGAGCCAGCAGGGGAGGGCCAGAGAGAGAGAGGGAGAGAGGGAATCTTGAGCAGGCTTCTTGCTCTCAGCACAGAACCTGAAGTGGGGCTCAATCCCACGAACTATGAGATCATAACCTGAGCTGAAATCAAGAGTTGGATGCTCGATGACTGAGCCACTCAGGTGCCCCAACACCCTTTTCTTTCTTAAGCCCCATATCTGGTCCACCAGTGAGTTTTGGATATTTTGCCAAGTAAATATTTCTTGAATCCATCTACTTCTCTTTGTCCAAGATGGTCTCATCTTTCACTTAAGCTCTAAAACAAAACAAAGCAAAACAAAATGAAACAAATAAACAAAATATCCTAAGTATGTCTGAGTATCCCCTCATGCATCCTCTAATCTGTTCTCTATTCTTTATCCAGAGAGATTTTTTTTCAAAGTACAAATTTGATAATATCATCCTTCTTCTATCCCATTCTTCTGATTAAAACCTTACCGTTACTCTTAGGATAATGAAACTTATGTGAGAATGTCTGATTTTCAACTACCTTTCTAGTCTACTTTTATAACCCTGCCTCAGTCACTCAGAGCCCCTGTACATGTAAATTCTTCTGCCTGGATTGTGTGCTTCCCTCCCCTTGTAAGATCTTAACTTTGAACTATTTCTTCAAATAAACCTTCTCTGGCCCCTTTGATTAGGTTAAGTAATGCTATAATAGCCTCTCATGTCTTGATTTGAGATCTATCCTGAATTAGGGATGATTTCTCTTTCTTGGCCGCGTTTAAAATTTTTTAAAACAAGAATGAGATGCTAAGACAAAAACTGATAAAAAAAATTACACATCCTTTAATCAACTACTAAAAGCAACATCCCAGCTATACTTAAATTATTACTTGCACTGCCATCTGGCAGAATGTGGTCTTGATACCAGAGAAGGTGTTCTTAGGACAGGTATGTGGTTGAATGGTGAGAGGAGGCAGTGAGTGGGAGGAAATGAATATATAAAAGGATTGATATAGAGTAGATGTACCAGGTTTCCTAGTTCTTTCTTAAAACATGGTGAATGAAGAGGTTGTGACTGGTCTTACTCCCCTAGTAAAATCTTTATAATTGGAGCAAAATCTTTATAAGTTCACTCTAATGTCCAAGTTTGAAGCCCAATCCATCATCCCAGATTAGACATCATAGATCTTGTGGCAGCTAATGGTGTATGTTGCTCATATCTTTCTTGATGTGAGAATATGCTGCAAAGAGAATAGTTAGCTGACAGCCTCCAGATGCCGTACCTTTGGGATCTGTTGAGGTGTCTGTGTCAAGGAGCCTACATGCTCTTTGGGCTGCTCGAAGCCAACAACAACATGGCAGAAGTACTACAGCTGGGCCATTCCTACCCAACAGAGGGCTTCTCGAATGGGTAAACTTGGCTCTGGGGTGCCCCACTGGTCTGCTCAAGACTTTCTGAGATCTGTACTGTACTGAGATCTATAACTACCTACCCAATCCTCCTTCTTTCCTCTCCTTTTACAACAGTCAGGTGGCATCATGGTCGGAAGGCTTTTTCCATTTACTATTCCTTCCCCTTTATTCTTCCTAGTTGTCCCCCCCCCCCCCCAATTAATTGTCTGTTTCCTGGAGGATCTGAACTGACACACACATTTGGTTGGGAGATAATAGTGGAAAAAAGAGGTGTGAAATATTATCCTCCTTCCTTTCATCGTTTCTGGAAGAAGTAGTGTTGGGGGACAGATCCTTTCATGATCACCTAGATGTTGGTGTTGGCTAATGAACTGCACACTCCTCAATTGGTCATCGCCATTGATCAAGCTCATTCCAAATCTCCTGTTGAGGGAGAACTTTAGGTCTGTACAGGTCTGGATGGTGATAGACTTGTCTCTGAGCAGCTATCTAGGCATCTGCGGTTTCCATTAAGTAATTGGCGGCATCTTCCATTTGACAGCCATCTTACCTACATCTCTGGTGAACGTGATCCATTAGGTAAAAACCTTCCCTTCCTGTCCATATTTTGATATCCTTGTCTTCCTGTTCTTGAGGTCAGTGGGGGTGGTTGTGATCCCGTTGTTCACATCTCTCAGGAAACATGGTGTATGTGCGGTGGGAAGAAGTTGGGGTCTGAGCCTTGCCCTCTTCTGCCTGACCTCGCCAGTACTCATCCCTTCCTCCTCATATTCCTTTACCCAAGTTCTGGTAGCAAGCCCTAAGGCTCAGCTGACAAGAAATTGGCAAGCAAGGTACAAGTCCCCACTTCTTGCAGCCCCACAATAATATAGCTGTCTGTCTCATGGAGCCCCCAAACAAGCAGTGAGGGAGTAAAGGTTCATGTAGCAAATTCTAACATCTAGGAACTTGGATCTGACTTCAGCTTATTTTATCTTTATCTCTTTTCCCCTAGTAAGGAAGGCTACAAGAATTGGGAAAATGAACCATTCTAATTTCCTCAGACTTTTGTGGTCTCACACAATAAGTTCTTTACTGAGTTTAATATTGGCATTTTTGAGTGGATATGAGGAAAGCCACGAAAATGAAGTAAAATCGATGTCTTAAGTGGCTGTCACATATATCTTGCAAATCAGTTATAGTGCCCACTTTATTGAGTTATGAGGACTAAATAAGATAATACACATACTGTGTTTAGAATGGTGCCTGGACATTGTAAACAGTAAGTGATATCAACCATTATTTTGCGTGATGAAAAATTTATCTGAAAATAAAAAACACTTTTACTCTCTAAAAATTTTACAATTCTTTTCTGTTTCTATTTCTTGAGTTTTCCAAAGAAAAGAAAATGAAAATTTGTAAGACACACCCATTTTGTTCCAAATGGAAAAAAGAAAGTATTATGTTGTATTTATAATAACAAAATCATGAAATTCTGATTTACCGGGAAATCTTTGTTTGTTTGAAGCTAGAGGTGTGATAAAATGACATGAATAACCTTTTATAATAGCAGGGGCAGAATCCAAAGGAAAGGGCACTGTGGTAAGCCTCCTTCAACATCATCTGCTTTCTAATGCTGTGCTTCCTTTGGGATTTCTTCTCCGCCTGTACATCAAGGTATCTCTTACTCAGAAGTGAATGACTTTCACTGTGTGAAAATAACAAAGTTTTTGCCACATGTAGTGCCTTCTGAAAGAGTCATTTTCACTCCATCTGTTAAGATCTGTATCAGCATGTGTACGTTGTTTAGCAGACTATTGCCTTAACCACTCGGTCACTTTATCCTTTATGAGTATATGATTTAAATTGGGCCACTGTGACTCACTGGGTTGTGTTTCCCAGGCTTTTATATTATCACAATGCCCAAGTGCTAGAGCATGTTTTTCCTCAGTTATCATATTGGCGTGAGTTTAAAAATGAGTGACCATTAAAATATCATTTTAGTATAGTTTCATTTCTTGATTGCTGCCAGTATTTGTACTTCTAGATAAGGGGTTGCCAATTGTAGCCCACCAGCTGTTTTTGTAAGTAAAATTTTATTGCAACATAGCCATGCTCATTTGCGTATGCATTGTCTGTGGCTGCTTTTGCATTACAACGGTAGAGTTTAGTAGTTTCAATACAGATCATATGGCCTTCAAATTTAAAATACTTGCTATCTGGACCTGTACAGAAGAAGCTTGCCCCCTTCTGTTCTTCCATGTGATTATTTCTGCATAAGGATGTTCACAACTGGGACACAAAAGATGGGCTTCTCACACTTTCTCTTAGGGGCAGATCTTTGGCCATTTCTGACAAGGAGGAAGGGTGGATATAATTATTTTCTAGATTGTTTTAATTGAGCAGGGTTTATATGAGCAGGGAGAATGAGCAACAATCAATGCTGCTTTCAGAAAACCTATCATCCCCTGTGCCATGGTCCCATTATAAGTTTATCCTTAGGCCTGTGGCTTTTAGGACCCAACTCCCCACTTCTTTTGGGATTGTATTAATATGACACTATTGATTTCAGTGAGAAGGGAGAAGAGGATGGTCAGACTTTCCCTTTCATCTATCTTTTGCCTCAAGTTGGCAGACTTTCCTCTCCGCTTTGGAACTCAGCAATTACCCATGCTCTTTTAATATTAATAATCTGCATAGCAGGGGGCAGTTTTTGAAGTCACCTGAATTTTGCAGTTGATAGAGCTCATATTCCCTTCAGAGTTTTCTTACCAATTCATTGAGTAAGGCAGACTTTCTCACTATCTCCTTCAGTTGTCTTATCCTCTACTTCATAGTTTCCTTTGTCTTTCTGGGTAGTGATTTGTAAATTTTTGTTTTAATATCTATCTTCCAATTCACTAACTCTCTCCACTGCTGAGTCTAATCTGCTGCTTTTTGATTTTGATTTTTTTTTCTGTTTCTAGAATTTGTATGTGGTTCTATTTTAAATCTCGCTGTCCAATTCTTATAGTCTCTTGTGCCTTTGCAGTATTTCAATGCTTGTTTTTGTTTTTTGAAACATATTAAACATACTCATTTAATATTTGGGGCCTGGTTATTCCAACACCTAGTCTTTATTGTCTTATTCTATGTATTCTGCCTGCTAACTTTTTTTTTTTTTAATTTTTTTTTTCAACGTTTATTTATTTTTGGGACAGAGAGAGACAGAGCATGAATGGGGGAGGGGCAGAGAGAGAGGGAGACACAGAATCGGAAACAGGCTCCAGGCTCCGAGCCATCAGCCCAGAGCCTGACGCGGGGCTCGAACTCACGGACCGCGAGATCGTGACCTGGCTGAAGTCGGACGCTTAACCGACTGCGCCACCCAGGCGCCCTGCCTGCTAACTTTTATTCATCATGGTTTGTTTCCTTCTCAGTTCAACAATTCAAAAAATATGGTTTTTTTAATTAGTGTTTACTTTTGAGAGAGAGAGAGAGAGAGAGAGAGAGAGAGAGAGAGACCGCGAGTGGGGAAGGGGCAGAGAGTGAGGTAGAGAATCTGAAGAAAGTTCTGTGCTGTCAGTGCAAAGCCTGATGTTGGGTTCAAACCCATGAACCGTGAGATCATAACTGAGCCGAAGTGGGCACTCAACCGACTGAGACACCCAGGTGCCTCTCAGTTCCATAATTTTTTATTGTGAACTTATATATCTTAGAATTTTATCTCTGAGAATTTTCTTCGAGTCTGTGCCTAAAATTAATTTCTCTACAGTGGATTTAATTTTTCTGCCAGGTTTCTGGGAGCACTATCAACCAAGGGTCAATTTACCTTTGGCTTAGGGTTTCAAATACATGCAGTGTAGATTTTCACCTTTAAACCATGAGAATGTACGTTTTATGAGGAATTCCCAGAGGAAGCATTACTTTTTCTTTTATTTTCATATTTTTCCTTTTCACACAAAGCTAAGGCTGAGAAAGGCAAGTATCACCAAGAGTCTCACTATAGGGAGAGAGAGACTCCCTATTTCTAGTTCACTCATTGAGGGTATTACCCTTTGGTGGTCCTGACTTTATGGGAGAGTCTTTGATTCAACCTCCCACTCTACTTAGGCCTCTGACTGTGTCTCCTGCTTGCAGAAACTCATTAAAATTCAGATTTTAGGCCGCCAGGAATCAGCAAGTACCCCAAGGAAAAGGTTTGGCTCTTGCATTAACTTAACTTTTTGTGCATTATTGGACTCCTTTGAGTAATTCTATTCCTTCCCATCAGCTCTCTTATACATTAAAAAAATTTTTTTTTGCAATAAGAAAATGTTTTTTCCTTAGCATTTTCTGGTGCGTTTTATTACAAGCGGTCTCATTTAATGTTTATAAAGCCATATTGCCAGAAATGCCCATTCATTTAGACAGATCCTTTTTATCTTTTCTTGTATGCTTATGTCTTTAACTCCCACATATCTTGCATTTTTCCTTTATTCCTCATGTTTCCCATTCTCATCTTCATTCAAATTCAAGTCCTCTATACATTTGGACTATTGGAAGGGCCTCCGATACAAACTCCTCCCCCCCACCCTGCCACCACCATCTCATTTTCCAGTTCACCTTGCTTGTGATAGCCAGCCATTTACTTAGATAAATGAAACTCAGAACAGTCAGCAACAGCATTTTGTATCAGCATCTTGGAAAAGAGCTCAGAAAAAAAAATGGTATATTGTTGGAGGAAACCTGTAAGTAAATAAATATATGTAACAATCAGATGAACGAAGCAGGTCCAAGAGGCTGTCTCTGGGATCAGAGAGAAAGGGAGAGCTCAAAGCTGACTGGATAGAGGAGTGGGATTCTGAATGGCTTTACAGAAAAGGTGGTCTCTCAGTCAAGTCTTGAAGTTGTTATTATCTAGGAGAAAAGAGGATAAGAGAAGGTATTCTGGAAGCAGAAACAATATGTTCACACACTACTCTTACGGTTTATTTGGAGACAAGAAAGTTGAATAAGATCTAGAACAGAGGATATCCCCATTGCAGAAGACGTAGTTGCGATTTGGATTTCTGCCCTGCAGAAACATGTAATAATAACAATCCCTCTCCAATTCTTTCCTGTATTTTATCATAGCTCACCAACCCAACAGGCTGGCAATGAGGTAGTCCTATGTTCTAGTAAGTTACTTTATTTGTCACCTAATCCGTGCCATATCTGAGGTTTACATTTTCTTAACTTCATTTTTCCAAATGGGTTTGGAGTCTCTTCTTTAATGCTTTTATGTGCACATAGTGTGTAGGCAGTTATTTAGACCAGGCTTAGGAGTCAGATTGCCCACATTCAAATCCTAGCTCACTACTGTGGCGGGCCATGGCCACAGTAATGGCAATGGCATGGCATGGAGGCTCACATGGGCACCTTGCCCAAGCAAGAACCAAAAAATGGAGATAATTAGATTAGATAACAGTGGCTTAACCAAAAATTATGAAGCTGAAGCCTTGACACTAGGGTCTAAACGTCCTTCCACCTTGAAAAGGATTAAAGGGCAAGTAAAGTATTGCAGATTCTTCCAACCTGGAGGATCTCCCAACTACATGAGTTGCTGAAATGATTTCACTTTAGGCTGGTTCCTTGAGCAAAACTGCTGTTGCTAGAGAGCTTTATCTCTTTTCATTTGTCTTTTATTTATTTTTTTAAAGTTTATTTACTTTGAGAGAGAGATCATGCATGAGCCGGGGAGGGGCAGAGAGAGAGGTAGAGAGAGAATCCCAAGCATGCTCTGTGCTGTCAGCATGGAGCTGGATGGACATGGGGCTCAGTCTCATGAACCGTGAGATCATGACCTGAGCCGAAATCAAGAGTCAGATGCCTAACTTACTGAGCTGCACAGGGATTCCCCCATCTTGCTTTTATGTGTGTTTTGGTTTTGTTTGTTTGTTTGTTTGTTTGTTTTCGCATGGCTTACTGGTTGAAGCAAGAGTAAAACAACAGGAAAGTTAACCTTAACTCACTCAGAGTTATCAGTTTTGCCAGTCTGAACTCAGACCAACCTCTGCGTAGCTTAATCACTTACAAACTCTGATTTTCTCATATGTGAAATGGGACTGATTTGAGGATTAAACGAGATAATGGTGAGAAGAAAAGCTAATAAAAACAAGATAAAAGGGACCAGCCAGATGCCCAAGGCTGGATACTCCCCTTGCATACTTTTGGCTTCTGTCATCTTGTTTGCCTCCTGCCTCCATCAACTACCTGTGTAGCACCACTGATAAGGGCCCCCTCCCCTTTTTCTTTTGTCTCTCAACCCCCTACCATCCCAGCCATAAAAGGCCGATGCCAAGGTTCGGGGCTCAACCTTTGGAGGTGACTCTGCTGGGCCGGCACTGGTGCACAGTAAATAGTCTTTTCTGATTCCCCGAGTACGTGTGGCTTGTCTCTTCCTGGGCGCCAAGTATTTGCTGTAACAATGGTAGCAAAGTCCTTAACAGTGTCTGGCTCACAGGAAGTAGGAGCAAAGGTCGGTATTATTACTAAGTCGCTGTCTCACACATTTACCCACTCTTTTGGTGCCACTGCTTTCTTATCCTGAATCAGATGGTGGTATCTATGCACTCTACCTCTTGGCTTTCATCCAAAACTTTTATAGAGTGAGTCAAATTCTTCCTTCACAGATGTTCTCTTTTCATGTTACCTTTAAATCATTTAGCTTGCCTACCCCATCTTAGCTCATGGCCCTCCAGCTTTCCATCTTATTAAATCTAAAATCTTAGAGTCATATCGACTCCTTTCTTTTTCTGATATCCCAGGTCCAGTCTGTTGTTCTCCCTGTTACCCCTTGTCCAAGCTGCTATAATGTCTCTCCTGGCTTATTGCAGTAGCCTACTAATTGTTCTCCCTGTTTCTGTCCTTATCCCCATTTAACTTATACTCAGTGCAGCAACCAAAGTAATCTGATAAAATAAAAATTGGTCCAATCAGTTACTCCTTTCTTCAAACCCTCAAATGACTTTCCGTCTCAGAGTAAATGACAAAGTTATCTTAATATGAGCTAGGAGACCCTATATAATTGAACTCCTATATCTATTATCTCATCATCTCCTACTCTCCTTGTTGCTCACCCATATACACAATGACTTCCCCAAATTGGTATTTGTGCTATGGTATGAATTTCTGAGTTCCAATGCATGGCTTTACATTATGTATACACAAATATCTTTTGCTTAGATGTGGCTTTTTTTGGTAAAATTGTTGTTGTTGTTGTTGTTTTAAGTAGGCCCCACACCCAATGTGGGGCTTGAATTCATGACCCTGAGATCAATAGTCACGTGCTCTACTGACTGAGCCAGCCAGGCACCCCTAGATGTGGCTTTTCCATAGCATCTCAAGCTCTGGTACTCTCACCCAGCTAGAGACCATTCCAAGTACGTGTTGTGTTTACATTTGATCAACACATCAGTTGTGTCCTCATTCATATAAGTCATAATAAAAATGTTGAACGGATCAGACTGGAGAACAAAGACCTTTTGTTCATCACTAGAGGCTTTTAGATAACGCTACTAAGATGAGTCATCCAGTTGCAAATACATATATCTTTTCACTTTACATTTCTCAATCTTGTTCCTTAGCAAGATGAGGAAATGCAGAAAAGGTAAGTGAATTTCTCAAGGACACATAGCTTGTATGCAGCAGATGTGGATCTAGACTGTTAGTCCAAGGTCTTTCCTAATATTGCATAATACTTCTAGCATTTTTGTATTTTTCACCACACCAAACACTATTTTGCAAATTTTCAATACACATATGTTTATTGTTGATTAATATGCCTTGCCTTTGCCTTCCTGTAAATTAAGTCCTTCATTTAGACCTATGGTTCTCCACTGGGGGCAATTTTGCTTCCAGGAGACATCTGCCATTATCTGGAGACAATTTTTGACTGTCACAAATGGGGAATGCTACTGGAGTCTGCTGGTTAGAGGTCAGAGGTTCTGCTAAACATCCTATGATACACAGCACAGCATCCTACAATGAAGAATTACCTGGTCCAAAATGTGCTGAGATTGAGAAACCCTGATTTAGAACTTAGCTTATTGATTTATAAGCAGTTAAGAGAAAGTCTAAAAGTACACCAAAGCAAGCTGATTATTTTTTTCTCTCTGGTTTCCTTGTTAATGGACCCAGCTTTTAAATAAAACAAAAGAGCACTCGAGCTGAAAAAAAACAGATACACAAATAAAACCTTGTAGCCCAGCTCCTTTTAGTACCTGAGGTCCTTGTACTTGTACTGAGAGGTGATAGCCAAGCAACAGCCACCCTCCTCAGCTGGGATAAAGAAAGTTGTACTCATTACATATTCATGTTTGCAGTGGCATTCTTCACTTAAGAGATTCAGGGCACATCATTAATTAAAGCAATGAATTCCCCAGAAACAACACTAATTAAATCTAAAAATCAAAACAGAATAAAAAGGCAGACCTCATTTTTCCATCCCATCTGAGCAACTGAGAAAAACCATCCAGCTTCAGTAAGCCTAGTGAGGGATGGTGGGATTTATCAAGAAGGCAGACCAGAGGGCTTCACTTACACTCTCTTTTCTCTCCTTTCTTGCTCCTGGTTCCAAAAACGAGCCATAGACAGAGCTGCCAAAAAGCAATAGCTGGTTGGTAGTGGCGGTACCAGCATTTACATGGTGTGGGTTTTATCTTCCTTGAGGAAGCAGTGGGATTCTGTAGCAGCTGGAGGGTTAGGGTTTCAGGAGTCAGAGATCCACTGTTTTAACGAGGACAACCTTGATCCTCTGCTTTTCTCTTCCGTATCTGATATTTGGGCCGTCTCGTTTAACTCACACACATTTACTGATTACTTCCAGGTCTATATTTTTCATTCCAGGAACTGTGCTGAATGCTTTGTACGCCTTGTCTTTTTAAAATTCTTTAACAGCTCTATGTACTCTTATTCACATTTTCTAGATTATGAAATTCAGGTTTGGAGAAGTAGTTTGCCCAAGAGCACATGTATAGTAAGTGCAAAAGCTGGGGCTCAAACCGGTCTTTTATCCCCACTTCATTCTCAACTCCATTGTCTGGTTCAGGTTCCCATTGTTTCTCATCTGGGTTCTTATCCCAGTCTGGACTCCCTGGTCTTGCTTCCTTCCATGCCGTCCTCCACTCTGCGACCAGAATAATCTTTCTAAAATGCAGATCTAATAACCCTAATGACCACAGTCCTCTATTAGTCTTACTAAATGATTTATGGTTCTCTGAATTCATCAGATTCTGTATCTTCACACATGTTGTTTACCCAACTGACATTTAGTTTCCTTAAAAATCCAGCTAAAGGGTCTGCTATATTGAGTAGAAAGGTAGTCATACCTTTCTTAAAACAGAGACCATGTTACCTGCCTTATTAACATCTGTGAAAACAAAAAGAGAGGGGTGCTTGGGTGGCTCCGTTGGTTGAGCATCTGACTTCTGCTCAGGTCATGATCTGACGGTTTGTGAGTTAGAGACCCACATTGGGCTCACTGCTGTCAGTGCAGAGCCTGCTTCAGATTCTCTATCCCTCCCCCTCTCTGCCCCTCCCCCGCTTGTGCTCCCTCTCTCTCTCTCAAAAAATAAATAAAAAACACATTAAAAAATAAAAAATAAATAAAAATAAAACAAAAAGAGGAAAAAAAAACCTTTCTGGGTAATCCTAACATGTTTGTGAAATAATTTCCCATCCACAATATTAGAATACTTTGTTTGGTTTTGTTGATTAGGTCATTTAAATGGATTGATTTTATCCAACTGTCTTATGGTTGGATGATGATGAAGTTCACCACTCTTCTCTTTTCTTTGTCTCTAAAATGACAAAAATTTAATTTTTTAAGTGTTCTGAAGCCACCCCAAGCATATTTCATGGATCTTCTTTGCCCTGAAAATTAAATACGTGTTCAGAGTACACATGTTTGTGGGTGTTCCAGTTGGTGCTTCTTTCTGTCCCCTGACACTTTGACTCATTTGGTCCAATCTTTCAGGAGATGCTGCATCCCGGGAAGTACAGTCCTTCAGAGTCTGTTTCACGTGCTTCTCTTGAAGGGCATAAATGGGACTAGAGATTGTATCCAGTGGCAAATCATGAACATCCCTGGCTACCTCTGGTAGCACCCAGTAACTTTTCCCTGTCTGTCATTCCATCCCTACCGTCTTTCTCAATCTCCTCCTACTCTTCCTCTCCATCCACCTGCTCTGTCACTCTGCAGCTCTCTCTGCTCTTACTCTAAATAACCACCCAGTCAGCTTTTGTATTTTTGACACCTCCCCCATTCTGGGGACTCCATTACATGAACTCTAAGTATTAGTCTGGCGATATGAGAGCAGGGAGAGAGGGGACCAAGTGGACAGAACCAGGTCACTTATGCTGTAATAGTTTAGTCCCACTGCAGTGACAATTTTTTGGTAGGATGGGGTCCCTACTTCCACTTGTAATTATGATTTTAGTGGTGTGAGGAACCTTAGGTCAGATAGTCTACCTTTCTCATTATGTAGGTGAGGAAACAATGGATGCCCAAATAGATATGACTTGCCCATGGTTACTCCACTTGTGAATGCCATAGTTAAGCCAGACCTTCTGACTCAGGGGTCAGGGTATCATCTTAGTAATGCTTAGTAATGACCATATTCCAGAGTTATTCGGTGCTGTTTAAACTCTTCACTTATTGAAATAAGTCATACAGAGAAGGACAGATGCCATATGTTTTCACTCTTATGTGGATCCTGAGAAACTTAACAGAAGACCGTGGGGGAGGGGAAGGAAAAAAAAAGTTAGAGAAGGAGAGAGCCAAACCATAAGAGACTCTTAAAAACTGAGAACAAACTGAGGGTTGATGGGGGATGGGAGGGAGGGAAGAGTGGGTGATGGGCATTAAGGAGGGCACCTGTTGGGATGAGCACTGGGTGTTGTATGGAAACCAATTTGACAATAAATTTCATATTAAAAAAAATAAACTCTTCGCTTAGTACTAAGCACAGTGCCTCTTGAAAGATACGTGTTCGGTGAATGTGGGAACAAACATAAAGAGATGCAATTTAACTATTACAATTAAAGTAGAGGATCCTTCTCCCAACCACACTATGACCGAAGAACCAGAGGGAGTAGCAAAATAAATTTGGTCTGCCAGTCTGCTTGTGCTGTTTTAGTTATGATATTTTGTTATAGATTACTTAGGGGTCTAGTATTCTATTTTAATGACATCATGAGCCTTTAAAATGAAGGCCAACACATCCCACCCCACCCCAAATGGCTTTTTGAGTTTTTATTAGCTATGTTTTATAATAGTAATAAAAATAGTAACAAGAATACTAATAGCTATCATTACTGATTTCATTCTATGTGCCAGCCCCCACTAAACACTTATATTCTTTCACTTAATTTAATGTTCAAATAACTCTGTGAGATACCAGTATATATATTATACATATACATATATATACACATTATGTATAATATATATATACACACAATATATATATGCATTATATATACATACATATATATACATACATATATATACACTATATAATATATATATATTATATGTATACTATATACAATATAATCTTATAGATTAAGAAATGGAGGCTCAGAGGAACAAGATAATTTATTGTCATTTGGCAAATAGTAGAGTCAAAGTGTAAACCCAAGCCATCTGGTCTCCAAGAACCTATGCTTTTACTCACTGCCATATAAAGCAGAAGGTGACAACTCCTACCTCATCCTGCATTGTCCTATATATAGCTCATTCTTTCCTTCAAGTAACTTTTAGAACTATGCACTGGTACCAGTGATAAGAATACAAAGTTGAAAAAAACGCTTTTCTACCTTCAAGGAGACTATACTCTAGCAGGGAAAACAGACAAGCAAATTAACAATTGCAAATCCACAATTGTGCTGCAAGAAACCATTTTCCTAGAGGTGTAAATGTGATACCTGGGGTGCCATCGGTGCCATCGGGGGGCATCAAAACCAGCAAGAGTAGGGATGGTCAGGGAATGCTTGCAGGACCAGCAGGGTATGGAGCTGAAAGTTTAAGCAGGAACAGATGTCATTTAGAGAAACAATATGTGTGAGGATGTGGAACATGATGAACTCAAGGAGTGGTGAGTAATTCTGGTAATTACTGGAGTAATTCTGGAGGGAGGGGACCATGTGGGGCTCGGCAGAGAGGTTATCTGCAGCCAGGTCTTACAGGGCGTTTGGACCATGTTGAGTGGTTTGGAATTGATCCTCAGTGCCATGAGAAGTCACTGCTGAGTTTTTATCACTGAAATTATGTAGTCAGAGATGGTTTGGGGCATGTACTTGTATTGGGTGGGGTGTGGAGGATAGAAAGGCAAGGTGGGGCATTGGATGGGAGCATGAGAGATTGTGGGCAGGGTGCTAGAGGGGAAGCTGCTGTATACAATCCAGGTACAAAGGGAGGAGAGCAGACAGGCCCCTTGAAGGGAAAATTGGAAAGGAGGAAATGGGTTCCCAAAATTTACAGCAGATCTTCAGCTCCCTGGGGACTCAGTAGATGTCCCTTGTTTGCTCCCTTGACGTTTGACTCTACCCCTTGCTCAGGGAGAATTTGCTACATGTGCTGGCTGTTGGAAAAGAAGGAAAAGGTCAAATGTGAAATGAATCACAAAGAACTGTGATGAAGAAGGAGAATCAACCAAGGGACCTGAGGGAGGTCAAGAAGGAAGAGATGTTACACCTTAAGTCTTGTATCCCCTTTCCTCTGCCTTCTCTCTTACTCTTTCTCTGCCTCTGCCTCTGTGACTTTAGCACACAGTGCCTTATGGCTAAGAATCCTAGGAGGGTGCAGAACTGAAACTACAGCACAGATTAACTCTAGAATATGGTCATTACTAAACTTAGGGGCCTTTCCTAAAAGAACTGCTTCGTGGCTCAAACACACTGCGTTGGGGGAGGGCTGCATTCAGGGAACCTCAGTGTTTGCTTCTACAATATTCCTTGAAAAAACCTAAGAACTGCTTAAGAATAGTATCTATGTTTTTCCATTGATATGTTGCTATGAGTTTGAACCCAGGCCTGTAAAGTTGCTGGGATGCTAATGACCTTTTGTTTATAATAGATCTAAAAGAAGATTCTCAAATTATGCAATCCTCGTTGCCAAAAGCTTTTGGGTGGCCTTTTGAGCAAAATGAAGAAAAATAGCACATAAATTCACATCCATTTTCCAATGTAAATGGCCATTTTATTAAAAAAGGAGTCTATAACAGGGCAATCATAATTTAAATTAATGAGTCCTCAAATAATACTTATTATTGCCAATTATTTTTCATATAATATAAAATCTCTGGGTTCATAAATAACATTCTTTCCCTATTCAGGAAAAGCCGTGCTCAGCAATGTGTTATTCATGACTTAATTATTCTATAGATGCTTCATTCATATGCATGCAGATATATCTGGCAGCATTGCATTTTAATGAAGATGCTGAAAGGCAGCAGGCTATAATTTTTAACAGAGAATTCTGTCAGGGTTGAACAATAGCAGCTCCTGGAGAGGACTAGGAAATAGCATAGCCCAGAAAGAAAATTAAAAACCTATTTAAATATTTTAATTATAATCTTCATTAGTGAAATTTTGAAATCCTTTTGCACATCCAGAGTGTCTGTAGTTTAGAAGCTGTTTTTGCTGGAGGAGAGTAATTTTGAGGAAGGGGAATATTTTCAAAGTTCCATGGGTTGAAGTACGACCCCTACTGAGGGAGCAGGGGAATAGGCCTCTGTTCCTGTGCCCTGCACTTCCTAACCTGACTTCTTTTTATTGAAGTAGTGAGGTCAAAATGACCGATTAGGTCAACCTTGCAAGGTACAATGAGAGCAAGAAGAGAGGGAAGGTTCATTTCAGATTTTATTTTTTGTATGTGTGTGCTGCATGCACACATATGAGGTGTAGGATTTTAGCACTGGCTGGACGCACCTCACATATCTATCCCGTGACACTCCAGAAAGCTCAGCTTGACTAGAAACAATAAAGAACAATTTTGACTGCAGAGATTGCCTCAATTCTGTTATGGGAGAAATTTCAGAGAAATGACAGAATTGTCAAAAGCACATGAAATCAGCTAAGTAAATTGTGAAACAGGTCATAATTATACTTTTTCGGTTATAGAAATCTGTCTCTACTATGCTTAGGTATTTGAGGACAACTGGGAATTTGCAAGTGCCGTGGCATTTTGGGTATTTGGGAAGGTGTGGCATTTTCTGGAAGGGGATGTATAAGCAGTCCATGCACTACCTTGGGTTTCCTCCTACTTGGTTGAAACGGCTCTTGTTCTCTTCACCAGTGTTGTTTGCGTCTTTAAATCCAATGCACACTTTACTGTGTTCCTCTAAGTCTGCCTCTCAGTAGAATTGAACACAGATGGCAACTTCCTGTCTTCAAATACACTTCCCTGGTGACTCCTGAGACGCGATACACGTGTGCTTTCAGACTTCTTGTCTTTTCCTTCCTTGTTTAGTTTTTTTTAATGTTGACCTTCCTTTGATAAACAGAATTTTAATTTTTGTGTGTACTTGAATTTTCAATCTTTTCCTGTATTTTAAATCTTTGAGTAAGGAATTCCTTAACCCACGTTCATGAAGTACTTCTAAAATTTGTTATAAACATGTAAGGGCTTCTATTTGCTGGTCATATTTTAAGTAGAGATCCGGTCTTTTTTTTTTTTTTTTCCTGTGTGTCTGACCATTTGTCCTAGAATTACTCATTGAATAGACCTCCCCCTCCTTCATCAATGATCTGCGAAGTCAGCTCTGTCATATATCAAAATTTATACAATTTTATTCAAAATTTATAAAACTATAGATCTGTGTATTAGTTAGGTAACAAATTACCACAAATGTTTTGGTGTAAAACAACACAATTTATTACCTCACAGTTCTATGGAGCAGAAGTCCAGCTCAGCTGGGTTTTCCTAAATGTCGAAAGTGTTGTCTGGGCCAGGCCCTTATCTGAAGGTTCGCGAGAATAATCTGCTTTCAAGCTTATTCAGATAGTTGGCAGAATTCAATTCTTTGAGGCTATAGCATTAATGTCCTCATTTCTTTGGCTATGAACCTGGTCCACTCTTAGCAACTCAAGGCCACCCATAGTCTTTGGCATGTGACCCTCCATGTTCAAAGCCAGCAGAGGCATGTCAATTTCTCATTATGTTTCTAATCTCTGAGTTCATTTTCTTCAGCCAGCCAGAGAAAATTCTCTGCTTTTAAAGGGCTCATTTGATTTGATTATATTTGTTCACATCATCTCCATCTTTCTATATAACATAATCATATATGAGGGATATTTCATCATATTTGACCTCATTCAAAGTGAAGGATATTACAGAAGGGCGAGGATCATCGGGAGTCATTCTTGGAATTCTGCCTACCACAATCTGTGAGCTTTCTAACCTGTACCATTGGTTTGTCCTTGTGGCAATATCCACACTATCTAATCAAGTTCTATCAAGAATTCTTTTGGGGTGCCTGAATGGCTCAGTCAGTTAAGCTTCTGGCGTCGGCTCAGGTCATGACCTCATGGTTCGTGGGTCTGAGCCCCACCATTGGGCTCTGTGCTAACAGCTCAGAGCCTGGAGCCTGTTTCAGTTTCTGTGTCTCCCTCTCTCTCTCTCCCCTCCCCCACTCACACTTTGTCTCTCTCTCTCTCTCCCCAAAATAAATAAAACATTAAAAAAAATTTAAAAAAAGAATCCCTCTAGCATTTTAACTGGAATTGCATTGGATCTATATAGTTTTATCTTATTTATTTATTTATTTATTTATTTATTTATTTATTTATTTAGTAGCCTTCACACCCAGCATGGAGCCCAATGCAGGGCTTGAACTCATGATCCTGAGAGCGACCTGAGCTGAGGTTGAGTTGAACACTTAACCGACAAAGCCAATAAGGCACCCCAGTTTTATCTTTCAGATATTGATTTTTAATTTAAAATATCATATGCCTCCTCATTCATAATTTTGTCCATAAACTTTGCATATCTTTTCTTTGTTCACATGTCATAATGAAATGTTACAATGACCCCTGACCCAAAGCCAAATTTTTTTTTGTTTTGTTTTTTTCAAAGCCAAATTTTTGACTTGAAGTGCGACTTCTAGAATGGTTGAGTGAGGAAGTCAATCATTTTATTCTCCCCCAAAAGCAAATATAAAACCAGACAAAACTGTCAAAAACAACCATTTTAGGATTTTGAAAATTGACCAAAGGCATCCATCTAGTTGAGAAGTATTTATTCAAGAAAAACCCCTAAACATCAGTAAGAATGGTGGGAGTCGTGGCATTTTATCCTGGGGCTTCTGCCATTCTACGCTCCAGCTCTGCTGTTCAGTGATTTTACTGGGGGCATGGCAAGCTGTGAGGACTGACAGCCTCTTCCTCAGAGGGGACTGGCTCGCTTTGGAGTGGAACACAGATACCCAAGGGTATTGTCATAAATGATAGGAAAATCCAGGAATAATAGCAAACAATTTAAGAAGGACAATATTGCAGCTAGCCTGAGGTCACAATACTGCTTGGATAAGCACTAGACTGACAGACCAGCCAGAAAATTCAAAGGGAAATCCAGAGATTGAGATAGTGATAGTGGGCCTTCATAAGTGTTCACTTAGCCATGGTGATTTGGAAGACTGTATGCATGCTCCAGGATATACTCACACAGAGGAAAGATCAGATAGGGCCTTGGCTATCTACTTGCCTCTGATGAATGGGAAGCCTTGAGTATGTGGGAAGAATAAGCTAGAGCAGACCTGTAAACTGCCTGAACTTTGATTACACTCCTTAAATACACACAGCCCCATTGGCAAAGAGTGGAAGCCTTACAAGATGTTAATGCATAACCTCTAATCAATCACTGGCTGACCATTCAGCTGTGCTGACCCCTAGGGAGCCAGGCTTAAAAAATAAAACAAAAATACTTAAAAAAAAAAAAAAAAGAGCAAACATCGATTGCTGCACACTATTGGGAAGACAGACTCTACAGAGTTAATCCTGGCAAGTCATTAAACAAAAAAATCAGCAACAACAACTACCCCTGGAGGGCATAAGAATCCAGAGTTGCTACCATATATTATGTAGAATTTCCAATTTAAAAAAATATATGCAAAAAAAGAGCAAAATCAACAAATATAAACCCAGGAAAGTGTGCCCATACACAGGAAGAAAAATGAATGGGTTCAGGACATGCTACCCCAAAATATGCCAACTTGGCATTTTGATTATTTTGAACTAAAGGCACTTAAAAATAGCAGGTGCAAGAAAGGCAGTCTGATTCCCCCTTTTCCTCCTGACGGCAGAAGTTGAAGGACCATGGGAGAGCTGCCCTCCCTATGCCAGGAGGAAAGAAACATCCTTATCACCAGAAGTGGAAGTCAGGGTCACGAGAATTCTGTACAAGCCCACCTTGTTAAAATAACTCTTATCTTCTTTTAGTCTCCTTATTTATTTTACTTTTCCACAATTGCCATTCTTGTTCAACCCAGTATATAAGTATTTAGGTTTTGCTACTTCTTTGGGTCTTCTTTTCCTTGTGAAGGTGCCCATGTCATATAAGCTAACATTAAATAAATTTGTATGGTTTTCTACTGTTAATTGGTCATATGTAAATTTAATTCTTAGGCAGGCCTACCCAGAAACCTTAAGAGGGTAGAGATAAAGCTTTTGCCTCCCCAACAGTTTCTGGAGATGAGAATGGGATTGTACTGGCTGGGACACTGTTCACTCCAGGGACTGCAGCTGACAGAGCCCGGGACATTGACAAAGTCTGCAGCAGGTAAAGAGTTCTTACATGTCAGTCTCCCAGATCTCTGCCTGTACGTTCCAGTTAGATGAGAGTGGGAAGAGTCTCCTCTTGTCCTTTTCTCTTTCCAAGTTCACATTGGCAGGGGAAAACATTCGTGTAAGCTAGTTCTTGGGGTATAGCAACTCCAGTACTTTCCAAATACTCTTGTTTTTGATTGATTTCCTTCCTCCCAGAGATGGTCATTGTTTTTCTTTGTTTCTGTCTTTTGTGTCACTTGTCATAAGGAGGAGAATTATAGGCTAAAATACAAACATAGGTCCAAGAAGCCTGTTGTTTGAGCTGGCCTCATAGACTGCTAAGTTTATAGTTCTCATCAAGTCAGTATCTGTTTGGACAAACTTTGCTGTGGGTCACAAACCAAAAACCCAACAACTGGCTGATCTTCTCCTTTCATCTTATTTTATGTCCTGAGATCTTAGCTTGTGACTACTGAGAATATCCTCTTTGGTCTCTGCCAGTGTTGGTGGGGGGCGGTTAGGGCACAGGTGGTGGGGTTTTTATCAGGTGGCCAGCCAACAGGCTGGAAACCTAAGACAAGAAGTGACAAGCAGCATTCTCTTTGTCTAACCATGCCAGTTCTCAGGGGAACTGGTCTTAATAAAAGGCCCCAGTCACCTTAACCTTCATTGCCTCGTTAGTGTGAGGGAAGTCCCATCCAAGTATTGCCTATCCTGTGTCACAAATGAGTAGGTCTGGGACTGGGGCAATTTCATGTTCTTATGGGACATTGGAGACACGGTTTTCACAAACACTTATTATCATTTGTGACAATGAAGATCTTTGCTGAAGATCTTTGCTTACTTAGGGTCACTCTGGAAGTGAACTTTTTGGATTGTGGGGCTGCATCTTACATCCATGCTTGGAAAGTGACCTCTGGATCTTTCCATAAAAAGGCTCATTGGATTGAGTGACTACTGAAATAAATATAACATTGAAGATCCTACTTGTCAATGGGCAGATAATGGATTGTTTGAATTGGAGAAACTTCTATATTTGAAAAAATTTTAGAGAGCTCTCATACTAAACAAATGTCTTATCAGTATTCTGGGAAGATCAAATTAAAAAGAGGACACAACTGGGGCACCTGGGTGGCTTAGTCCATTAAGTGTCCAACTTTGGCTCAGGTCATGATCTGGCGGTTCATGGGCTGGAACCCTGCACTGACAGTTCAGAGCCTGCTTGGGATATTCTTTCCCTCCTCACCCCCTCTCTGCCTCCTCCCCGCTTGCACTTTCTCTCTCTTTTTCAAAATAATAAATAAATACACTTAAAAAAATAGTGGACACAATGGCATGTAATGGCTAGCCTTATCAAGCTTAAAACAAAAATTTTAATCCATACCCACTTAAATCTTCCTTCTCCACCCACTTATACTCCCTGTACCCCCAACTTCTTGTCCCTGAACCTTCAGATGATCTACTGAATCTCTGAGTCCCTCCCTCAAACCCTTCTTCTCAAAATCTGACCTTATCTCCTTAGCAAATTCTGTTAACTCTCAAAACTCCTTCAACTTGCCCTCAAAATCTCTTAAACACCTATCTTGCCTTTCCCTGCAAGATATACAGAGAGCACTCTGGCCTGATCTCCAGGCCTGGAATATACAGGTTACTTATGTAAATGCTGACAGCCAGGAAATAAATTTGCCATAATTTACACCTCCTCCTACTACCCCCGGCTCAGTAAAACAAACTCAGTCAACTCTAGGGCTTTCTATGCAGTGCCCCACCCTGTGGGTGTATCCTGGACCCCTCCCACAGAGAATCCATGTACCTTGGACAGCAGGTCCAAAGAATTCCAAAGTATGCTGTTTTGCCTCTAATTCCAGAAGATCCTACTAAACTTAAATTTTTAATTAAAAAAAAAATTTTTTTTTAAGTTTATTTATTTATTTTGAGAGACAGAGACAGCATGAGTCGGGGAGGGCGGGGAGAGAGAGAGAATTCCAAGCAGGCTCCTCACTGCCAGTGCAGAACCCAATGTGGGACTTCAGCCCATGAACCGCAAGATCATGACCTGAGCCAAAATCAAGAATCAGATGCATAACTGACTGAACCACTCAGGCATCCCTAATTTTTTTTAGATTTATTTATTTTGAGACCGAGAGAGAGGGAGAGAGTGCACACACTTGAGAGCAAGAGTGGGGGAGGGGCAGAGAAAGAGGGAGAGAGAGAATCTGAAGCAGGCTCTACACTGCCAGTGCAGAGCCTGAAGTGGGGCTCAAACTCATGTACTTGTGAGATCATGACCTGAGCCAAAATCAGGAGTTAGACACTTAAACAACAGAGCCACCCAGGTGCCCTGATCCTGCCACATTTAGAGATGAGTTAGAAAGATGTGTGGCCTTTCACACCTCCATTCAGGGAACCTTGACTGGCTATTCAGGGTTATTCTTCCCACCCATGGTTACATGGTAGTTGTGAGATAGGCTAGATGGTCCCAGGAAGAAAATCACCCCCAACAGAGGAAACAGGTAGCCAGAACTTCTCCCAGACCCTCCTGCAAGTGGCTCATCCAGGCCAATAGTCAGAGCTTGATAGTGTGGATAATAGAGGTCTTTTCCTCTAAGGTAGTTGGTTTTAAAGTTTAAAGATGCACTCAAAAGGAAGGGGAACATCCTAAGACCTTTGTGGTACACTTTCTACAAACATTACATTAAACCCTGAAACACCAGAATATAGAAATCTTTGAATTTCTGCCTTAGTCTCTCTGATATAAAGAGACAAACCCAAAATAGTGTCACTGGCTGGGCAGGTATCAGTATTATTATTGATATAGCTACATAAGTCTTTGAAAATGGCTTATAGGAAAATAAGACAAAAATATTAAAATCAACAGTCATTGCTTTGCATATTGAGTCTTTACAAGAGCAAAAATGATGACTCTAAGAGTAACTCAGAGTCCACTCATTTTTCTCATCAATCACAGGGCCTTCCCTATTTGCCTCCAGACTTCTGCAGATATTGTGAAAAACTAGGGCCTCAGAAAAACAATTATCCTGAACTTAAGTAAAAGGAAGTTCAGACAATTTCCCTAAACACTAGCACCCTCAGAAGGTCCATTTTTCTCTGCCTGTAGGATGATACCCCACTAATTGATGAGATAAACTAATTCTCAGTCACACCTCAGAACCTACTATTAAATTTAAAATTGAGGATTGGAAGCTGTATATTGTTTTTAAAGTTTATTTATTTATTTTGACAGAGAGAGTATGCGCGAGAGCACTGGTACGGGCAGAGAGAGAGAGGGATAGAAAGAATCCCAAGCAGGGTCCTCACTGTCAGGTCACAGAGCCCAATGTGGGGCTCGATCCCACAAACCACGAGATCATGGCCTGAGCTGAGATCAAGAGTTGGATATTCAACCTACTGAGCCACTCAGGCACCCCTGGAAACTGTACTTCTTAAGTAACACCGGTGCAGTTCTCTCTACCACTCACTCAGGATTATCGCTGTCATCTCTGATTCTATTTAAGCTGCTGGAGTGTCTGGACAATATATTCCATTACCCATATCTCAGGCCACCCCAATATCCTTAGTCCCTCTTAATACCCCTCATGCCTTTCTTATTTCTGAATCCTCACCAGTGATCTTTTAGTTAGGGAGGTGGTGTGTAACTTAATGCCACCATACAATGCTGTAAGGAAGGCATTTTTATTTCCATGCCCTTGGACTAAACCTCAAGCTTGCTACTTTCCTTAATGAAAACCTGTCTCAAATTAAAATCCTCTGAAGAAGATGCTACCTTAAAATTTGCACCACTACTCTCTGGGCCTCACATGCAAATGAGACTGGATTGCACTGAGTGAGTGTAGATCCTGTGCAAGTTTCCTGGAAAAAGAACAAATTTTTCCTATTAGTAGCCCAGTATACCCCTCAGGAGAGGCAGAATTAGGAATTGAACCTATAATAGACTTTTTTTTTATAGCAGGGTATTCTTATCTTTACTTCCTCACCCTGTAACATCCTAATCTTGCCAAAAAAAGGGGGGGGGATTTTATTCAAATGGGAATGAAATCTGTCCATTTGTACAAGATCTAAGGGTATAAACTCCTTTGTAATTCCTCGCCACCCGTAGTTTCTAATCCAGCTACCATTCTTACCTTGATTCCTGCTGACGCAGCCTGGTTTACAGTAATTGATGTCTGCTGAGCCCTCTTTTCAATTCCATTGCATTCTGACTTGCAATTTCTCTTTGCATTTATTTTTAGAGGGAGACAGTTGACATGGAGACTCACATCCCTGAGGGATATTTTGAGTCTCCCTCAATATTCTTCCAAGTCCTTAAAGCCAACTTAGATTCTGTAGCCTTTACCTGAGGCTCCACACTTGTTCAGTATGTTGATGACCTTTTACTCTGTAACTAAACTGCACACAGTGCTCTTATAGATTCTCTCATTCTCCTAAAGGCACTAAAAGCAGCCATAAAGCCTCCCAGAGTCTAAACTTCAATGGGTACAAACAACTGTGACCTACTTAGGACATGAGATATCTCAGGCACTCAAAAGCTAACTCCAAAATGCCTTGACTCAATTTTGTCCATTCCTCTCCCTAAAAAAATGCAACCACATATATTTCTAGGGGCAGCGGGCTATTGTCACCAATGGATTCTTAACTTTGTTGCTTTTGCTAAACTCCTGCATGCTCTCCCCACCATACCACCTCAAAGCCCATTTCCTGGGGCTCCCCCACTCCCTGCAGAGGCATTAATTTTTTTCGAAGCTCTGAAATGAATATTGTCACACCCCCAGATCTCAACTTTCCTAATTTTGACAAACCTTTTCGGCTATATTGCCATGAAAATAATGGGATTGCTATAGAACCACCTTTTACCTTTCAGATATGTCCTAAAGCATATTTCTCATATCGGTTGGACCCTGTAGCAGCAGGCATGGTCCTGTATCTGTGTGTGGTATCTGTGGTAGCTGCGACAGCTGCCCTAATTGACGAGGCCAGTACTCTTATATTAGGCTCCCCTGTTCACTTCTATGCTTCCCATGCTGTGTCTGCTCTCTCACAAGTGCATAAGACACAGCATCTCTACATGGCCACAGACCACCTATGAACAAGCCCTACTAACAGTCTTTCCATCATCTTACATCGTTGTAACACTTTAAATCTGACTATTCTATTGCTCCCTGATGATTCCATGTGACTGCCTTGTGACTATAGAATTGGTCCCAAAGCCACTAGAAAGCTTCTTAGATGCCCCTTTAGACAACCCAGACTTACTTCCATTTTGCGGTGACTCTTGTCAATGACATTTCTGGGGAAACATAATAACTGGTTATGCCTTAGGTTCCCCACATGAAACACAAGGCATACTCTTTGCCCACTGTAAAATCAGACTGAATTGCTAAACTTACAGATCTTACTAAAGCTTGCACACTGATGAAAGGAAAAACTACTATTTACATTGACTCCAGACATGCTTTTGGAGTCAGCCATGCTGTTGGCACAATGTAGAAACCTCACAGATTGTTAACCTCTGTTGGTAGTCCTATTGCCAATGGGCATATGATTGGTCCTACTATAGGCTATATACCTCCCTACTAAAATTGTTCATTGTCCACCTCATACTAAGGAGACCAATACCGTATCTCTAGGAAATAATAGGGCTGACAAAGGTGCTAAACATACAGCCTGAAATAGACCCCCTATTTTATCACTACCCAATTTATAAACTTGCCTTATCTTTGATTGATATTATTGATTATCAAATGTCCCCAAGTCTGACAAAGACAATGAATACAAAAGCGTGCCCAGTAATTAACCAGATTATACATTGTGCTAAGCGAACTTCTGTGGTCCTTTTTCTTTTGACCTTTCGGCTTGCACTTATCTCCCATCAATGGGGACATATGTGCAGATGGGGATAGTAATGGAATTAAAAGATAATTGGTTCTGTTCTGGCATCCACACAATTTCTGACCAAATTATTTCCCAGTGTACTGCTTGTAAATGTCACCAAAGTTTTAGAAGAAACCAACTTGCTTTAGGAAGTCTTCCAAGGCCCACATTGCCCCTTGCAGTACTCCAAATGGATTTTACAGATTTGCCTCCAGCTTTAGGCCATTCCCACTGCATGGTACTTGTCTATGTGTTTAGTGGATGGACCGAATGCTATTGAACTAGATGTGCTGATGCCACAACAGTAGTAAAGAAATTAATAACTTAGATTTTTCCTTGTTTTGGCATTATTTTATGGATTGAATCAGATCAAAGAACTCATTTGACAGCAGAAATAAGTTGCTGCTTGCAAAACCTCTGAGGTACTCATTTCATACCTCAATCATAGGACAAGTGGAACATAAAACTCAAGACATAAAAAGGATTTTAGGAAAAGTCTGTCAAGAAAATGGACTTAAATATTATCTCTTACCCTTATAAAAATCTAGAATACTCCAAATAGGGGACATGGTTTATCCCCTTTTGAAAAGTAAAGTTCGGTTGCCCTATGCCTACTGGCATCTCCAAACCTTCCATTCCCAGACTGAGTGAACATTATGGGGACTTTAGTGAGCAATGTGAGATTATGATTAGCTATATACAAGAATTAGTTAGGATACTTGGAACAGATCATCAATAGGTAAAAAAAAAAAAAAAAGTCACAACCTCCAAACATCCCTTACCATCCGTTTCCACCGGGAAGGTGGAAAGAGCAAGGTTTTTAGAAGATAGTACACACTGCCATCTCACTGAGAATGACCTTATCAAGTAAAGTAACCATTTACACTGCCATCAAAACAAAAGAAAAATCCTCCTGAATTCCTATAAGCTATGCCAAACTAAACCCAGATCAGCACTCCCAAGACAACTGGAAGACCATTCCTACAGGTAACCTTACAGTAAGGATTTCTAGGATCAATTCCCAAGCCCAAGAAGCATATGATATCATGAAGTAAACAGCTCTCCCCAAGAACATGGATTAGAAACTATACTTTCATCTATTTTCTCCTTCTACGAAGTCTCCTAGTCTACAAAAACAAAAAATAAAACAAAGTAAAACAACACTGTTACTTTAAGTGAAGCCTCCTCTTTCTTTGACCATTTACTTAAAGGCTTACTAAAGATTGCTTATCTCAGTCTTATTCTCCCTCTGATCCTCCACTATGGCCTTTTTCTCAAATTGTGTCTTGCTCTTATTAACCCTTACTGTGTTTTTCAACAGGTCAAGCATAGACCTGACATTCCCTTACTCTGGTTTTCCAAACACTGGCCACATTAACTAACTAGTCTGGCTATTGGTCATGTCAACCTCTAGATCATGCAAAAGAACCTGAAATGAGTTTTGTTCCTGCCCATATGAACTACCTCTGGCAAATGGATATATGACACGGTATGGTATCCACATCCACGAAAACAATATCACTTTGTTTCCCCTTCTGCTAATCGGACATGAGAAAACATTTAAAGATTCTCAAGGACTGTTCTTTGCTCAGGTAAAGTCATTAGAAGGGAATTTTTCCCTCTGTGTTGAAAACAGGAATGGTGCTGGATCCTTCCTAGGTGACATACCAAGGCAATATTACAGTAAAACTCTGGTTTGGCTCCCTAGGTGACGTCTTCAAGCCTCACAAAGGTCATAGATGGCCCTGGCACTGACTCTTATAGTACAAACTCATGTCAAATCACTAGATGTTACAGCTAGCTCACAGGCCACCCTTATGCAGTCTGGGGTGGCTTAGTTGCTCCCCTAATTATGCTCCCCAACACCCAAGATTACATATGGCTAGACCAGAATTATGGACTAGGTCACAGTATTTTAGCCAGGTAACAAAACCAAGTCTCATAATGCCAAACCTGAACTATAAGTCTTCTATATCAGATACTTCACAATCTATTCTGTTCCTATGGAGGGATATAAATGCATGGAAAATGGGAGGTATCAGATGACAGATGACAGATGACAAAACACACCAAACACCAACCTGATGCATCAAAAATTTCATTCCGATCTTATTTGATGAGGTATATGAAGGATTCAAAAATGGGCAGGACAATATGGACTTGGATACCTGATGCCTTCTGTCACCAGGTGCTCTACTTCAAATGTAAGCCAAATCGCAAACTTGGGCACCTTTGTTTATAAAATACTGCCGCAAAAACATACTAAGTGTACTAGGCACAATGTCCTAGAAGACCCACAATTCTAAATTCTTTTCAGCATCGAGACCCCTTTTCCCAGGCTTTGGTAGTGCTGAGCTGGAAAAGGCAGTTTGTAATCTTTCCATAATAATAGAAACGGAGTTCAAACTTCAATGTGCAAACATTGGAAGCACTTCAAATGGAAGTTAATAGTCTAGCCTCTGTTTTATTCCACAAATGTGTCCTGGACACACTGATGGCCCAGTTAGGAGGAGCTGGTGCAATTACTGGTGGGGAACGCTGTTCTTGTGTAAATCACATGGGAAAATAGTGTCTAATCTGCACCTTTAAAGGACAAGATAAACACTCTCCATCAGATGTATGAGGCTCAACTATTTTTTTTTTTAAATTTTTTTTTTCAACGTTTATTTATTTTTGGGACAGAGAGAGACATAGCATGAACGGGGGAGGGGCAGAGAGAGAGGGAGACACAGAATCGGAAACAGGCTCCAGGCTCTGAGCCATCAGCCCAGAGCCCGACGCGGGGTTCGAACTCACGGACCGCGAGATCGTGACCTGGCTGAAGTCGGACGCTTAACCGACTGCGCCACCCAGGCGCCCCTCAACTATTTTTTTTTTTAATTGGATTGGACTATTCCCAAGGATGGGAGACTGGTTTAATGGAATATGGAGAAATGTGCTTAGATTTTTTTCTTTTCTGCTTATTCATTCTTGTTCCAATCTATGTTCTACTCTTCCTTTAAAGATTCCTTGCCAGTCAGTTACTAACTCATTTCTTCTCTGCACAGTCAACAGCTCAGCTTTTAATATGTGAAACTTTGGGGAATTTCTCAGATGGGGGAAATAAAGGGTTTAGGACATGCCACCCCAAAAGAAGTTGTCTTGGCATATTGATTATTTTTGAGTTAAAGGAACTTAAAAAATAGTGAGTGTAAGAAGGGAACTCTGTTTTCCCTTTTTCCTTCTGGAAGCAGAAAGTAGAGCTGCCTTCCCTATATCAGGAGGAAAGAAACATCCTTGTCACCAGAAGTGGGAGTCAAGACCAGGAGAATCCTCTACAAAGCAACCTTGTTAAAATAACTCTCAATATTCCTTTGTTCTCGTCATTTATTTTAATTGCTTTTCCACAATTGCCACTCTTCATTCAATGCAGTCAGTATATAAGCATTTAGGTTTTATCACTGCTTTGGGTTTTTATTTCACTATGTAGTCTCCCGTGTCATGTAAAACTAATATTAAATAAATTTGTATTTCTCTGGTTAATGTGTGTTATATCAATTTAATTCTCAGGCCCAACTGGAGACTCTAAGAGAGTAGAGGTAAAATTTTTTGTTTCTCCTACAAAAGCAGTCAATAGAAACTTTCTCTGGGGGGGCCATATATTGAACTTAGCAGAGGAAGACTTCAAAGCAATTATTATGAGCATGTTTAAAGGAACCAGTACCTTAAAAAATAAAGAGAAATATAATAGTGATTAATCAAATAGAGGATATCAATAAAGAAATACAGATTATTTAAACAATCAAACAAATTCTGGAATTGAAAAGTACAATAATTGAAATGAAAATTTCACTAAAGGGGCTCAATAACAAATTTCAGCTGGCAGAATAAAATGAATCAGTGAAAGTGAAGATACATCAAGAATTATGAGAAATTACAGAAAGAAAAATGAACAGAGTCTCAGAGACCTGAGGAGTACCAACAAGTGATCCAACATAAGTGTTTCAGAAGTAGAGGAGAGAAAGAGGAAGAAAAATATTTAAGAAATAATGCCAGAAAATAACTAATATATATATAATATATACATATTATATAGATGTATATAGTAAAAGACATCTGTATTACTTTGCTCAAGCTGCTGTAATAAAATACCCTTTACCGAACAGCTTAAACAACAGATACTTATTTCTCACAGTTTTGGAGAATAAGTCCAAGATCAAGGTACTTGCAGATTGAGTTCTTGATGAGAACCTTCTTCCTGGCTAACAGATGGCTGCTTGTCCTCACATGGCAGAGAGAAAGCATTCTGGTCTCTTTTCCTCTTCTTATAAGGGTATGAATCCCAATATGGAGGCCCTTCCTCATGACCTCATTTAAACCTAATTACCTTACAAAGGCCCCACCTCTAAATACCATCATAGTGAGGATTAGAGCTTCAACATATGAACATTAGGGGGACACAAACATTTAGTTCATAACAGCATCCTACAAATGAATTTAAGTGATGCACTAGAAAATATTAAATACAATAAAAGCAATAAAAGCAGAACAGAAATACAAAAAATGCATGATATAAATCCGAATAAAATTTCAACAAATATGTTGAAAGTAAAAGCATTTGACAAACATATATTGGAAACTGACAACACCTGTTGCTGGTAAGGATGCGATAGGAACTCTCATTTATTGCTGGTGGGTACATAGAAACGGACTCATTGGAAGACAGTTTGGCAGTTTCTTATTAAGCTAAACATAATCTTATCTTATGAGCCAGAAATGTGCTCCTAGATATTTATCCAACTGATCTGAAGCCTTATATCACAAAAAACCTGCACATGAATGTTTATAGTAGCTGTATTTACAATGGCCAAAAGCTGAAAACAACCAAAATGTCCTTTAATAGGTGAATAGGTAAACTGTGGAGTGAAATATTATTCAGTGATAAAAAGACATGAAGCCATAAAATGGCATGATAAATTTTAAATGCATATACTAAGTGAAATAAACCATTTTTAAAAGGCTGCATACTCTATGATTCTAATATATGACAATCTGGAAAAGAGAAAACTAGACACAGTAAAAAAGATCAGAGTTGACAGGAGATAGGAGTGCAGGGGAAGTCTCAGTAGATGAAGTACAGGAAATTTTTTAGGGTGTTGAAAGAATTTTGTGTGATAATATAATTGTGGATATAGGACACTATGCATTTGTCAAAACTTTAGAGCCAAGAGAGTGAACTTCAATTATGCAAATATTAAAAAATCATTTAGGAGGTAGAGGAATCCGAGGATTGAATCCAGTATGTGACAACACTGTCTCTGTTGTATGTCTTAAAAATGTGTAAAACAACCTCACTGAAGGGGCTTGGGTAAGAGGTGCTGACCTAAGTAACTTTGGAAATGAATGAAGTCTATAAATAGTGACAAAAGAAACTATGCATATGCACTGTCACTAGTTGATAAAGTTATTTCCCATGGGCATACAGCTTAACAATTCTGATACTGCTATTCTGGAATTGAACAGGTAAGTAAACTGATGTCATGATGGGAGTCAGCTGTTAGGTGATGTCTCACTGTTACAATGATAAGTCATGTCCACAGTATGTATCCTTGATAAACAAAAGGAGAGGGCTAGAAGGATTCAAGTGGAAATGGACTAGAGTTTGAGACATTAGTATGAACTCATGTTAGGCTTAATATCAATATAGATGTTTATATACAGAGATGTGTATGTGTGCAGGTTAGTACATACATGTATATTTCCTTGCTCTGTCATCTGAGCAGGCCAGTAGCAATTAGCACACTTAGTGCCCAGATTTTGGTTTCTTTTTTTTTTTTTTTAATTTTTTTTTTTCAACGTTTATTTATTTTCTTTGGGACAGAGAGAGACAGAGCATGAACGGGGGAGGGGCAGAGAGAGAGGGAGACACAGAATCGGAAACAGGCTCCAGGCTCTGAGCCATCAGCCAGAGCCTGACGCGGGGCTCAAACTCACGGACCGCGAGATCGTGACCTGGCTGAAGTCGGACGCTTAACCGACTGCTCCACCCAGGCGCCCCAGAGATTTTGGTTTCTAATGACATTCACCAATAAAAGGAACCAGGGCTTCTTGGAGAACTAGTTGATTCTAGGACTAGGACAGGAAATATACAAAATAAGCCTGGATCATCCTACAGTGTCAGAAAGTAAGGAAGTGTTCAAAAGCAAGCTAACAAACAGACACCCACAGTGTTGGACATACATCTGAGGGACACAGGAACTAAATGAAAGAACTCCCAGTGGCCAAAGCTGGAATAATTTAAGCAACAAAATTTGTAAGATACTATTGGGCCATAATCCAAATTATAAAATGGGTATCCATGAGTCCATACTGATACAAATAAGTGATTGAATAAATATTAACTGGGGTGAAGAGACAGCCCTCCCATGCAGAAGAATTCCAAGTTTGGGCTGTATATAGTGACTTTCTTACAAAGAGTACGGTATGAAAAGGAAGGAAAAATGAGTAACTTTACAGGAGAGAAACCTGACAAACACCTCAGTCAGCTAAGCAAGCTCAACATCAACAGTTATAAGTCATATTGATAGTATATATACTTGATAAGATGTGATGAAAATGGCACTTTACCTTTGTGGTTTTCCTCTCAAATGCATAACCCCAGTCTAATCACAAGGAAAACATAATAATGGAGGGACATTACACAAAGTACCTGGCCAGGATGCCTCAGATATGTTGAAGTCATCAAAAACAAGGAAAGTGTGAGAAACTCTCATGTCAAGGGGAGAATGAGTAGACATGATAAGCAAATGTAATATGGCCTCCTGGATGGGATCCTGAATCAGAAAAGGACAAAGAAAAACTGAGGAAATCTGATTAAAGAATGGACTTTAATTAATAATAGTGTATCAGTATTAGTTTATTAATTTTAATAAATGTACCATACCAATGTAAGATGTTAATAATAGGGGAAAATTAATGTGAGTTGTGTGGAAACTCTGTATTTTACAATTTTTGTAAATTTTCTGTAAATCTAGAACTGTGTACCTGTGTGTGTATGTATCATGAAAGCAGTAACCATAAAAATGTTATAGTGGCATGGGATACCCGGGTGGCTCAGTTGGTTAAGCATATGACTATTTTAGCACAAGTCCTGATCTCGCAGTTTGTGAGTTCAAGACCCATGTTGGGCTCTGCACAGACATTGTGGACCCTGCTTGGGATTCTCTCTCCCTATCTCTCTGCTCCTCCCCTGCTCTCTCTCTCACTCTCTCTCAAAATAAATAAATAAACTTAAAAAAATTAAAAAAAAATACATATATTTTTTTAAAAAGTTATAGTGGCTCTAATAATGTCAAGTAAAATAGAATTTAAGGCAAAAATATAATAGATAAAATGTGGTATGTCCATAATGCCCATATAATGAAATATTATTCAGCAATAAAACGGTATGAACTATTGATACCCACTACAACATGGATGAACCTCAAAAACATTATGCTGATTGGAAAAAGCCAGATGCAAAAGATCTATTGTTATAGATTCCATTTATACCAAATGTCCAGAAAAGGCAAACCTATAGAGATAGCAAGTAGATTAGTGGTTGCCTCAAGCTGGAAGTGGAAAAGTGGTTTGGCTGCAAATAGGCATGAGGGATCTTTTTGGGGTGATGGAAATGTTCTAAAATGGGACTGTGGCGATGACTCTAAATTTAATTTTACTGAAGATCATTGAACAGTACGTTTAATCTGAGGCAAATTTTAGGGGGGGGGCAGTGAAACTTCTGATGTGTAAATTATATGTCAATAAAGCTGTTTAAAACATAAAAAAATTAAATTTAGATAAGTTAATGATTAACAAGCAGATTAATATCAATATTGGCCATCCTATAAGAATGCACATGATAGCCCTGGCACAGAAGCAGGCCAAGGAGTCAATTTAATCATAGGTCATGCTGCATTATGCTTAGGCAAGGTGCTGGCTTTGTTTAGTTTTGCCTTTAAAATGTTGTAATGAAATTTTGCCCTACTTTCTAAGAACTTAAATTACATTTCTTTTTTTCTTTTTTCTTTGTAGTTGGAGAATTTGTGGCACATTGACTGAACAAAACACAGTCTTGTTCTTATGACTCCTTGCCGGTGTGATGTGGAATTACACTCTCCTGAGGACATGGTCAGCACTTAAAGGCCCTTCCTTCTCAATGTCCAGAGAAAGCTGTTTCCAAGCTCTTCCTCACCAGCCATGGTGGCCTCCTGGTCTTTTCTGGGAATCTGGGAGGCAGACACAATAGCTAGACAACCTCAAGGATGGCTAGAATTCTGTTCCTTCTGGCTTACCAAAGGGCAAACCCAGGGTCAGTAGGTCCTTCCCAGTGTTGGATGGTCACTTTCAACCAGCCCACAGATACACTGTGGAAGCAAACCTCAAGAGCAGCAAAGCCTGTACAAAGAGGTAATTCATACACAAGGGTAGTTCTGTGGTAGTTGGTAGACCCCCAATGGGACATATAAGTTCATAACCAGCCTGAATTGAGTTATGAGAAAGTTAAAATCATCACCATCATCATTAGTGATACAAAGATGGTAGGAAAGAAGAGAGCTGTTCTGAGTTATTCTTGTTTCCCAGCATTTTGTGAGGTGTCCTATCTCTAGGCCTTTGTATATACTTCTCTCTCCTGTCATGTCTCTCTTCCACCTAGGAAAATCTTTTAACACTGTCAAGATTCAACTCAAATGTTCTTTCTTCCAAGAAGCTTTCTTTGACTCCCTTCACTTTAGTGAAGGAGGTACACTCTCCTTTGTATGCCTTGGGGCTTGGTGCCTGTCCAAGGTTTTTGTCTCCCTCTATTATACTCTATTATACTCTAATTGATACTCTATTATATCATGTACCTTCCTGTTCTCAGCCTTAGATGAAGAGTATCTTGAGGAGCTCAGTTGAACTGTTGATTCATCTCTACATCCCAGGACATAGTACAGTGACCGTCATGGAGAAGGAGAAGTGGCTCATAATAAATATTCCATTAATGAGCAAGGAATGAGTAAAAGAAGAATGAAGAGAGACCAGCCTCCAGAGGAAACTTTGAAGTTTCCTCTCACCCTATTCCTGTATCCCCCAGTTGGCCTGGGTTGCCACACCCTTTGTGGGATCTGTGCTATTCCTAGCCCATTTTTCAAAAACATTTTTATTATAGGTTGAAACATGCAACTTTGAAAATTGTCTTTCAAGTTCATGGCCTTCAACCCTAGAATTAGGTTGCAAATATGTGTCTTTGGTTGCTAGTAATGAAAAAAAGATTGAATGGGGAGAACTTTCCATGGGAAGGACATATAATAATGTTACAAAGAGCAGTCTTTATAACATTGCAAGGGAATATCATATTTTTTTCCAAATGCTTTACAAGGATGTTGGGGAAGAGGATGACCTTAGGCCTCACCAATTCTTTCTCTATGGTTCTACGTATTGACTTGCAAAGAGGCCACACTGCATTGCTCTTCGCCAAGATAAGCATTTAGAAATGCATTTATTCATGTCCTGCCTCCCATATTTGTGAAACAAACTCATTTCATACTTCCTTCTTATCTCTGAGCAATGAATTTACTGAGATAAACAGATACATAGCATGTCCTGAAACCTCCCACAATGCACCTCTTTCACAAACTTGATCTCCCTTTCTCCTAACATACAAACCTCTTCTAGAAATATACTTGTTCCACTGTTAGTGTTCCCTGGAAAGCAGTCCTACCTCAAATTCAACACACACCCAGATATTTTTGGAAAATTTTTGTTGTCTTGTACCTGATTAGCTTTGGTAGTATTGAAGGGTGTTAAAATTTAGCCTCCCTTAGTGCATCAATTCAGGATAAATCCACATTTCGTGCTCTCACATAAAAACTTAATGCAGTGTAGACCCTTGTGTGTGTGACTGTTTCTTCCATGACCTTGAAGGTAGAGAGTGGGTCTAGTTCCCTTCCTGATACCCACGGCCTAATTCTGGGCCTGACATCGAAAAGGTACTTGATAAAATGTGACTTTTAACTTTGAGCCCTTAGAAGCACAACATGACTGTGTTTAGCACCTGAAGGGCCAGTGTTAGCAGAAGGATGAAAAATTGGGGATGTTTGGGCAGCATTTGAGAATTAATGGTGGCCAGGAAGATCTCTTAAATGAGGAAAGGCAAGGAAGCTAGTGGAAGACAGTTAAATGGGGCAGAGGAACTCGAAAAGGGGAATAGACAAAGAACCACTGTCAGGCTGGGCTCTTCCTCCTTACCTGTCCTCAGCTCCAGGACCCATTGAACTTCTTTGGGTTTTTCTTTGTTGTCCCACCTGCTCCAATTCTGGCCAGGAGAGTTGCAGTGCAGGATGAGTAATTGTAAGCAGGTGGAGAACAGTAACTGAATGTAAAGTTTAGGAATTTATTTAGTCAAGAATTTTGAAGTTATGTTAAAATGTCAGGCTGCACTATAATATTTCACTGCTCAAGGAGTAGACCTTCTAAACGACTAATCATCTTTCCCCTGTAAAATGTAGTATGCTCCAGTGGAAACAGCCCATGAACAACAGCCTGGTGTTCCATTTCTCCAAGGTCTGCCAGAATTGCTGCTGGGTTGATTTGGAGGATTGGCTGGGTTGGGCTAAGGTTAAGCCAAGAAGATTTTTTTCAAAGTGGCATTTGGGGGTAACTACGGTATGTTGCCAAACAACAGATGATGAAGACAAAGAGATGTGATCGTAAAGGTATGTGACCTCAAAGGTATCTAACTTTGGTCTTTTGCCAGATTCTTATTTGTCAAAATAGCCCAGAGAATGTCAACCAAAGGTCATGTTGGAAGAAAAATTACAATTTGCCAAATTTTTTTTTAACTTCAGTTTTTTAAGAAGTAGGAAATAAACAGTGGTTAGACTGCAGGTGTCTTTTTGTTTAATTGTGAAGACACTTTTAGAATATCTTAAATGCCTTCCAAAATGTGGTATTTAATATTTAAAGTATAAATATTTAAGCAAAATAAGAAACTTGCCTATTGGGCAAAATGAGAAATTTTGAACTCTTCATTTGAGTTCAGAGTGTACCATCTGTAACTCTGTACCCGAGTTCTTGGCATGTAGTGGGAGTTCATAAACATTTGGCGAGTGAGTGGGGAAGCTAAAAACCAACTGCATTATGCAATCCTGCTCTGCTATTTCAGTTGGAAGCAGCTAGTTGGTTATACCTAATGGGGCCTTAGCATTGTGATTCTTTTGCTATAAAAGTAGATAGAGTGAGAAGACAGGCACAACTTTAAACTACCTATTCTCAACAGCAAGAAGACTATTTTATTAGAAATGTGTGTGTGTACTTGTGTTTGTAGGAAAAGCTTACAATGCAACAGAACCAGCTTTCTGAAAATTGGCCATGCAATCTTTGTAATCAGTACTTCATGTGCTTGTCGTCGTTACAAATGGGTGAGCAGATAACTCTAAGATTTTATAAGGCCACAGTGATTTAATTAAACTAATGGTGGTATCATTTTGCATTTTTCTTGATTGCAAAGTCATATATTTTTTAATTGTACAAAATAAAAAAGCAGAAAGAAATGAAAACTCAGAGTCACTACTATTGATACGTTTTTAGAGTATTTTTAGTGCAAAGATATGTAATAGGCAGAATTCCAAGATGGGGTTATTCTTGTGATTACGTGATGTGACCTGGAAAAAGGAATTTTATAGAGGTAGTTAAGTTACTAATCAGTTGACCTTAAAATAAGGACATTATTCAGGTGTGGGCCTAACCTAATGATAGGAATCCTTTAAAAGCAAAGTTTTCTTTCCCTAGTTGAAGAAGTAAAAGTCAGAGATTCAAAACATGAGAGGAATTCAACATTCCAGCCAACATTGCTGGCTTGAAGATGGAGAGATCCACAAGTTGAAGAATTTGAGTGATGGGGTGCCTGGGTGACTCAGTCAGTTTAGCATCCAACTCTTGATTTCAGCTCAGGTCATGATCTCATGGTTCCTGAGATTGAGCCCCACATTGGGCTCTGCACTGACAACTCGGAACCTACTTGAGATTTTCTTCTTCCCTCTCTCTGCCCCCACTTGCACGCACATACTCTCCCTCTCTCTCTCTCAAAATAAATAATTAAAAAAAAAAAAAAAAGAATGTCAGTGATATGTAGGAGTTGGAAGTTACTCCTAGCCAACAGCCAGAAAGTGAATGGAGACCTCAGTCTTACAGCCAGAAAGAACTGGATTCTTCTAACAATGTGAATGAACTTGAAAACAAATTCTCATACAGAGCCTCCAGCTTAGCCAACATCTTGATTTCAGTATTTGAGATCCTAAGCAGAGGACGTAGCTAAAGCACAGGTCATAGCTAAGACAGGTCTAACTCAGACTACAGACCCACAGAAACTGTGTGATGGTAAGGGTGGGTTCTTTACAGCTGCTAAGTTTGTGGTAATTATGTCACAATAAAAGAGTAATATAGATTTTCCAGTACCTGAAAGTGAGGTCTGCCCCACAATAATAAATATCTGAAGTCTGGAAGTGGCTTTGGAATCAGGCAATAGCTGGAGGCTGTAAGAATTTTGAGGAATATGATAGGAGAGACCTAAAATTGCCTTGAACAGACTGTTAGCAGAAACATGGACACTGAAGATGCAGCTGATGAAAGTTCAGAAGGAATTGAGCATTATAGTGAAAACTTAAATTGTTTTGGAGAAATCATAAATCACCATGAACAGACTGTTATTAGGAACTTGGGCTTTGAGAACACTGCTGGTGAGGACTCAGAAGGAAGTACAAAGCATGTTATTGGAACTGGAGGAAGGAGGAAAATCCTTATGTGGTGGCAGAAAGCTTAGAAAAAATTGTAGCCTCTAGTTTTGTCAAAAGCAGAATTTTGTGACAACTTGGATATAATAGCTAAGGAAATTTCCAAGCAAAGGGTTGAAGGAGCTTGTTTGTTTCTTCTTGCTGCTTATACTAAAATCTAAGAAAAAAGAAGTAATTTAATTTTTGTTAAGCTTTTATTTTAATTCTAGTAAGCTCACATATGTGTTATATTAGTTTCAGGTGTACAATATAGTGATTCAACAGTTCCATACATCACACTTTGCTCATCACAACAGGTGCACTCCTTAATTGAAAAAAGAAATATTTTGAAGGGAAAAAAATCCTGGTAAACATAAAAGTCTGGATAATTGTGAAAAGTTTCAACCATTCCAGATGGTAAAAGATTCTAAATGTCAGAAGTGGCTTCTGAAAACATGGGATAGAGGGTTGTGTGATTATTCATCTTTTTGTCAAAACAACAGAAAGGCCAGTAGGTCAAACTATTCAGTCATACATAAGACTCTTCTAGGAGATTAAGGGTGTGATACAGGGCTCCCATAAATCAAACCAGAGGGTGTCTGAGAAACCTAGGGGTATTGTCCCTCAGCCATCTGAGCAGAAACCAGAGATGGAGAAGAGATACCTCAAAAAGATTTGTGGGTGTTGCTTTTGTTTAATGGCGTGAAACTGTGAAATTCATGCAAGGATAAATAATATAATGGGTTGAATAATTCCTCCCTAAAATCATGTTTACCTAAAATCTGTGAATGTGACCTTATTTGGAAATATAATCAAGCTAAGATGAGGTCACGATTAGCATAGACCCTAATCTAATGACTGGTGTCCTCATAAGAAGAAGAAAAGTTGGACAGTATTCTAAGTATTCTGGTAGCATTCTAAGTTAGTCCTTGATCTCTGCCCTCTGGTGTTACTTTCTGATTTTATTACATAGGAATAGGGATTTTACAGATGAAATTAAGGTTACTAATCAGTTGACCTTAAGAGAGTGAGGGTATCCAGGTACGCCTGTCCTAATCACATAAACCTTTTAAGATGAAAGTTTTTCTCTGAGTGGTCGGAGAAGCAGAAGTCAGAGATTCAAAGCATGAGAAGAATTCAACTTACCATTGGTGGCTTGAAGATGGAGGGAGCCACATGTTGAGGATTGTGAGAAACCTCTGGAGTTGACAGTGACCCCTGGCCAACAGCCCCCAATAAGAAGATGGAGACTTTAGTGCTACAACCACAAGAACTAGATTCTGCCAACAACCTGAATGGGCTAGGAAACAGATTCTTCCCTAGAACCTCCTCATGAGAAGACAGCTCAGCTAATATCTTGATTTCATACAATCTCTGAGAACCTCAACAGAGGGCCACCTAAAGTGTATTGGACACCTGACCCCTGGAAATTGTGAGATATAAATTTGTGTTGTTTACAGTTATGTTTGTGGTAATTTGTTACACACCAGTAGAATAATGTGAGTGTATGTGTGTATAAACACACATACACACACACACACACACTGTTAAGCAAAAGAGATCACATTTTTAGTAAACCATATAAAATCAGCCTAGCCAGAGGTTTTTTTTTTTTTTTTTTAAGTTTGTTTATTTTTGACAGAGAGAGAGGCAGAGAATGAGCAGGGAAGAGGCAGAGAGAGATGGAGACACAGACTCGGAAGCAGGCTCCAGGCTCTGAGTTGGTCAGCACAGAGCCTGATGCGGGGCTCGAACTCACAAACTGCGAGATCATGACCTGAGCTGAAGTCAGATGCTCAACCAACTGAGCCACCCAGGTGCCCCCAGCCTAGCCAGAGGTTTATAGGACAATCTCATAGGTCACTGATTAAATGAATTTTCATAGGTCACATACGATTCTAAAAATTTTTTAAAAGCCCATAATAAAGAGGGGGTAACTCTAGTTTTAAGCTCCTTAATGCTTTATCCCTCTGGGAAATTCTGTGAGGAGTATATATACCTGGATAGTATGTATTCTCAGAGAGTTGAGATCTCAGACCAAATCACTTCTACAAATGATCACTGGGCACCTTATATGCACTACTTGACATTGGATTAACACTGAGGATTGAATAATAAATATTTCTGGCTCTTCAGGGACTTTATGTTGGATGAGGGAAATAAGGAAATATATAATGGTAATATGATGTATTAACTATTATGATTGGGTAATACAGGAATGCATATGAGGATTACTTAATCCCAATCTGCAGATCTGAGGAGCAACGAAGTAACAACTAAATTGGATTATAGTGTTTATGCATATACAGGTAGGCAGATATGAGTGTGGTGTGTGTGTGTGTGTGTGTGTGTGTGTGTGTGTGTGTGTGAGCACAGGAAATACATATAAAATATACTTGAAGGTATGAGAGCAATTGATAGACCTACAAGTATTTCAGTGTATCTGGAGCTAGAATGCAAGGGGCAAGTGGCTAGAGAGAGATGAAGAGGTAAATACAGACCGCTTACAAAGGGTCTTGTATACTAATGTGAACTTTGTCTTGAAAATGGTGGGAAAAATAATTTAAAGTATTAAGCATAGGATGTTACCAGGTTTTCCCTTTAGAAAAAACTGTTTGCGGTATAGAGATGAATTACAGGGAGCAGACCAAATTGCAGGGCGATCAGACCAGACTGTTCCAGACTAAAGGTATCTGAACTGAGTGATGGTGGTAATGAAAAGGAGTGCATGGCCTTGAGAGATAATAGAGACTAAATGATCAGCATGTGTTTGCTTGGAACTGGGCTATGAAGAAGGGGAAGAAGAAAGGTTCACGTGCAGGTTTTGGACTTCTGAGGTTAGGTGACGCTGCACCAGTCAACAAGTTGGAGCAGTATTGAGGAGGAGATGAGCTCAGTTTTGGACATGCTGAATTTGAAGAGTATGTGAGATAGCCAAAGGGAAATGTCAAGTAGGAACTTGCTTGTATTGTTCTACAGGACACAGGAGACAAATCTCAGCTGGATAGAGGTTTGGACGGGTGGGTGCAATGAAATTACCATTGGGGAAGGGAGTTGAAATTGTTGGCCAGAGAATGGCTGAAGTGATAAGAAGCTATGCTATTTATCTGTAAAACCAGGATAATAATTTATCTGTAGTAATACATTAGGAGACAGTCAGGCTGGAGGCTTGGCAAACTCTGACACATAAACATATAGATGTTATCAGAGCAAAGGATACATGCTAAGCAAAGGATTTTCAGGTATCTCACCCAAGATCTGTGAGGTGAGTGTAGCTTCTCAGGTTTCCTTAGCTCTTCACAGAACAACTGCCTACATTGATGGTGGTCATGTTTCACTTCACCAGGATGAGGTCCTACCAGGTTGCAGGAAGCCCTGCATAGGGGCTTACCAAGTCTCTTATATTCTGAAATATGTCACACCCAGACTTCAGTATAATTACTTTATAAGGCTGAGGAAACCTCCTTTTACAAACCTGTATCTAGTCGGATAGGTTCCAGGTACAGTTCCTCACTAAGCCACCAGTGCCATCTTGCCACGTTGTCCTAGATTTTAGAATGATGGCTAGGCATCTAGTGTGTGTAGTTGCACTACAATATAATGAACAGTGTCTACATATTCAGTTCAAGAACTTGAATGAATGGGCTTAGCATGGAGGGCTTGACTGAGGCCCTCAACATCTAGTTCACAGAGTAGCCCTGAGAATTAAATGATGGGAAGGCAAGGAGATGCTTAGGACTCAAAAAAGTCACTACTCTTGTAAATTGCTCTTACTTACTTATTGCTATTACTACTGCTGTGGCAACTATTATTGGAAAGGAAGTGATGACAAGAGGGGCTGACATTGGGAGACAGAGGAGGGTGTGTGGAAGTCATGACGAGTTTGAATAATAGAATGGTAGTATCTGAATGAGAGAGGCAGAAGGTTGCAGTGAGTGGAGTGTTTGAATTCAAGCTTTATGAGAGGGAAGGGTTCCAAGTAATGGTAAGACTATAGCAATCTCCGGTGGACGTGGGAGTATGAGATATGAGAGGTGGGAGAGGGACATGTGAGATGAAGGTTATTAGCACTAAGAAGGTCAAAGAAGCCAGGGGCTGGGGAGTCCAGTAGGTCATCCATGGGATTGTGGAGCTCTCCCGGGATGACAGTGTGACTTGTATTAGAGGAGATAAATGTAAGTGCTAACATCTTTGATATAAGAAGGAAACACCTGAGCTATGTTGGTAGGATCCCCGTGCCTGAGTGTCTCTGGATCATGTGGTTTTAGCAGAGCTATTATGCACACTACTTATACCCTTGGCAGAGTTCTCGCTATCCTCTAACTTCAGGACGTGACTCAATTGGGCTGATTTCCAGAGAGCTGCTGCGATAGTGTAGGGCCTGAGCTGGCTGGCTGGAACACATCCGATGTGCTGCACCCGTTCTTCCAGTCCCCGTCAAACTGCCCCGCTTCCAGGAAGAAAGACCCCTTAGAGCTACTTGCCTGAATATCACGAGATCTGTTCTCATTCTAATTTAGAATGCAGGGGCTTGTGTGATGACTCATACATTTGAAAAGCCCAAATTAAGTAGTGGTGATCTCAACCATGATTCACTGATGAAAACTGGAAAGTGATTCATCTCCTTTATGTGCTTGTCCTTGGGAGTCACAAGGCTTAAAGGTCTTTCTTCTGGAGAACACATCGCACTCAAGGAAAGACACTGGGCCCTCCTGTGGTGGTATTTTAGTAATGACACGGAGTCATTCACTACATTTTCTTACAAGTCCATTTGTTTTGGTTCATTTTATTCCCATCTCTAATCTGTAAGATGTTCTTGAGCTGTGGTGACTCATTGCTAATAAATTAGGGAAGGCAATGATGCTTTTAGGCCAAAGGTGGCGGGTCCATTTAATAAATCATTGGTGCAGTCACAACTTGGAAATGTGGAGAGACCGTTGTATCTTATGTGTTATCTATTTGTTATCAAGGGGTAACATTTTTTTTTCTTAGAAGAATAACTAGGCTTAAATAAATTTATAAGATCTTAAGAGAAAATATTAATAAAAATACTTAAAAGTAAAAATGACTTCTATTATAACAAATAAACCAAGAGATTAATCACTCTTGTGTACCAGAAATAGCATTTTATGGAATTAAAGTTAATACCCAAAAGATCCATCTGAAAAAGAAAAGACCATATGATTTGACCACAGTAAATAATTATTTGTGCACCTACTGTGTGCCCAATCACTGTGCTAAGACTAGGTAGGAACTCTTCCTATGTGCTTCCTCAGCACCTTGTACTAACACTCACTGTAGCTTTTGTAAATGATCAATTCCAATGCCATTTGATACACCTGTGATTTCCACCCAGGTCTGTGAATGCTTATAGATAAAATTTATACTGGATTATTCTGTGCCAGGCACTGGGTCTAAGTATTGAATATGTATTAACTTATTTAATCTTTGCAGCAACACTAGGAAGTAAATAGGTGTTATTATACCTATTTAAAAATTTTTTTAATGTTTATTTACTTTTGAGAGAGACAGAGAGACAGAGCGTGAGTGGGTAAGAGGCAGAGAGAGAGGGAGACACAGAATCTGAAGCAGGCTCCAGGCTCTGAGCTGTCAGTACAGAGCCTGACGTGGGGCTTGAACCTACGAACTGTGAGATCATGACCTGAGCGAAGTTGGGCACTTAACCAACTGAGCCACCCAGGTGCCCCTATTATCCCTATTTTTATATACAAATAAATTGAAACACAGAGACATCAAATTGTTGCCTGTGGTCACCCAGCATAAGATAGGGGGAGCCAGGGTTCAAACCCAGGTAGAATTGCTGGAGTCCATGTTCTTCATCACTCTCCTCTGTGCCTCTCTCTAAATCTTTTTCTTGCCCATCGTCACATCCTTGGGTGTACTGAGTGTCATGTCTGGCCACTCAGTTTCATGTTTGCCCCACTTTGGACTATTCTCTACACAGCTACCAGAATAATGTTTTAAAACCATTAGATCAAGTTACTATCTTCGTCAAAACCCCAAGTGACTCCCCATCTCACTTAGAAAAAAATCCAAACTCCTACAAGGTCCTACATATTCTGGCTACTGCCTACACAACCTCATGTTTACCATTTCCAGCCTTGCTCACTCTCTTCCACCTACATCATTCTTTTTGCTGCCCCTGGAATACAGTGATACCTTCCTGCCTTGGGAGCTGGAACATTGCTCTTCTCTCTGCCGGTGGCTTTTTCTTTCTTCATTGATATCTCTTCTCAAGTATCATCTTCTTGAAGGGGCTTTTTACGACCCTCCTATCTATTATAGCCCACCCACTGTCAGCCACTGACTTGCTCTTACCCCACTTTATAGCACTTAACCATTAGCTCAAATTTTTTTTAATGTGCTCTTTTTTTTTTAAAGTTTATTCTGAGAAAGAGGGGGGGGCGGCAGGGGCAGAAAGAGAGGAGACAGAGAATCCCAAGCAGGCTCTGCGCTGACCACATGGAGCACAACACAGAGCTCAAATTCATGAACCATGAGATCATGACCTGAGCCGAAATCAAGAATGGGATGTAGAAGAACCATCCTTTCCCCTACCCTCATGTGCTGCCTGGACTCTGTGGTACTTGGAGTTTGACAAAATAGCCTTGAAGGGGCTGAGGGGAAGACAAATTCTCATAGGGGATTCCAAGTTTCTGGTAAGACTAGGAAGGCAGAGGAACATTGTTTAACTAGGTTGGGAGTATAAAAAGGATTGTTGGAGGAACTCAAGAATTCTGCAGAGCCCTGAGAAGTAGGACAGCTATGGGAAGAAGAATCACAAGTGAGGAAGGAGTGTAGGATAGTATGGAAAAGATAGCATGTAAGGGAATAGTGGATTAAAGAAGCTTGTGTTTTGGCTGATTACCAAAGACAGCAGAGATGAGGGGCACAGTTACATTGACTGTTCTTGAGGACTTATTGTTAATCTGAAGCTATCTCCTGGTATTCATTGAGGTATTCATTGAGGATTTTCCAGTCACATTCTAGTCAATGTGAATACACAGGAGAGTAAAATGGCTCTGGCCCCTTTTCTGGTGTATGCTATAGTCTAGCAGAACAGATGGATTTAAACATAGATATTTATATAATGGCAAATGTAATAGACCCAATGAAGAAAATATGTAGATATAGTGAGAATTTATAATTAAGAAATCTACTTTAATCTACAGATTCAGGGAAATCTATTCCTAAAAGATGAGCAATAATAAACCAGATTATAAGTGTAGACAAGCACAAAGTCTTTGAGGCAAGAAGGAGAAGGTGCCTGGCACTGTATTATATACATAGTGTTCTCTAAAATGTAGCACTAGGTAAAGCATTAGTATTCTGTTATGTATTATAACATGGAAAAGTGTTTTGTGTCATATATGGAATTAAGTTAAGTCCCTAGTGCAAACATTTAAAGTGATTTCAAGTGCTGTTGTCATTTATACATTTTCAATAGTTTGGCTTTGACATTTTCCTTCAACACCATAGGTCTATCTTTCTGACTGATACAGAAAATTTAAAGAATTATTTAACTTTTAATTGAATTTAATCAGCAATCTACTGCCTGCAAAATATTGTAGAAAACACAAGGATAGTCAATGAGCTCAATTATTAAGAATGCAATATACAAAAATAATAAGAGGGGGAGGCTGGGTGGCTCAGTCAGTTAAGCGTCAGTCTGACTTCAGCTCAGGTCATGATCTCACAGTTCATGAATTCGAGCCCCGCGCTGGGCTCTGTGCTGACAGCTCAGAGCCTGGAGCCTGCTTCACATTCTGTGTCTTCCTTTCTCTCTGTCCCTTCCCACTTGTGCTCTCTCTCTGTCTCTCTCTGTCTCTCTCTCTCAAAAATAAGTAAACATTAAAAAATTTTAAAAAAAAATAAGAGAAGACTGATAATACAATATAACAATATAATAGGTGTTACAAAAGAGTAACGTCTATAAATGAGAGGTATAAACAAGAGGTACTCTGGAGTTATAGGATGGTGATAAAAGTGTCTCCTGGAGTTGTCTGAGAATGCTTTATAATGGATTTGGAGCTGAGATAGCCTTTGAAATATCTCTGAAGAGAGTCCATGGTCAGATATTTTGATTTTGAAGTAAACTTTTTAAAAAATTTTTTATGTATTTTTGAGAGAGCAAGAGAGTCGGGGAGGGACAGAGAGAGAGAGAGAGAGAGAGAGAGAGAGAGAGAGAGAGGATCCCGAGAGAGTTCTGCACTGAGAGTGGAGAACCTGACATGGGGCTCGAACCCATGAGCTGTGAGATTATGACCTAAGTTGAAGTCAGATACCTAACTCGCAGAGCCACCCAGGCACCCCTAAAGTAAACTTCTTAGAGTTTGTATTAGTTAAGATAATTTCATTTGCAAAAAACCCCAGAAAATATAACCCAAAGTGGCTTAAGTGAGAAAGGAAATGTATTGGCTCACAAAATGAAAAATTCCACTGGTAATGTAGACAACAAGCATTTGATCAAGGACCTGGTTGTATTTCTCTTCTATTTTGGTTTTAGTCTTTGTTCTCAGGCTGTTTGCCTGGATGGTTGCTAGACCATTTCCTGTAACCAGGGCTACATGCCTTTTTGTTCACCTCAGAGCGAGAGCAAGTCTCTTCCACAAGGGTCCTGAGCTTTGCTCTAACAAGGTCATCTTATGTCATAGCACTATGGCCACAGAGATATTATTATTAGTAGTAGTAATACTATTATTATTATTATTATTATTATTATTATTAATTTCAGTGGACTCCACACCCAATGTAAGGCTGGAACTCACAACCCTGAGATCAAGAGTCGGATGCTTTACTGACTGAGCCACCTAGACATCCCAGCCATGGAGATATTCTATAACTAGTTGTCTCAGATTTGGGTCACATCCTCATTTCTGTACTAAACAGCAAGGCAAGGAGGATTAAAAATTGTATATTAAAAATCATGGAAGCTTGTTGACTCTGTGACAAGTTCATTGCAAAATGACCTATAATTTCAATCAATAGCAATCTACAAACCAGTAATTTTGAGATTGGCTGTTTGTCCAGGCTTTTGCTATTTTTGTTATTCTCAGATTTAGTTCTATTCAACAGATATGTATTTAGTGTCCATCATGGCATTGTGCTAGGTGCTGGAGGATATGTTATCAAAATGAATCAGCTTTTATCCCTACCTAAAAGAGGTGTATAGTATGGGTAGGGGAGAGCAATTAATGTAAGAGTAATGATCATGGGGAGCAGAGAGTGCTGTGAGGGCAAAGAGAGGAGCCACCCAGGTCAGGTGCTGGACTATTCTCAGAAGGAAGACCCAGGATTAGAATAAAAAGTTTGAGCATGTGTAGTAGATTTTCCTGCTCATTATTAGTATGGCTTTTCTCCTTAAAATAGAAGCAAAAAGCATGTGGATATATTAAAATAATTTTTAATGTTTATTTTTGAGAAAGACAGAGTGTGAACAGGGGAAGGGAAGAGAGAGAGGGAGAGAGAGAGGGAGACATAGAATTTGAAGCAGGCTCCAGGCTCTGCGCTGTCAGCACAGAGCCAGACATGAAGCTCAAACCCACGGACCCACGAGATCATGACCTGAGCTGAAGTTAGACGCTTAATGGACTGAGCCACCCCAGTGCCCTCGGATATATTAAAGATTCAACTAACAAAATATTCTTGTCTTGAAACAATTTCTGATTCAGAAATAGCTTTAGTTTTAGTTAGAGATAGCTACCCAGTTTCTTCTGTTTCCCTAAACAAAATGTGTCATTATTTCCAGTGTTTTGGTATGATAAGCAATGCTTCAATATACAAATTTCTTGCAGAAATAGGGTGAATATTTTTGGAGAATAGACTTCTGGAAGTGGAAGGACTGGGTTCATTCATGTATGTGCATTTCACATTTTATTAGAAAGAAGTGCTTCACAAAAAATGGGTATGCAAATGACCAATTATGCATATGAAATGGTGCTTAATATCATTACCTACCTGGGAAATGCAAATTAAAGCCACAAGGAGATACCATCACATCCTCATGAGAATGGCTGAAATTAAAAGACTGGCAATAACAAATGTTGGGAAGCATATGGTGCAAGTGGAACTCTCATATCTTGTTTGTGAGAATATAAATTAATACAACGCTTTGGAAAATGGTTTGGGAATATCCATTAAAGCTAAAGATCTTCCACCTCTATGACACAGCAATCATGCAGCAATGAGGATATATGCCCACCAAAAGACATATGCAAGAACATTCACAATAGCTTTATTCCTATCAACCTTGAATTAGAAATAATCTAAATGTTTATCATCTGGAAATTGACAAAGAATTTGAACTACTGATACACTCAGCTATATGGATGAATTTTTTAGACATTTAATTGAAAGAAATCAGACACAAATGAATACTAACTATATGATTTCTTTTACATGAAATTCAAGAATAGGTGAAACTAATCTGTGATGACAGGAGTTACCATATCTTAATGCTGGTGGTAATTACGTGATATTATACATGTGTAAAAAATCAGTGAATTGCATAAGTAATATTAGTGCACTTTATATGCTTGAGAGCATATATGTTATATCTCCATGAAAAATAAAATTAAAGTAAAAGAAAAAAACCAAATTTTACTAGATAGTTTGTGACTGTCCACCAAAATATTGTACAAATACACACCCCATGGTTAGTAAAGAAGAGTGCCAACTTCTTCCCATCTTCACCAACACTGAACATTTTTAGTTCTTTTTTTTTCTAAGCTTCCAAGTGAAGAACAACCCCTACTGGTATATTAATTATTATTTTTGTATTATTACCATTATTAAAAATCATTTCCATATTTTTATTAGACATCTTTACTTTTTTAATCCTATGAAGTATATGTTACATTTTTGCCAGTTTATCTATTAGTTAATTTTGGTTGTTATTCATTGATTCATAGGAGCTTTTTATATATTTGGGATATTAACTGCTGGTTTGTTATATTCTACAAATATTTTCTATCATACTATGTGGATTTTAACTTGTTCGTAGAGTTTTTCTTCTATGGAAGTGTTGCTTTTTACACACTCAAATCTTTGTCCTTTTTCTGGTCGTTGACTTCTAGAGTTTGTCATATGTAAGAAAGCCCCTATTCCAATATGGAATTCATTTTTGTGTTTTATGGGAGATAGAAATCTGACATCATTTTTTTTCTCAAAAGATAAGAACTTTTCCCACTGATTTGAAATACCACTCTTATTTTATATTAACCTATCATACATGCATGGATCTATCTCTGGACCAACTATTTAGCTCCCCTATTCATTTGTTTATCAATCATTGAATACTACACAGTTTTTTTTTTTTAATTTTTTTTTTTAACGTTTATTTATTTTTGAGACAGAGACAGAGCATGAACAGGGGAGAAGCAGAGAGAGAGAGGGAGACACAGAATCTGAAACAGGCTCCAGGCTCTGAGCTGTCAGCACAGAGCCCGACGCGGGGCTCGAACTCACGGACCGTGAGATCATGACCTGAGCCGAAGTCGGACGCTTAACCGACCAAGCCACCCAGGCGCCCCGAATACTACACAGTTTTAATTACTATGGATTTGTTGTATGTTTTGATATCTGATAGGACAAGTACTCTCCTTCCTGCAGAGTGTGATAGGGGGCTTGATCTCACGATCATGACCTAGCCAAGATCAAGAGTTGGACTTTTAACCAGTTGAGCCACTCAGGCACCCCTCTTTCAACATTCTTTATTGTATTTCCTAGCACAGTCAGGCAATATTAACTACTAATGGTAATAGTATTCCTGACTTAGATTTTATTAGAATGCTTCTACAGTTAATGTATCCTGCTAGTTTGTAATAGATGACTTTTATTAAGTTAAAGATGTTTCCACATATTGTTGATTTACTAGGAGTTTTCATTACAGTTACTTTAATGTTTAATTATTTTTGAGAGAGGGAGAGACAGAGTATGAGCAGGGGAGGAACAGAGAGAGAGGGAGACACAGAATCCGAAGCAGGCTCCAGGCTGTGAGCTGTCAGCACAGAGCCTGATGCAGGGTCTCAAACTCATGAGCTGTGAAATCATGACCCGAGTTGAAGTCGGTCTACCAACTGAGCCACCCAGGTGCCACTCATCACAGTTGCTTTAAAATGTATATAAATACAGGGGCACCTGGGTGGCTCAGTCAGTTAAGCATCACTCGGACTCTTGATTTTGGCTCGTCATGATCCCAGGGTCTTGGGATCAAGCCTTGCATAGGGATCCATGCTGAGAGTGGAGCCTGGATGGGATTCTCTTTGTCTCCCTCTATCCCTTTCCCCTGCTGTGCACTCTCTCTCTCTTTCAAAAGAATGTATTTGAGTACATTTAATTTTGAGATTATTTTAAACAAAGGAAAAATGTAAGTTACTAATCACTTTTCTTTAAATTTATGACTATTCCCATTTTTAAAACCTCTATTTTAGTAATATGTTAAAAGTATTTTAATATTTTAAAATTTAGAATATAATTTTATAGCTTATAGTTTTAGAGTGCTGAGTCAAAAGTTTGAAGATGTATAAGACATGATTAATAGTATGTGTTTCAACTTGTGATATTTTAAATTTTTTTATGTTAGAGAAAGAGAGAGAGCACAAATGGGGGAGAAGGGTGGAGGGAGGGAGGGAGGGAGGGAGAGAGAGAGAGAGAGAGAGAGAGAGAGAGAGAGAGAGAATCCCTAGCAGGCTCCATACTCAGTGAGGAACCTGATGTGGGGCTTGATCCCATGACTCCGAACTGATATCGAGAATTGATGCTCAACTTACTGAGCCACCCAGGTGCATCCAAATTGTAAATTTTTTAATAGAAATTGATTTTTATTTTATAAGTCTTTAGTGAAGTCTTCTGTGGAACTTATTAGTTTATGTCTGATTCTCTTCTCAGGCAGACATTTTTCCAGATGAGAAGTATAGTGGTAGAATGATATACAACATAACATCATAATCTTCAATAAAAATCCCATAGGAAACTTCCAAATTAAAAGTTTTTTTATGTAGGATTTAGAAAATGATATTTTTAATAATCTAATGTATTGCATTCCATTTATAGAACTGTTACCTAAAAATAAATTTAAATGTCTGAATTTTTTTCTTTCCTTTGAAAACGTACGTATTTTTCTTAAAGAAGTATCACAGTAACTTTGAAAACAAAATCAAAATTCAAATAAAGGGAAAACAATGACACATAATACTGACAAAACATCACTATTATTCTGACACATTTCTTTCTGGTCTTCTCTTCATATACATATGTGTACATATTTATAATCAGAATATGCATGTGGTCTTTGTAAATTGTATGCTATACTTTACATCAGTATCATCTGCATTTTCCTAAATTGCTAGGTTATCTTCATAGTCATTACCAATGGCTGTATAACATTAAATTTTATAAATGTATTATAATTTTCTTAATCATTTCTTTTATTGAAAATTTAGGTTATCACTAATATTCTACTATAATAAACTTATTTGGTAATTATTTATTTATTTATTTATTTATTTATTTAAAAAAATTTTTTTTCAACGTTTATTTATTTTTGGGACAGAGAGAGACAGAGCATGAACGGGGGAGGGGCAGAGAGAGAGGAAGACACAGAATCGGAAACAGGCTCCAGGCTCTGAGCCATCAGCCCAGAGCCCGACGCGGGGCTCGAACTCACGGACCACGAGATCGTGACCTGGCTGAAGTCGGACGCTTAACCGACTGCGCCACCCAGGCGCCCCATGGTAATTTTTTTAATGTTTATTTATTTTTGAGAGACAGAGTGCAGGCAGGGAAGGAGCCGAAAGAGAGAGCAAGAGGGAGACACAGAGTATGAAGCAGGCTCCGAGCTCTGGGCTGTCAGCACAGAGTCCAGTGTGGGGCTCGAACCCATGAACCATGAAATCATGACCTGAGCTGAAGTCCTACGCTTAACTGTCTGAACCACCCAGGTGCCCCTCATATGGCAAATTTTTTAAAGACTAGATTACTTAACAGTGGAATTACTGAATAAAAGGGTTATTAATTTTCTTATTTCTCTTGATACATTTTTGCAAATTATTCCCAGAAGGAAATACAGAACCTGCTTGGGATTCTCCTTCCTCTTTTTTCTCTGTCCCTCTCCTGCTCACATGCCTGCTCACTCGCTTTTGCTCTCTCTCTCTCTCTCAAAATAAATGAATATTGAAATAAAAAAAACTGATCCTTCTTCAAAATGCTCAGATTATAATTGCTCAGTCTTCACAAGAATAGCCTTTGAAAAGTTGATACCTGCTGTCAACTTATTTTAATGAAGGGTATGCCTATTTATAATTCTTCCAGAAATATAGGAGAGGACCAGTTTCATTACATTCTTGCCAGCATTGGGAATTATCATGTTTTTAGAAGTTTTATATTACTGTTTCATAAGATGAATCTTCGGACCTTGACCTAGAAGGTAAATATGACAATATAATCTTAAGACCAGACAATATATTTTGTTTGTTTCTCTCATTCACTTTAGCAGTTGCATATGGTTTTTGTGTAGCAGGAGCTGCTTTCATTTCTAGCCTGACTGAGGAATGTAGAATTGTAAACAAAATTGTTCCTATAAGGGCCAGCTTTAGTAATAGCTGCTACAAAAGAAGATAACTCTTTGGAAGAACTGGGAGGAGCCATTCTGCATTCCTGGTAGGAAAGGAGATGAAAAACAGCTTAATTGCTCTCAAAAGGTGGTATTCAAAACCCAGGGTAAATTGCAGGCTATTCTTGTGGACACTGAGCAATTGTAATCTTAGCATTATGAAGAAGGATCAGGGTTTTTTAATGTTCATTTATTTATTTTGAAAGAGGGGGGCATGTAAGCAGGAGAGGGGCAGAGAAAGAGGGAGAAAGAGAATCCCAAGCAGACTCTGTGCTGTCACTTCAGAGCCCTGGGCAGGGCAGGATCCCAGAAGCTGTGAGATCATGACTTCAGCCAAAATCAAGAGTCAGACACTCAACCAGCTGAGCCACCCAGGCATTGTGCAATGGCCATAACTTGGGTGATCATCCTGGCTTAGGGATGTGAACCTGAGCATCTCAAACAAAATCCAGAAGATTGAAATCATACAAAGAACAGACCAATGGTCTAAGCAGTCGTTCCAAGATGTTAGAAAAATGCCAACAAACTGAAATCACAATAAGCCAGAGAAAGAAAATAAATAATAAAAGCAGAAAATACTGAAATGGAAAACAAGTTATAATTAAAAAATCAATAGAGTAAAAATATAGTCTCTTTGAAAAAATAATAATATTGGTAAATATCAGGTATTAGTTGTCAAGACAAAAGGTGAGATGCTATAAAAAATGAGAAAGCATGAAAAAGGGGATATTAAAAAGATCACAGAGATGCATTATGAACAAATTCATGTCAGTAAATTTGAAAATTTTAATACAATAGACAAATTTCTAGGAAAATAAAACTTACCAAAAGTAATGGAAGAAATACAAAATCAAGGAATTCTATAAATGGCAAAGAAATTTTTAACCTTTCTGTAGAGGAAACTTCAAGTTCAAATAGCATCACCAATGAGTTTTTCAAAATATGTAAAGGAAGAAATAATGCATGTCACACAAGCTTTTCTAGAATATGGAGGAAAAAAGAACACTTCCCAACTTTTTTTGGGTAAGATTTGTATAACTTTAATAACAAAACCTGACAAGAGCTTGATAAACAAACAAACAAAAACCCCTTAAGTCAATCTTTTTTTATTGATCTAGATATAAAAATCCTAAATAAAATATTGTGACACCAAATCCAGGAATTTATAAAAAGAATAGTAAAACCAGCCAATACAATATTTGAAATATTTCCAATAATGAGTTTATTTACAATAATGCAAATTTGTGCAATCAATGGAATTCACATCAACATAATATAGAAGATACATCATAGGTTGATAGACACAGAAAAATCATTTGATAACAGTCAATATCCATTTATAATAAAAACTCTCAGGAAACCTGAAATAGAAGGGAACATCCTTAAGCTGATAGACTATTTACCAAAACAAACAAACAAAAGAAAATCCTGTTGAAAGCCACCACTCTGAGGCTGTAAATAAGAATGTTTCATATTACTTTAGCCTTATACTGGTGGTTCTATCCAGCATAATAAAGCAAGAAAAGAGGCACCTGGGTGGCTTAGTTGGTTAAGCATCCAACTTCGGCTCAGGTCATGATCTCTCAGTTTGTGGGTTCAAGCCCTATGTCAGGCTCTGTGCTGACGGCTCAGAGCCTAGAGCTTGCTACGGATTCTGTGTCTCCTTCTCTCTTTGCCCCTCCCCCATTCATAGTCTGTCTCTCAAAAATGAATAAACATTAAAATATTTTAAAAAATAAGCAAGGAAAAATATAAAGATTGGAAAGAAAGAAATAGGTTGTTTTTAAAAAGTATTTTAAGGCAGTTTATTAAGTTATTTTAAATAAGGAATAATTAAAATTCAAAGAAATAAAAAGAAGATGGCAGAGAGGTAGGGTAGGAACATAAAATAGAATGAGCAATGAGTCCATAATAGACGTTTACCACAACATCTTAAATATTTCCAATAACTGAGACACAAACCTGATTCTAACCTTTCTAACAACGAGCAGCAAAAGGAATTCAAATTAATTTTACAAGTCACATAAGTTAAAAACAGTCCAGTTGTGGGGCGCCTGGGTGGCTCAGTCGGTTAAGCGTCTAACTTCATTCAACTCAGATCACGATCTTACAGTTTGAGCCCTGGGTTGGGCTCTGTACTGACAGCTCAGAGACTGGAGCCTGCTTCAGATTCTGTATCTCCCTCTCTATCTGCCCCTCCCCCACTCATTCTCTGTCTCTTTCTGTCTCTCAAAAATTAATAAATATTTTTTTTTAATTTTTTTTTAAATTTTTTTTTATTTATTTTTGGGACAGAGAGAGACAGAGTATGAACGGGGGAGGGGCAGAGAGAGAGGGAGACACAGAATCGGAAACAGGCTCCAGGCTCTGAGCCATCAGCCCAGAGCCTGACGCAGGGCTCGAACTCCTGGACCGCGAGATCGTGACCTGGCTGAAGTCGGACGCTTAACCGACTGCGCCACCCAGGCGCCCCAGAAATTAATAAATATTAAAAAAAGTCCAGCTGTTCAAGAGAAACACAATTCTTTCATTTATTTTTAAATGTTTTATTTATTTATTTGTTTATTTATTAAATTTATTTTTGAGAGAAAGAAAGAGCTGAGTAGGGAGGGGCAGAGAGAGAGGAAGACACAGAATCCAAAGCAGGCTCCAGGCTCTGAGCTGTCAGCACAGAACCCAACGCAGGGCCCAACCCACAAATCGTGAGATAATGACCTGAGCCAAAGTTGGATGCTTAACCAAATGAGCCACCCAGGCACCCCAAGAGAAAGACAATTCTTTCTGATGCCAAGATCAGGTAGGATTTTTTTCTTGATGTAAAATATGTACCCAATGTGTACTGTGTATATGAGAATGTAATTATTTTCTAATCTACAGGCTTAAATTTTTATCTATAATTTGATGTCTTGAATTGTAGTTTTTCCTGTTCATACCTTAATTTTGTTGCATTTAGAGTTAGTGGTGGTATTGACTATTTTGCACCTATGGAAGAGGAAGCCTACAACTAGTTTAAAATATTTTTCTTACATTAAATTATGGATATCTACCTGAAGATCCTGTGGAATGTGATGATTGTTTATATAGCCCCAAAGAGCTAAATGGACTGGTATGTCAAAATTTTGAGTCTTATCTAGATCTTAAATTGGTAAAGGAAAAAGAGTAAACTTATTTCTAGATGATTGCTTGGACAAGTGAGTAATCATTTTCACTAAAAATTATGGTGCATTTATTCCAAGCATTTAGATTAGTTTTAAAATGTGGCACCAAAAGTTAAAGCTTAGTGATAGTGAATAATTATCCCTTTTATAAATTTTTGTATTTAATCAGGTAGAGAGTGACTTGAGCTAGAAGTCTGACATATTTTCAAGCTTACTCCAATTTCATGGGATTTTATAGCTCCTGTGGAAATGCGATTTTTATCTTTAAACTCTGTTAGTATATTTCAAACACATGGACGCAAGAAAATGTTAGAAATGTTTGAAAATCTATGATTGCCTAGTTCCAGGATTCTGTGGAAGTGGAGAGATAATTAATGGTAGAAAGAAATCTTTGAGATGAAGAAGTTCAGAAAGGTTTATCAAGCAGGGGTAAATGCTTATGAAACTGAAAAACCACAGGAGTCACAAACAGGTTTTACCATTCATGATCCTGATTTTGAATCTCCTTTCAGCTGCTTAAGACTGTTGACCTTTACTAAATTATGTACTCACTAGGTTTGTTTATCTATAAAATGCTTACAATGATAACATCTATTTCATAAGGTCATTATAAGAATTTAATCCAATATTCATGTACATTGTCTGGCACCACGTTAAAAAATAATAGCTATTATAATTGGTGGTTATGTAGGTACCAAAATTTGAAGGCACAGGATTGCTATTTTTTGATAGTGTAAGAAAGCAAGGGATCTGGCCATTAGCTTATTGCTTTACCAAGATTTGTATCCTTTGGAGTGACTAAAGTATATTTGTTAGGTAAATGAATGAATATGAGGATACAATGAGTTTTTAAATTGTTTGTTAATTCATCTATTAATTTATTCAGCAAGTGATCACTGAGTACTTACTATGTGACACATGAACTTACTTGGCAGTGGAAAAGGCAGATGTTAACTAAATTAAATTACCCATAAATTTAAAACTATAAATTTCTGCAAAAATCATAAAGACATTTAAATTAGTTGAGTTATGAAGGCATAAGATCATATCTCTTTTTGTAGATGTTGAGCTGGTTAACAGATAGAAGTTGATTCCATGAATTCAAGCCAGAATGCGGAATAACACTTGTAACAGGTTTTGCTCATCTGCGAGGGTAAGATACACTTTTCAGGAGCACTTTTTTTCTTCTGAAGCTAAGCTACAAGAGGACAAAGTACTCTTTCTCCTAAGGCTGATATTTTCAATGATAATCTGAACTAGTTCCTCTAAACCTCATTTTATCAACCATGTAAGAGGACTAAGGGTTTTTATGGTTGAAAGAGAATTTCAAGTTAAGTTCCATTAGAGAGAATGCTATGATGTGAATATTAGTCCCATTCCCAGGGTTTGAGAGTGTTCTGCAGTGGGAAACTTCTTTCAGCATCTAAATCTTCAACAGCTCAAAGTAAAAATTAGGCTGCACTGAGTGCTATGCCAGTTGCTTTAAAATACTGCACTTTCCTGTGTCAGGCAGATTCACTTTCTCTAGAAGAAGGTCGTTGTTTAGTGCTTAAGTTAAAATTTTTCATGGTAATTAAGAGGCAAATTATACTGAATCATGTATCATCATCATAGATATTTAAAGAATATCCGGTGGGTATGTTTGAATACGCTGGACACATCATGAATTTTGAGTTTCTAGAGAGGTGTAAGAACAACTGGTTTAATAAATCTAGTGTTATTAGTTAAATGTTTCATTGGCTATATTATTTTGGAGGGCCCCCCAAAGCCTGTTGGATAAGGAATTAATGATTTTCCCCGATCCAGTGTTCTAGGAAATAATTGAAGCAGATGCCATTAAAATAAACTGCAAACAAACTTTCAGATGACTATGTAAATTGCCCCAACTGAGATGGTAACACAAAAACATATATTGACTTCTTCCTGTGTGTCAGAACCTGTTCTAAATGTTATATATACGTTACTTTATTTAATAATCAGAATAATCCTATGAAGTAGATACTACAGTCACCCTCATTTCAGGGATGAGACCAAGGCAAAGAATAGTTAAGTAATTTGCCAAGTCAATAGTAGTGAGTACTGAGGTTAGACTTCTAACCTAGTCAGTCTGACTTCAGAGACTGTGCTCTTAACCAGTATGAGGCAGAGGGAGTAGTAGTAGTATAATATAGTAGAAAGAGGAGGAGGGAGGGGAGGAAGAGGAGAATAACTAGAGGTAGAATTAGTACAGTAGTGGCAGCTGCTGAATACTGGTGGGTGAGAATGAAGACTGCAGACAGCCTGCCTTGATCCAAACCTAGCTTCCATCTTAACAAGAAGTGAGACCTTAGGCAAGTCACACAACATCTTTGTGCCTCCACTTCCTCATCTGTGAAATAGGCGTTGGGGAAAGATTAAATGATATAATACATGTACTTAGAATAGAGCCTGATACATGATAAGTGTTCAATAAATGTTAGCTGTTAGTATTTATATCACTGCCAGTGTTATATACCCTCACAAGGATTAGGAAAAACATGCGCAAAGAATCCTTTTTTATTTTTCTTTTCTCTTTGCTCATTTTTAAAATTCTATCATATGATCCTTTCTTAGTTTAGCATGCTTCTCTTTCTCCTCATCCTAGGATGAAATTTTTTAGGACAATCTGATTTCCTGGTTTCTAGAGATTTATGCCTCACTGGTCTAGATATATTATAAATTTCTCCAGAGTGTGGTCAGCAACACATTGGAAATATTGAGTTTGGTAGATGATGAGACAAACCAGTCTTGGTGTATTTCAGAATCTGGAAACTAGAAATCTATCCTGAGGAGACAGGCACACTTCTTTTAGGGGTATAAAGGAAGAGTTTTCTCAGCTAGTTAGAGCAAGCTTGCCATCCTCAAGGACACATAAAAATCAGAGTAAGGCAAAGAGAGTAGCTTCAGTGCTGTGCTTTGACCCTTGAGAAGAAAGGGTGGGTTAGAGAAAGGAGATTTTGATGAAAGCAGGTAATATGCTTGTTGAGACTAGGTTGTCTTGTTTATAAACAAGCTTAATAAGACATGCTAGCCACATTTAAAACGCTCAGTAGCCATATGTGGCCAGTGGTTACACTATTGGACAACACAAGATAGAACATTTCCATCATCACAGAAGGCTCTACTGGTCTAGACAGTAATTAAAACATAGTGGTTGCTCAATTAATATTAGCTGAGTGAAAGGGTTGAATAAACAAAGAATATTTACTTTGCTACCTTGCAGAGTTTTTTTTGAGAATCAAAACCTTTTTTCAGATGGCGAATGATCTGGGCACATTGAAGAGCTGTCATTTCCATCATGGCTTCCAAACAAATACTTCAGTGGATGACCTTTTGTTTATTGTTGTTTATGTTTTAGGATTGGTGTTTCCTCATGGCCACTATTCCTGCAATTAAACGAAAGTTCCTTTTCTGACTACAGGAGATAGGGTGAACTTGACATAACTGTATGGCCCTATTTGCTCTTCCTTTTCCCAGCGGGCTCCCTCAACCTTTTGATTCTCTGCTCAAAATGCTTTGGGACCACTCCTAGGAACATTTTGTGAAGTGAGTCTGTGTTAAGGAAATAACATGAAGTGTGTGTGTGTGTGTGTGTGTGTGTGTGTGTGTGTGTGTGTGAGAGAGAGAGAGAGAGAGAGAGAGAGAGAGAGAGAGAGATGGTTGTGAGCAGAGCTGGCAGTCAAGGGATTTGTAATCTGCTTGCGGTGGTTTCCCAAGCAACCTGTGTGGATAACAAAAAGTTGCTTTTAATAAGAGGAGTAAACTTGACTTTACTTCTTTGGTACTTTCCGGTAGTTTTTTTTTTAATTAAGTTTTTGGTATTTAAAGTTTACTGCTAATTGAGACATTTATTACTCTGAAATTTAAGTTATATTATTTGAGTTAGCGCCTTACGTTTACATCCTTCTCTTCAATTTACCAAAGATGTTTATATGTGTTATCTTATATGTCTTACAACAGTCTTTGAGGGCTGATAGGGCAGATATAATTCTTCCAACTTTGTGGACAAACTTCATATCAGAGCATTTTGTGTGACTCATTTCAGATTACATAGCTTATAAGAAGCAAAATAGGGCTAGTACCCAGGGCTCCTGACCCTTACTCCTTTACAGTCTGTTGCCTAATTAACCTCATGGGAAGATGAAATCATTGGTAGGTTTTGCAGATGTAGACATTAAGATGATTCCATTGCAGTTTCTTCTGCACCTTCTTCATTTGTTGAAGAATCAACAATGAGTTTCCATATCCTATCAGATCAAACCCCAAATCCTAACCCAAGGCCCTTTGAATGTGTCTAACTAAACAGATCTACTACTTTTCCCTGTCATGAACTCCATTTGTGCTTGTCGATATCCATAAGAGGATACTGAGACTGGGTTTCTTTCTTATAAAAATGCCAATTAAAAATTCAGCTCCTCAAACACTAGCTACACTCAAAGCTCTTTTGTCACCAGTGACATAATCATATGAAATTATTGACAGTCAAAATTTCAAACCAATAAAGGATAATCTTCCCTTAGATGGTCATATATTCCTAGAAATTTCTGTGTATATTAAAATCAAGAAAAAATATACTAGACTTCTTATAAGATTGAGTTATGTTCTGGTCTCTAACGTCATTAATGAGTTTTTAACTCACCTAAGTGTCAAGATTTTGATCGTGAAGAGTACAGAGTTATTCTTCTTTGATCAAATTGTCCCTTAAATTGCTAGAAAACTGGATTGGCTTAAATGTCATCAGTGTGTCCCCTTTTCCATCTTCATGATGACCCAGTTGTGCCTCACATATTTCCATAATCCCGCTGGGGTTGTTTCACCCCCATGGGGACCACCTGCTCTAAAATATTTGGGGCTCATATTTCATGGGAGGTTAGACATTGACTGGTTCTAGTGAAAAATGTAACAGTTCTGGAATGGTTCTACCATGAAGGCTATAGCTATAACCACGATGAGAAAGGGCTAATATCATACTGATAGTCAATTTGCTTCTTAGGATGTTTAAACCTTAACCTTTTATTTTCTTAGATGCTATTGCTAGTATTCTAACACCACTTGCTTAGGAACCAAGGGTTCCTTTAAGCATTGAAAATATACAGAAATATTTACTATTAGCAACTCTCATGACAAGAGAATAGCAGATAGAGACTGAGTCTATGTTTAGAGAAGGAAGTGGATAGACTTGTAAGTGGCTTACACAGTTGGCCCTTGGAAATAGTCAAGTGGATATTTAAGGTCAAGAAACTTATATTTGAAATTTTATGGAGATTTTTCTTCATAGATACAAGTAGCAATTTGGTCCTCATTCACTTGTTAATTTATTCACTCATTCAATGAATATTTAAGTCCTTATTAAGGACCGTGCACTGTGCTAGCTGCAGACACACAAAGATAAACAAAACACAGATCCTATTCTCAAAAAGTTTAAAATCTAGTGGAGAAGACAGAGAAACAATTAATCATAAAACAGTAGGTAAGTGCTTTAGCAGAAAGGTGTATGGTACATGTGGGGACAAAGAAAAGACTCATCTAATAAGAGGTTGTGTGTGTGTGTGTGTGTGTGTATGCCTTGTTGAGTAAGTCACAAATGACTTATTGGAGAAGTTGATGTTTTTGCTAAATTTTAAAGGATGAGTAGAAGTAATGAGGGAAATGCATAGGGATAGGTGAAATTTAGCTTCCCAGGCAAGGGGGGCAGCATGAGCAAAAGCAAAGAGGCAAGAGAAGACATGATCAACAAGGGAAACTATAAGAATTATAATGTCACTGAAGTTAAATTTTGGAAATGAAGTATGGAGGTAGGCTGTGAGTGAGATTCTGAATATTTGAAATTCTTGTACTTGATCCTCAATGCAGTGAGAAACCATGAAGAGTTTTAATTGTGGAATGACATAGCTAGACCTAACATTTCATTGTGTTATGAGAACAAAAGACCACTTGGAAGGGGATCAAGACTAGTGTGAAGTTAAAATATTTTAATTTGTTGCAAAGTAAATATGGACAAGTGTTTTGTACCAGAAGTTCAAGTGAAAAGAGTATCCACTTGTACATTGTTCTCTTACTTTCTTGAACGTAACCTGAATAAAAAATTAGTTGTTCATGACAATGTTCTCCGGCCCATAAATTTCAATCTTTCTGCTTCCTATCATGATTTCTTTTAGATCTGAAGCTTAGTTTTTGGTAAATAGGAAAAAGGGCTCATTATTGTAACTGTAACATTCTTTTAAAATTAAATCCTTATGGTAGTTTATAAATGATTTTGGCTTAGCCAAGCAAAAATGGAGAAAAAGGCTTTATTTTTCCAAAATAGTACTTAGTCTTCTTAGAATCAAAGTGGTCATACACTTAAAGAATCTTGAGTTTATATTTTAAAGTAATTACTTTTATTTGAAAATATACTTGATATTGAATATTGAAAATAATACTGATCTTGATATTGAAAATATTGAAAATAATACTTGATCTTGTTTGTCAGATGGGCCAATTTACATTTGTTGTTTATATCTTTGAAAATATCAATTTAACATTTGATAATCACCAAAAAGAAAAGGTAGAATAATGTAGTGATTGATTAATACTTTGGCAATTTTCTTTTTTTTTTTTTTTTTTTTAATTTTTTTTTTTTAAACGTTTTTTTTTTTTTTGGGGAGAGAGAGAGAAAACATGAAAGGGGGAGGGGGGGAGAGAGAGGGAGACACAGAATCGGAAACAGGCTCCAGGCTCTGAGCCATCAGCCCAGAGCCTGACGCGGGGCTCGAACTCACAGACCGCGAGATCGTGACCTGGCTGAAGTCGGACGCTTAACCGACTGCGCCACCCAGGCGCCCCATTACTTTGGCAATTTTCAATGTTGGATGTGTTAATTCAAATTAATTTAAATGAAGTCACTTTGAGAATAAGACGGAGCTACGAAATTTCCTGCACCATCCCTGATTTAACTCTACTGAATCTCCATTCCACTATTGAACTGTCTAAAAATATTTTTTATTAGTATTCAAGATCCTTTTTATGAAAAAAAAACATACATATTTTTATATATGTATACACCCATTATACAGCACATGAATATATATGTACATATAAGCATATACTTACATGAAAGTATAAATAATTCATTGTGAATATAAAAATAACCCTGGGGTTCCTAGAGGGACTTCAGGCAATGATCTGGCACTGGGGCAGGTCTGCCTAGAGCCTGGGACAACCAGTGCCAGTTTAGAGGGTGGGTTTGCAGGTGCTGGCCTGACTCCTGAGGCTGGGGCAGCTGAGTTTCAACGTTATACTCAGTCTCTTTCCATCTTGTTCCTCCTCTAGGCCTAGCCTTTTGCCTAATCTGCAAGGTCAAAAGTGTCTCTGTACCATGCCCTCATTGGAGTTAGTATCAAAGAAGAAAGTGGTAGGGGAAGATATTATTTTCTTAATATTAAGGGCAAGATCTCACCTTATCTCATATTCTGCTCATGTCCCATTGTTCAGAAGTTAACAAAGCTAGAAGGGAAGCTGAGAACTGTTGTCATTACCTTAGGCAGCCATTTACCTCCACCATTTAGAGGGTCTGTTACTTTGGCAGAGACTCAGAGGCATACAGAAATTCATTATTATTATTTTTTCTATCTTTATTGCGCCCTCTAGCTTTCCTTTGAATTTTTCTTACCTTTTAGCAGCGTTATAAAGTGCTCTTCATAAAAATCTCACGTTTCTTATTACTTGTGTTTTACTGCATGGTACCTTTTGTGCTGAGTTTTTCATTTCTTGGCAGTTTTGTTGCACTTTTCACCTTTTTTTTCTTTCATTGATGTCGTGCTAGTCTCCTCTTAGTATTCATTGTTATGGATTGAATTGCATCCCCTCACCCTATGTATTGAAATCCTAACCCCAGTACCTCTGAATGTGATCTTATTTGGAAATAGGGTTTTTACAAGGTGATTAGGTTAAAATCAGGTTATTAGAGTGGGTTCTAATTCAATGTGACTTGTATCCTTATAAAAGGGGAAATTTGGACACAGAAACAGACACACACAGAGGGAAGCTTATGTAAAGATATACAGGGAGAATGCCATCTGAAGACTGAGGATACGGGTCATGGTGTCAGAAGCCAAGAAATGCCTGGGGCCACCAGAAGCCAGGAAGATGCAAGGAAGGATTCCCTTCATAGGTCAGAGGGAGGCTGGCCCTGGTGATAGATATCTTGATTTCAGACTTCTGGTTTCCAGAACAGTGAGATAATAAATTTCTATTATTTTGAGCTACCCAGTTTGTGGTACTTTGTTATGGCAGTCCTAGTTGAGTTGGATTAATTACTGAGTTGGAATTTCCTGGGTCAGCAATTTTTGGGGGATTTATTTTTGTGTATTTGAGGAGGGTCAGCAGAGGGGCCAAAGTAGCATGCCAGCTTCGTGCCCTAATGCTGCTCTTCTTTGCTGCTCCTTCAGAGACAGATAGCTTCCACAACTGTGGCTTGACTGTGTGTAGCCCTACCTTTTTAGCTGATTTTTATCAACTAAATCTTGGAGGCCTGAGGTTGCCAGCCCTTCTTACCTTAGTTTTTTCCCTCATTTTTGCAAGCTTTGTGCTTGCCATGCAAGCCATGGTAATATTTTGAATACCAAGGCCTCTTTCTATTCTGTTGCTTCTTTCACTTTTTCCCTGATGCCCCATCCCAAATGCTTTCGATAGCCTTAGGCTTATTTTGGAGCCTGAAAATATTTTTATATATCTTACTTAAAATGAAGTAGGTAGGAAGGTTGTTGTTGTTGTTGCTGTTGTTGTTGTTCTCCTGTTGCTTTGCTATGGTTTACGTGAAAAGGAATGCAGATTTGCACAGCCTTGTTCATGAGGGAAGACTCGGCATGCACTTTCAAAGCTGTTGGCAGTGGTAAGAACAGAGGTAGAAATTATTTAAGACAAAGGGGTGATTTTGTGTTTTTCTTTTACCAGACATCTGATTGGAATTGTAGCAAATAATGGCAGCATCTCGTACAGGGAACAACTTTGTCAATTGTGTAGTCACAGAAACATCCTGATTCTGTTTCTCCCAGAAACACACCCCACAGCATCATGTAGCAAGTCTCTCACGGGGATGTCACCTTGGACTTTTAAGCTGCTGTCAGAAAAGGCTTAGGTCTGGTTAGTTAATAGGCTTTCTGTATTTTCTATTTAAAACTTCAGCAAAATAAGTGTTTCTGACACTTTTTGACTTGGCACCCATGGAGTCTTTTAGCATACTTTCCTTCAACAAATATTTACTGAGTGGTTTCAGTGTACCTAGCTTTGTGGCTAGAATGGGAAATAAACAATGAACAGAGGAGACATTTCCATGCCTGTGTGAAGCTCAGTTTAATTTCTTTGAGAGGGAGTTATCAAAAGCAGAGGTAATATTTATATTTCGGTCTTTTTTTTATTAGCTCCATCAATAAAATCGTGTCTAAGTCATCTTGGTACTTAGTCTCTGAAAGAATTAGATATGTCCCTAACTAATAGTAAAAATAGCAAAAAATATATCGTGACATGGTTATATTCAATTTTTTATTTTTTTCTCTCTGAAGAATGTTCTTCATGCTTCAGGAAAGTTAAGATCACAAGATTTGGAACTGGATGGATTCAGATTCAAACCCTAGCCTTGTAAATGGGAAATTATTTAGCCTTTCTGAGTTTCAGTTTCTTCTGCTGGAAAATAAAAATAATAATGCCAACCTTTCTAGCTTGTTAGGAGGATGGAACATGCAAAATTATGCAAATCCCTTAGCATGGCACATAGGAAGAACAGTTTTATTATTGGTATAGTTATTTATGTCACTTGATTAAAGTTAATTATATATTACACATTCCAGGGATGGCTCCTAAGTGACCTCCTTTCTATGATACTCTATCATACAGAGATTTTTTTTAATGTTTATTTTTGAGGGAGAGAGAGAGGGCAACTGAGGGAGGGGCAAGGGAGAGGGGCAGAGAGAGAGGGAGACACAGAATCTGAAGCAGGCTCCAGGCTCTGAGCTGTCAGCACAGAACCCGACATGGGGGTCAATCTCACCAACCATGAGACCATGACCTGAGCCAAAGTCAGATGCTTAACCAACTGAGCCATCCAGGTGCCCTATATAGAGATTTTTAAAAATTGTCTTCTCTAACCCATAGCCTTATTTAGTGCATTCTTTATTTTTGTTTTTGTTATTAATGATGATTTATTTTTCATTAAGTTTTGTTTTGTTTTACTTTTCTCCACTTCCTTTGCCTTTGACCCAGTGATACCCACAAAGATTTCTTAGAATAGGCCTTATAGAGTAATTCATTTTTAAAATCTATCCTCCTTGCAGGCAGAAGATCTTTCCAGAGGCTGAGAGCCCAGGCTTTTATGATGGCCACAGTTGCCCATGCAGTTGTACCCAAGTTAACTCTGGTCATTGGTGGTTGTTTTGGCAGCAAAAACTATGCAATGGTATCGATGTGAGATATTTTGAATACTGGCTTCCACAAGATGAGTTTTATTGTTTTCCCGAGCACTCAACAGTACAGAAGCAATTCTAAATAGTGTCTTGATTCCATGAGCAGTCCAAGAAAGATGATAGAAATGCTAATTTCAACTTCTCTTCTGGTAGCAGGCTATGGTCCTGCACTCACAACTACCTCTGCAATCAAAGGTATAAGTAGATACAGTTTTAATAACATCATTATCAGGGAAGACATGGGTGATGTCAAAGAAGTAAGGGCTACTGAGAGTCCTGTGCTCTGTTATAATTCTGGCTTTGTCAGTCAATAGGTGGACTTGAGGGAAGTCATTACATTTTATCATTTCTTTCATCATCTGAAATGTCAACTTATAGTGTGACTAAACTCATAGACTCTGGAACCAGACTGCGTTTGTACAAATCTTGTTTTTTGGTACTTACCAGCTGTTGGACAAATTCATTAACTTCTCACTATCTCGAGTTTATTTGTAGTGAAGTAGAACTTTATTTGATCATGAATATATAATCATTAGGATCTAATTATTAGGATTAATGCATAGAAAAATGCATTGAGCATAGAAAGTGAGTACATAGAGAAAGTGAGTGAGTGAGTTAAGTAAGTAAGATTACTCCCATGTCAGACTGTCTTTGGTAGGGGGTCAAGAAAGTGTCTGGTAAGACCATCATTGCAGCCATCGTCAACAAAGCTCGAGACTGTCAGTGTCCTTAACTAAGACTACTCTTCTATAGGACTCCTCATCTCTGTCAGTAGGGGCCAGGTGTGAGGCCCTGAACAGTTTTTGCTTTCTCTCCTAAAAGTGCATAACCTCTCAACAACTTTGTGCTTTTGGTGCATCAGAAGTAATCTCATGATATCCTTTATCACTGTTCATGTACTCCCAGGTCTCTGTCCTACTCTAGGCATTGCCTCTTCTGTCCTCATCTTTTCTAGCTCCATGTACTAAAAGTCTAGAATTCTATGTGAATCATCAGTTAAATCCTCTTTATTATCAGTCTCATTTGTGAGGTTTCTCTTCTCCTTTTTCTGTAATCAAAACATGGCTCTACCCTTTTAACGCTGCATCTCTGCAGCCTTTTCAAGTGGTGAATGCTTCCTTTCCCAAGCACCTCATACATACCATGGAGCCTGGCATTTTCAGGCCATCTTCTCTTTCTCCTCCATAAAAAACACCCACTGGAATCTCCTGTTATCAGATTTTGCCATCCATTGTCCCTCCTAATGTAATCATTTTAGCGCTTCCCAGGTTGTTAACCTTTATTCCTTGAACATTTTATCTGTTAGATAACTCTTTTCCCACCCCAAATCACCCTTGCCATAATCTGGGGGGAAATTCAATATTTATTTAGATGATTGTACGTTTGTTCTGGTGTTGTAAATTGCTTAATCTCCTTCACCCTTCCTTGGTCATTCATTCTAATGTCCTCTCCTTTACTGCAAACTCTCTATAATCTCAACTGCACACATTCTACTTTGCACCCACTATCTCCTATTTTCTCCTACTCCCAAAATGACTTGACCTTATGTGACCTCTGACCTTATGTCTATGATCTTCCATCTTCCTGTCTTACTCTGCTTAAAACTACATGACTATTCATTATAATAGTTTTTTGTATAGATACTAAACTTCCTAAACTTATCCAATGTATATGTGTTCTTTTTCCCCATTTTTTTTTTTCTGGTCTATTCAAGGACATTGTCCCAGAAGAGTTCCTTTCTTTCTACTGAATCATCAAGTTTCCCTCTCTACCAGATCGTTCTTAGTATGTAAGTGTGCTATAATTTCTCTAATTAAAAAAAATTTTTTTGGATATAAGTCTGTCCCAACCTCCCCCACTATTATCTCATTGACCCTTTGCAGAGAAACTTATTGAATGTATGTTATATGCTTTATATTTTCAATTGTCTCTTCATTATTTCTTGTAGCTATTCCAATAAAGTATCTTTTCCCAGAAGAGTGCATAAACTGCTCTTAACAAAGTCTATTAATGACTCACATATTGCTAAGTTTGATGAGCAGATGAGGTCAATTCTCAATCCTTTAACTTGACCTATTGCAGCATGTGACACCATTGATAACTCACTTGTTTTAAAACACTTTGCTTCCAAAACACCCATATTGTTTGTTTTTTTCTCCTATATTTCTGTCTACTCATTTTCTATTTTCTTAATCTCTTCTCATCTCTCTGACTTCTTAATGTTGGAGTGCCCCAGAGCTCAGTCTTTGAAACTCTTTCTTCTCGTATCTCTGTCCCTTCCCTAGATGATCTCATTTAATTTCATGGCTTTAAATACCATTTACGAAGTGATAACTATCAAATACATCTTCAGTCCTGAACTTCCCTCAACTCCAGAAATTTATAACCAGTGGCTTACTTGATATACCATGGGATCTCTATAGACATTTCAAATTTGCCATGTCAAAAACTGTTCTTAGTATTTGTCACTAAACCTGCTTCCCATGCTGATATTTCCATTCATGATAATTCTATCCCTCCAGGTGATCAGGGCAAAGATTATGGTGTTATCTTGGATTCTTCACTCTCTCCCCTGAGCCTAGTCTGTCAGAAAGTTGTGTTGGCTCTATCTTCACAGTATATCCAATATTCCTCCACTTCTATCACCTTCATCACCACTTCTTCTTCATTACCATTACCACTTCTTTAGTCTAAACCTTCATCCTGTCTCCCTTGGAGTATTGCAGTAGCTTCTTAACAGCCCCCTTATTTTTAGCTCTGCTCTACTTTAGTCAAGTCTCAGAAGAGCTACTTAAGAGATGTTATTGAAATGTAAACCAGATCACCTTACACTTCTGTGTACAACTCTTCAATTACTTGCAATCCAAAAGTCCACATGATCTCACCAACCTCCTCCTAATCCTCAAGTCCTCTCTGCCTTCATCTTCATACTCCCCTAGTTCACTCCGCTGCAGATTCTTCCCTCCAACGTGACTAAAATTTTTACCTCCTTAAGACCTTTTCTAGCCATCATATCTAAAATTTTGATTCCCTCCAAGACAAAGAAAGTTTTTTGGTACCTTCCCAATATTTCATATACCTCTTCCTTCTTTATTATTTTCTTCTCAACACTAACCATTATTGAGCATACTTATTTTTACTTACTGCTCATTATCTGCTTAACCCACTAGAAGGTAAGCCTAACCCACTTGAAGGTAAGCTCCATAAGGTCAGGGATATTTGTCTATTTTGTTTCACCACTGTCCTTGGAACAGAGTCTGGCACACAGTAGATAATCAGTAAATACTGAGGATGTTACTATCTAAGTCTATAAAGAACTAATTATCCCTAGGCTCTACCATCCTATACAGAATTTTCAAAGTTAGAAGAAACCATAAAGGTCATATAGTCCAGTCCTTCTGATCTGAGGGCACTGGGGACCAGAGAGGTGAAGAGGCTTGCTCACAGATTTATGGATAGCAACAGAGCCTTCCAAAGTGCTTGTATTACCTATCTTACAGTAAACTTTATCTTCAACATTTACGTTGAGTAAAGGCTTACTTATAACTTTAAGTAAACTCTAGGTATTATACTGTAATCTTAATTTACTAATGTTTTTCTTAAATGCTAAATCTGTTAGCTGTAAGGGAACTTCCACTGAAGTCAGGAAAAAAAAAAAAGTGTCCCCATTTGACTTGCCTCACACATGACCCTAAACACATTTCTAGTTTGAGGGATTATGGTTCTGCCATTTAATTTGTAAGACCAGAAAACTTTAATATCTTAGTGATTCTCTGTTACCAGGCTGTTTTTGTTATTGTGGTTTATATGTTTTGAGTATACCTATTATTTAAGGCTAACTTAAAATATTCAGAAGCATTGCTTTCTTGGAACAAAGCAAGATTTTTCTGTTGTTCTTCTTGGTAAGAGAGTTATTGTTTATAATGTTAATGTAAGTAGGTTTAATTAGTAAAGACTTTCTCACAAATAGATCTGTAAATAAATGGTACCTATTGTCTCGGAAATAATGGGTTCCTTTCACCAGGGAATTGAAAAAGAGATTATATAATCCCTTACCTAAAATGTGGAAAAGAAGATTTATACTTCAGATAAAGACTAGTTTGGATGACTTCTCAAGTCCTTTCAATTTCAAGATTATACGATTCCAAAAGGATGTTAAGTATTATGCATTCTCTATTGTATGAAAAGTATAGTAAGAAATGGGCATAATTATGCATATAATTTTTAAATGTTAAGCTTTTGTTAAAGCTAGCTTTGAAATCAAGTGAATAAAATTTCACCAATATTTCTAGTACTAATATTTCTTGGAATGTTATTAGAATATATACTACATATTCTATTATATATCATATACACGTTCCTATCAGATATATTTTGGTAAATATTTTCTCCCATTCTGTGGGTTGTCTTTTTACTTTCTTGATAGTATTCTTGAGGCACAAATGTAAAAAATACCTGTGAAGTCCAATTTATATTTTTCTGTTGTTGTTTATGCTTTTGGTATCACATCTAAGAAACTATTGCCTTATCCAAGGTTATAATTTACCCTTATGATTTCTTCTAGGGGTTTTGAAATTTGAGTATTTACATCTAGTTCTATGATCAATTTTGAGTTAATTTTTGTATATGTTGTGAAGTAAGGGTCCAGTTTCATTCTTTTATATGTGGATATACAGTTTTCATAGCACCATTTGTTGAAAAACAATTTTTTTCCTCATTGAATTGTCTTGGTACCTTTGTTGAAAATCATTTGACCAAATGTGAGGGTTGTTTTCTGAACTGTCTGTTTTGTTCCTTTGATCTGTATGTCTATCCTTTTGCTAGTACCATACTGTCTTGATTACTGTGGTTTTGAAATGGGAGCATATGAGCCCTTCACTTTGCTCTTTCTTGTCGAGATTGCTCTGGCTATTCTCGGTCTTTTACATTTCCATATGAATTTTAGGATCAGTTTGTTAATTTCTGATTAAAAGCAGCTGGAGTTTTGATATAGATTGCATTGAATCTGTAGGGTCATTTGGATTATATTGCCATCTTAACAATATTAAACCTTCAATTCCAAGAACATGGGATGTTTTTCCATTTACTTAATTTGCTTCAACTGTATTTTGTAGTTTCTGTGTACGAGTCTTGAAACTTCTTTTATTAAGTTCATTTCTAAGTATTTAATTCTTTTTGATATTTTTGTAAATGGATTTATTTTATTTTGGGTAGTGTATAGAAAGACAACCAATTTTTGTATATTAATCTTGTATCCTGCAACTTAGCGGAGCTGTTTATTAGTTCTAATAGTTTTTGATGTGAATTCTAGTAGTTTTTGATGTGAAATTATGTCATCTGTGAATAGAGATGGTTTTAGTCTTTCTTTTGTATTTTCTTTTCCTTGCCTAATTGCTGCAGCTAAAAGCTCCAGTACAATGCTCAATAGTAGTGGGGAAAACAGGCATCCTTCTTTTGTTCCTGGTCTTGGGGCAGGGGAAAATTCAGTATTTCATCATAAAGCATAATGTGAACTGTGTATTTTTCATAAATGTTCTTTGCCTAGATGAACAAATTCTTTTTTATTTGTAATATTTTTCCTTTTTTTGAATAGTTATTAAATGTTTTCAAATGCTATGTCTGCATCTACTGAGATGATCTTGTGGTTTTGTCCTTTATTAATATGGTACGCAACATTTATTGATTTTTGAATGTTAAACCAACCTTGAATTTTTAGGATAAATACCACTGGATACAGTACTTTTTATGAATTGTTGAATTTGGTTTGCTAGTATTTTATTGATCATTTTTTTTCATATAAAATAAAAGTGATATCGGTCTATAGTTTTCTTGTGATGTTTTGGTCTGAAATTGCTATAAGGTAATACTGGCCTCTGAATGAATTGGGAAATATTTCCTCTATGTCTACTTCTTGGATATCGCCCAAAAGAGTGTAGTAATCTAATGTTGAAATTGTGAAATACCTCCAGGTAGTAGTTCAGTGTGTCTAACAGATACAGATGATATTTTGAATTAGATCCCCATTCTGTGTGGAATCTTGGCCAAGTTATTTAAGATTATTGAGCTTCACTTTCCTTATCTGCAATATAAGATTATCAAATATACACATGGGATTTTATAGAGACTGGTTAGTAGAATCCCTGGCACAATAACTTGATATATGGTCACTATTATTTAAGGAGCATTTTTGCCTACTAATCAATAGTAAGAGCGGCTGTCCCATCAAAGATTTTATTTGCACCCGGACTTGAAGACTAAGTAGTATGATAGTTGTTGTATTTGAAATAAAAGTTTCAGTTAGTAGGGGTATTTCAAAAGGTATCAGAAACCAACCAAATTTTTAAGGAGAACTGTTAGATTTAGATTTTAATTTACGTTTTGCTTCTCATTAGAAAAGTAACTTGGCCTCCCTTTCCTCACTTTTAAAATGGTGCAGATAGTATCATGATGGATGTAGTATTAGGAATAATTTTCCCTTTCCTCTAAAAGTAAAAGGCAGTCCAAGTGTGAGTTTCCTTTCTTCCTGTCTTTCAGAGATAGTTTTCCCATCGAGGCTGAATTTTACCAGATTTGGTGTTCCTTCGGGATGTTCCTTAGGGATTCTTTAAGGGTATATTTTCTCTATAATCCCTAATCATTGATACTCTTCCTATCAGGTTTACAGAAGAAAGCACTGCATTTCAGCCAGACTGTGGGATGATGGAATAATATTGTCACACAATTCTTGCAAAGTAGGTTGCCTTTGCTGTCTATTGGTATTTTCTGGTTTACAATACAGCACAGGAACTATGTCTAGATTGTCTGCCATAAGGCAATTATCAGTTTTTAATTAGCCTTTGGTGATATTTTCAAAAGTTTTATTGACTTGGCTATGACAAATATAAAGTGATCAAAGTGGGAGAAAAAGCACTCTAAGCAGCTTGTTATTTTAAAAATAACTACTTATCCACAGGTTTATTTGTCTTAATCCAATTGAATTTTTTTCCTTAAAACAGATTTATTTGTAGATGGGACATGGTTCTCTAGATCCCCCAAATATGTAGCTCTGATTCTTAGCAGTTTCCTTAATTTTTTCAATCTGAATTTCCAAGTTACTCCCTCTTGTCTGACTTAAATCTCCCTTATTCTAATTAAAACACTTAAGCCCATGTCCCATTTTGGGTCTTGAAAGGTAGCTCCTAAGCCTTCTTGGCGTACTATTAGCAATGATTGTATAGAGAATTCCTATCTTGGTGAAATGGTATTGGCAGAATGTTACTTTGACGTAATCTATTTCCTATCTTAAAAAACACTGGTGTTCTTCACAGAGCACAGTGCTCATAATGGGCTTCTACAAAAAGAGGGGAGGTGGGCACCCCAAATTGCAAGACTTGCTTCATGGAAAATGAATGGGAAGAAGGCACAGAGTGATTGGCAAATGTAGGAAGGGGCAACTGTAGGAACTCTCTCAAATTGGGAGGCTTTATTAAGCACAAAACTTTGTAATTGCTCAGTACTTTATTTTCTGCATTTTTAAAAGAAATGGATAAATAGCCTTCTTTGTGGAATTATGTTCATAGGCCATGTCTAGAGACAAAAACTTACAGACTGATGTTTATCTACAGTCACATATTGTATGTTATTCTCTGGCATTTTTCTTTTCTTTTGTGAAATTTCTAGTTCTAGCTAGGAATGAGCCACAATGAAACAATGATTACATTAAAAATCCACTGGAGGAAAAAAGATGGAAAAGAATTTACCCAATCTTAATGGTAGTTGAGCTTAGATGAGCTCTGTATAATTTTACTTTATAATTTCTACTTTTCTATAATTTTAGATTTCTTTGAGAAGTATGTTTCAATGAGTATTTATAACTTTAAAAAATGAGTTTGCATTTTATCTAAATAAAGAAATCAAATGGATACATCAAGTACCCTAGTCAGTCTGTTCCTTCAAGCTATTTTTACTTAGTCAAACACAATGCTGATTATCTTAAATACAATGATATGTAATACTTCTTAGCATAAAATACCAGGATTAAGATATACAATATAATTTTTTGTCAATCTTCATTTTTTTACATCATGTAACACATAGGAGAATAATTTTAAAAATAAAAGTACTTAAAATGTATTAATATTGAATGTTAATGATTTAATATTTTCTCTTTTTCTCTCTGTCTTTCATTTAGGTCAGGTGATTGCACAGTGCTTAAATATGATTAACATAAGAGGCAACATAATATAACCCCCTGACATTATCCTATACTCTTATTTTAAGTAGAAATTCTATTTGTGAGTATTTCAAAAAGTTATAGTCACTGCTATATGTAATTGCTTTGATGTTATGTAAGTTTTTAATAACTTAGTCTTTGCGATGTTCTTTGGTTAGAGCCCTCAGTCAATTAGAGATAGGCTTTCTCATTGTAAAATCAGAAATAATCAGTAATTACCTATATTAAATGCCTTTCATAAAGCTTGAGAATCTCAGAGCAGTTATATATACACACATACATACATACATGTGTGTATATATACATGTATGTATGTATGTGTGTATATATACACAATTACTAGAGTTACCCTTAGATGATAGTTCCTGGTTTGTGAAAAAGTTTGGTCTGATATTTAGGAATTAAGCCTTTTTGCTTGATACTGCTTTGACTCAGCAAAGCCACATACAAATCTGGTATAGAGAACTTTGGCTTTTAAATGTTAAAAAATACTTGGAGCAGATAGGTACCTAAAATACACTTTTATAATAGGAACCAAAAAGTTTGATAAATCCACATTCATTTTCTATTTGATTACTAACTATATAGAGTTTTTACTTATGGTCTGTCTGTCTCAGAGAAAGCATGATTATCTAAACACGTACTTTTTTTTTTTTTTTTGTAAAGGAATTGCTTGCTCAACTTTGTGCTTTCTGTAAAATATTGCAAAAATTGTGCGCATCTGCAAGTTAAAACCATATAATACAGCAGGCTAAAATTGAACAGAATTTGATTGCAGACCTGTTTCTCTTAGTTCTGTCAATAGAAATATAATTTGCTGGAATGTGCTCAGGATTTTTTGAACAGCCCATGAAAGGTAACAGGGATGTTAATCTCCACTTCAGCCCTGGCAACTTCACTCAAGTCCTTGGCATTCAGAATCAGAAGATAAGCGGGCTTTTGTCCTGCCCCAGGGCTCACCACCACACTCAGAACTACACCTGTTAATCAAAAGTAAGGAAGGCAATGTTAAATTAAAAGAAGGAAAAAAAATCCCAGGACCATAGATTAAATGTCATTGAAATAATATAGAAGGTATTGCACTGACAAATGTGGTCACCCTGAAGAGGTCTTTCAAACTCTTTATGTTCCCTACAGTATCAGCTTTAGGAAGGAAGTGACCATATCTGTCTTGTCTCTGGGATTGTCATTGGGATACTTGTTATATCCCAGTAGCATAATACAATTACTAGGACAGAGCTGTTCATTAAAATCTTATTAATTGAATGGATCTGTGCTCTTATCTGTAACATAAGATTTAACATAACTTACTGCAAAAAAATGTGACAATCAGATGAAAAATATATATTAAAAGACTTTGAAAACAGTAAGGTGTATTATTTCTGTAGTTTCCAAGACCTAGCTAGAAGCTTACTTCCTTCTAACAAAATGGGAGCAAACATTTTGCAGTTTTGTCTGGGTTGGCTCTATTTGTAAAATTGTTCAGCATGAAATGGCTCTATAATTCTTTATTTTATTCATTTATCTGTGATTTTCCATATTTTAATCTTAGAGAGTATAATCTACCTTCCTGTCTCAGCTAATCAATAGTTAACAAAGATTGATGCTTTGTAATTGAGTTGCTGTGTTACAGGCTGTAGCTCTGGCTTACTATAAAAGAACAAACCCAAAGCAGAGGCACAAAGCCTCGTTCTCATTCTCTTTGATCTGTTAAAATACTCAATTTCTCTCCTTAGAAGTCTACCCTTTTTCAGAAATTTATCTAAATCATAAAAGGCAAAAACAGAATTCACACTGTTCTCTCTTCACCTTCCCTCCATCTAGAGTAGACAATGATGTTCCATTATGACACAGATGGTGATTTAATGTTTTCCCATGAGTAATCAGTGATATTGGCCATAGATGAAACTTATTTTCAAATAAGTTTAAATTCTTTAGTGCTTCCCATTCAGTAGTATTAAGGGTCACATCTGAACATTAGGGAGTAATCACTGTGGCTTCTCTCCTAATGCACTAACATATAGAATTTCAATAAAAAGAAAGTGTTCAGACATATCCATTGCTTTCATTACCATCATCTTCCTCCAAGGCATCTGGGTGGGAAACAAAGATGGGTTCTGATGGGTATGAATCAGGCTCTTGCCATACCCAAGTTTCTTTAGTTTTAACATTCAGCTTACAGAGCTGCTTGCAAGAAAGAGAAATCGATCAATTAATCAGTCAATGTGCTTTACTTGGCTAGTAGAGGACACAAACTACTTTTCTAGCATTAGGTAAGATGGATTAATTACCCTGTCTGGAACAAAGTGATTCAGGCCAAGTCCATACGCGTATGTGTAAGGTTTCCCACCATACTTCTGGTAATTGATTTGAGGAAACTCAAATGCTACAAAATAGAGGACATGCTTAGGGAAACTCAAGTTAATTTCTGAATGGAACAGTTTGTTCCCTCGCTAAATCATCTCACCTTGGCGAGGCCCTGAAAAGAGAACCTCAGGTTCCAGCCAGATAGTCTCGTCACTGCACAGAATTGCAGTGGCAGTTGTGTTGGGGAGTGTGACTAAATTCTTGCCTGTGTCAGCCTAAGGAAAGAGGATAACAGAAACCTCAGTGAGAAGGAAGGAAAAAATCAAGCCACCATAAATGCAGTCTTCCTGAGTTTTGTCTCTTGAGTTCTTTGTTTCTTAAATCAATGTGTAGGGAGGAGAAGTGCAGACAGCTACAGGCAAGCAAACCCAACCAAGTGCACTACTGGGAAAGCTGTCTGTGCCTGTGTGAGTCACTGCCTATGTATCCCTGGGAAAGTTGTGTAACCTCTAGGCCCTTAATCTTCACATGTGTCCAATGAAATTGTCCTCAAAGAAAATTTAGGGCTCTAAGGGAGGGCCTCTGAGGAAAAAAAAAATGTTTTCCTGTAGAATGACAAAAGACTTCAAATTCTAGGGATTCATTTAGTGTTTATCTGTACTATAAAGATACCATGTATCTTTATTGCTGGGATATATTTTGATTTTGCTTGAAAAAAATCATATAGTTATGTTGTCAAAAAAAATGCAGAAAAACTCTTGGACCAGATGTTGTGTAAGATCTGTCAACCCCTTATCCCGCCCTGAGATTTTCAGATTATTTTATGAAAGGATACCATGAGGTCTTTCTAGGAACATATTTATTTACTAATATGTATATCAAATACATGAGTACATGTTTTGTGCTAGATTCTGTTTTAGACATTTGGGATATTTCAGAGAATAGACTCCCTCTCCTCATGAAGCTTGCATTCTAGTTGGGGAACATAAACAATAAATATAATTTAAAAGTGTATAGTGTATCATGAGTACGGGGAGAAAACTATACAGGAGAGTTAGGAAGATCAAAAGTGTGAAGGGTAGGTGAGTTACAATTTTATTCGGTGGTGAGGGTGGGCTTCATCAAAAAGGTGACATTTGGGACAAAACTTGGAAGGGGTGAAGAAATCAACAGGGCAGGAAGAACATTTAAACAAAGAGAATAAACAGTGCAAAGGCCTAAGGTAGGAGGATGCCAAATATAGCTGAAGAACATTAAAGAGACCAGTGTGGCTGCAACTAATTGAGCCTGGGGAAAAGGAGCTGGAGAGGAGGGTAGAGCTGTCTTGTGTACAGCTTTATAGGTCATTGTGAGCACTTGGTCTTTTACTCTGAGTGAGAGATGGGAAGCCGTGGAATGATTTTGGGCAGAGGATTGGCATGCTATGATATTTAAAAGAATCACTCTGGCTGCTCTGTCGAGACTACCCTTGGGAGTAGGGGGGAAGCAAGAATGCAGTTGGGGAAACTAGTCTGTCACGTAGTGGTCCAGAAAACAGTAGTTCAGACTAGGCTGAACTGGAGTTCAGACTAGGTAGCGCTGGAGTCAGTGAGAAGTGGAAGGTAGGGTCATGAGGTTTTCCTGATAGATAGGCTATGGGGTGGGGAAGAGGCATGAAATTAAGAGAGGAGTCAAGGATGACTCCAAGGTGTTTGGCCTAAATAATTAAAGGTTGGAGCTGTCACAACAAAGATGGGGACTACTGCAGGTGGGGTAAATGGTTTGGTAGAGGAAGAGGAGAAATTTAGATTTTGTCTTACTAAACTTGGGCTGTCTATTGGACAGCTAAATGGAGACTTGGAGTTGGTAGTAGCATATATGAAGCTTGAGTTGAAAGGAAGTTGAAAATGTGAATATAGGCTGCTTTAAAGTATGAGTCTTTACAAAAGGAATGAATGTACAAAAAGAAGATAAAAAGAAGGGCTGAATTCTAGTGCCCTCTCGCATTAAGAGGTAATATACAAGGAGAGGAATGAGGATAGCCGATGGGGCCAAGAAGAGTCAAGAGAAGGATTTTGTAAGAGGCCGAAATAATGGTAGGATATGAGTGATCCAGTGAGAAGGGAGAGTAATGATACAGGAAAGGGGGAGAATTGCTTGGGTGATGTCCTTGAGTGGGTAAGGAAGGGAAAATGGGAAGGATTAGTTCTGGGTGGGATGAAAGATAATTCAATACAAGTACAGATGCTGGTGGGTGGGGAGACGTGGTGGCAGGAGTATAACGTTCTTTTTTGATTTCTTTCATTTGTTTCAATAAAATAGGAAGCAGAGCCATCAGCTGAGTATGAGTGTGGAGGTGGGAGGTGTTAGAAGTTTGAAGAGAGGAGGGTGTGAAATACTTAACTAGCAAAGTGGGAGAGTAAATGAAGTTGAGAAATGTAGCAGTGAGGTTTGTGGTCATGTATTTAAAAATGAACCAATTAACATGATTGTGTGTTTTCAGCACCTAATTTCAGCCTTGGAGGTACAAGTGTAGAGTGGGTGGAGAGTTGAATTTAACTAGGATTGTGGCTTTGACAAATGAGTTCAATAAAGTAATAAAGGTAAGAGAAATGAAGATCTAAGATTATAATTGTTGACAATGGAATTTTAGTTAAGTAATGAGTACAGGTAAGTTCTCAGTGGAGTGAGGTATAGTGAGAAGGTGGTAGGTTCAGTGGATTGGAGGTTCCTGGAAAGAATCACAGTAGGACAAGTGATCTTGAAAGATGGGAGGTGATAGTCAGAGTATGTCATGCACAAAATTAAGATTTTGGAAGGAGCACAGTCATAGGTAATGGCAGGGTCAAGTGTGTGACTATGGGGAGTGAGTGGCTGAGATAGAGTGGAAGACATGATCAGTGCAAGAGGTCAAGGAACTGAGAGGACAAGTTGTTGGAAGAATCACCTATGATGTATATATGGAAATGACCAAGAGTCAGGAGTAGATCTGGGGAGTGTGACATTGAGCCAGGAGAGGAAGTGAGTGAGTGGTGGTTCATAGATGACAACAATAATGAGGGAATGAGAGGTGTATATGCCACTTGACTATATAATTCGTTGAAGTGAGATTTAAAATTGGAATATCTAAAGAGTGGATGGAAGGAACAGTGAATCTGGATGCAGAAAAGTGGGACAAAGAGAACCCATACCCTAACCCCAGGCCAAGTTATATAAGGGCTGTAGAAGACTGGAGGTTGCTGCTGGAGAGATCAGTATCCTCAGAAGAAAGCCAGTTTTTGATTAGAAGAAGGAGAAGGAGAAGGAGAAGGAGAAGGAGAAGGAGAAGGAGAAGGAGGAGAAAGAGGAACATTCTAAGAGGAGGATGGAGGGGATTTTTCTGGTGGTGTATTAAGAGGTGCATTAAGAGGAAATAGTAGAGGAAGGGGTGGGAGATAAAGAGCAAATAGAGAAATGGAGAGAGTTTTATGAGATTTTGTGAAATGGAGTGTTAAGTCACCTGGTGGTTTTTAGGTAGAAGAGAGCAAATGCTTATGTCAGACTTATTTATTAACTTGTAAGTTTAAATTGATTATCTTACTTCATTCTATCTTATTTTTTCTATTGGTAAATAAAGTATTTTTATGTTAGAAATCTGTAACATTACTTTTGCTTTCCCCAACAAACTAGCTCCTCCTTTTCATCCCCCCCCTTTTTTTTTAATAGATGCAATTATCCTTTAACCCTGAAATCTCACTTCTGAGGATCTATCCTCTTCATATATCTATGCATGTATGAAAGAACACATATACAAAGTTATTCCTCATAACATCTGTAACAGCCAAACATTGGAAACAATTCTGTTGCTCAGCAGTGTGGGACTTGGGTGTGTTCACAAACAGGATACTGTGCAGTTGAAAACAGCAAGGTCTTCTGCATATATTGTTAAATGAAAAAAGTAGGGCACTGAACAGTGGATATAGAAAGTTTTTGTGTATGAGAGTGGGAAATAATAGTTACGTGTGTGTGTGTGTGTGTGTGTGTGTGTGTGTGTGTGTGTGTGTATTCTTATATTTGCACAAACAAACCAAAGAAAAGGAAAGACATGAAAAGTTACACATAGAAAGTGAATGGAGGTGGTATGGACTGGATGTAGACAGAAGTTGGAGTGAGATTTCCCAGTGTGTACTTTTTCATATCATTTTGATTTTTGACCATTTGAAAGCACTGCCTATTCAAAAAAATAAAGATGTATTTTAAAGATGCTACCATTAGCTTAATCAGTAGACTGGAAATTTCACTCATCTTGTACTCTTTCCTCTCCTTAGCCCTTCCCTCAATCTCTTTCTTATCTCTCCTTCTCCTAATTTATGACCGATATTTCCCTTCACTGCCAAACTTTTCAGTGTGGACTACAGTAAGTGCTCCCACATCCTACCACTTGCTCATCTTCAGTGCCTTGAATCCTGATTGCTGCCTCTCTCACCCTCCTCCCTTTGGAGATCACCAAATCTAGTGTGTGGTTTTTAGTCTTCATCCTTTTAACTCACCCATAGGAGTGGGCACTGATGAAACCCTCTTGCCCTATCCAATGTGGCATTGCCCTCTCTTAGCTCTAGCTAGGGCTCTTTAAAGACTTTTTCTCTCCCTTTCTGTCTCCTCTTTTTATACCAACTTCTGTACATGACACTTTCCCAAACTTCCATGCCTGGCCATCTTTTCTTCTCTCAGCATTTTCTGGGCTATCAAATTCATTTCTAAAATAAACAAATGGGTAAGTTTCTTTTAAAAAATGTATTTTGAAATGAGATTTATTTTTTTTCCTGTTAGCAGTCTCATCTATGTGTTCTCATATAGTTGATCATCATTTCAATATCAGTAACTATCAATTCTAATTGATCTCCCAAGGCCCTGCATTGATGTATGAAAGCCCATGAAGCATATTTCATGAAGATGTTTTGATACTGATTTTGTTGTTGTTGATGATGATGATGATGATGATGATGATGACGAATATTTATTTAGCATTTACTTTGTGTCAAGGGCTCTATTTAATAACAGACATATATCAACTCATTTATCAACCACAACAACCCAGTAAGATGGCTATAAATAAAGAAAAGGAAATTTAACAAGGTTAAATGTTTCCCTTTACAGACCAAGAGAAGGAAATTTAAGGTTAAATCACCCAGCTAGTAAGTGGCAGAGCTGAAACTCAAGCCTGGCTCTGTTTGACGTGAAATCAACCTCCTTACTCGTTATCCTCTCTCTTTCTCATAGTTTTGCAATTCATATTTGTCCCCACACCTGTCCTCTGCCTGTTAACTCCCTGTTTCCAAAGGTATCACTATTCTAGACACGTAGGCTTACAGGATCTCTATGATATTTTGCATATCAAAGATTTAATTCATTCCTCCATCCAATCAAATGCAAGACCCTTGTAATTCCACCTGTAGGAGCTCTTATATTTGTCTGTGTTTGCCTGTTCCTGGTACTACATTTTTCTCTCGCCTGAGTAATTTTAATTGTCTTCTATCCCAGGTCCCCATCTCTGTCCTTTTTACACTTCTAGTGTATCTTATTCAGTAGTAGCACTTATTCAGAAATTTATTTTAGAAAATCAAGTTATTAAAGCTGCAAATGACCCTCATTATTATTTAGTCCACTTTAGTTAGGTTTCAGAGCAGGCAACTGAACTTACAGTGATTGAGTGACTTGTTCAGGGAAGGCGGACATTTAGTAGTAGAGAGAACCATGCAAATCAGCACACTTAGTACCCAGTCCCCTAGCTCTGAATATGGTTTCCTTCTGCTCAGAAACCTTCACTGTCTCCCATCACTTGCCGAATAAAGTACCACCTCTTATCCTGGCCTTAAAGCTTTCAAAAGAGGGCACCTGCGTGGCTCAGTCTGTGGATCCTCTGACTCTTGGTTTTAGCTAAGGTCATGATCTCACAGTTCCTGAGATCAAGCTTCACATAGGGTTCTGTGCTATCAGCTTAGGATTCTCTTTCTCCCTCTCTCCCTCTGCCCCTCTCCTGCTTGTGCTCTCTCTCAAATAAGTGAACTTAAAAAAAAAATGCTTTCAGAGATTACCAGCTTGCTTTTTTTTAAAAGTTTATTTATTTTGAGAGAGAGACTGAGCGTGAGTGGGGAAGGGACAGAGAGAGGAAGAAAAGAATCCTAAGCAGGCTCTGCACTCACAGAGAAGAGCCCCAAACGGGGCTGCATCCCGCAAACCACGAGATCATGACTTGAGCCAAAATCAAGAGTCAGATGCTTAACCAACTGAGCCACCCAGGCGCCCCAGCCTGCATTTTAAGCTTTTTTATCGCCCCCCCCCACAACAATGTATTCCACTACTTATGCTTATGTTCCAACTAGTTGGATTAAGTCAGTTCCTGCTGCTTTTCTGTCCCTCCCCACTTCTCTGTCTTTCCTCAAACTATTATTTCTGCCTTAAGTTGATCTGCTTCAATTTCATCTCTTCTGCCAGAATAGTGCAAATGACTGTGTTCTATGAATCTCTCCAAACAAGTGTGACTGCTCCATCCTCTGAATAGCCAAAGCAATGTATGCCTCCCTCACACTACTTGTCTCATGCTGACATGTGTTATCGTTACTGAATCACCTTCCTCCTCCCTACCACACTAGGTGATGAGTTCCAGGAGAGCAAGAGCATATCCTATTGATGTACGCACTGAAATAATTTAGTACGATGCTGTGTTACAGTGGGTAATTAATAACTATTGCAAGAAAGTGAAGATAGGGTCTCGGGTGACATTAGCCATTTTTCATCATCACTGAAGTTCCCTATTTTACAATTGGGTGGTCTTTCTTCAGACAGTGATGACTACACATTTAGGAAAATCTTTCCTTTTTCCTCTTTTTGAATGTGAAGACACTGAGGTAAGGAATATTTAAGTTAAATGATCTTATTTTATTTCCTTAATTTAAAGATGATTGTGATTTTACCATTACTAGTCAAATAAGAGTTCACTAAAATCAATGGACTCATTCATTTGGTATTTTATGGGCACTAAACTACATATACCAGAGATATGCTTCCTAAGGGCCAAGTTAGAAGTGCTTAAAGTCCCATATAAAATCATTCCAATCTGTCTTTCCAGTCTCTCTGCCCCATGCCCATCTCCTCTATGCTCCTAATGTATCAGCTCCACCAACTTCTTTATACTTCTGTATCAAGTTTTGCTTTTTTAATCCCTCCCTGCCTTTGTAGAAGCTCATTTACTCCACCTCAACCTTCTCTTCTTTTCTCATTCTTCGTAGAGCTTACAAGCTTGCTTAAGAGCAATAGTGTCTAGTTCTAAACTGGGTTTATTTCCCAGTACATCTGATCTAAGCTTTGAGTACAGTGTTTTACATTCCATATAGCTGTCTTACCCAGTGTGTCCATGTATCTATTGTGAAAATTATATTTGTCTTGATTTTGACTGGTATTCTATCACACTAAAATTTCTTGACGTTAATCTAATATTCTAAAAAGAGAGCCACTGAATACAAGGAAGAAAAAGCAGAGATGAAAAGATGACTGCCAAAGGCTATTAATGGTGTTTATCCTGTGGTGGTATCTTCAGATGGTTTGCAGAAAACCAAAATAATGGGCCGATTTCCCTACAGGGGTACTTTTTTAAGCTTCATTTCTTTAGAATTTCAAATTATTTGAATTAAATTATTTATACTATTGACAAAGGATCCTAGGCATCAGTGGTCTGCACTATTCACTGAGAAAAAATATTTTTAAAGGATTTTGCAAATGAAAGAACAGCAGATTTAGAATCAAAACCTGGTTTTCATTTTGGCTCTGCTGCCATTGGCTTTTGCTAAGTCATGTCACTCTTTAGAGCTTCAGTTTCCTCATTTGTTAAATGAGGGTAGTTGAATTAGTATATTTTTAAAGTTCCTTCCAGCTCTAAAATTTCAAGATTTCATGTATAAACATAAGGCAGGAGAACAAATCCTGAGAGAGATGAAACATTCTGGTTATATCTGAAATCTGTGTAGAGGGTGGTTACCTTGTCAATATTCAGAGGAAGTACGTATCTCCTGACTTCAGGCTGGGGAGCCTTTCTGGCATTTTTTTTCACTTCTTCCCAGTTCTCACGTAAATTGGCTAAATATAGGTAATTATACACAAATTCAAATCTGCAAAAGTAAGAAGTCAGACATGAGCACAGACAATTGCAAATGATTTCGGAGAGACAATCCATGCCTTTTAAAAGAACAAGTGCCTGCCTGTCCTTCATTCTCCAACTCAGAACCTGCTAATGACCCAGGTATATTAGAGCCATAAGCTGCTGCCCATGCTCATGCTGCATGAAAAGCAAGCAAGCAAACAAACAAACCTGCCTCATGGATATGTTTAAATAACAGCAGACTTATATGATACTTTCTGTTCTGCTTCTCCATCATCACTCTATCTGTGTCTTTAGAGGCTACTGTCTTTTTGGTGACTCGGTATTCTTTCAAATCCAGAGTGGGTGGAGTTC
>NW_024412388.1:57020951-57126300 GCF_014898765.1 Herpailurus yagouaroundi
TTCTGAACCCCGCCGTCCCCCCCCCCCGCCAAGGGATCTTGTCAAGTTGCAGTGAAGTTAAGTTTAAATTTACTTATCAGGTCATAGCACTTTTTAGTTTCAGGTCAGGTTCATAGACCTGATCGGTTTTCAGTCATTAACCGTGGTTTTAATATTCAGTTTGTGAGTGCTTCTGATTACCTAGCCTTCCTACTGCTTTCTCAATTATATTCTGCGACTTAAGCATACTTTATTTTTCTAGATGTAATTCAGATTAAATATTGAGAGCATCGCTGAAAAATGTCCCTAATTTCTAGGAGTGACTGGAGACATAATATTATCCAATGTCCTTTCTTACCCTTTCCAGCAACAGAGATCCACAATCAGAAACTCACTGTCTTCGTAAGTATTGATGTGATGGAAAAGATTAAAAGAAGAGGTCCTGTATTTATTATTGAGATACTTTCTTCTCTTCTTGTCAGCAATATGAAGCCACACCTTGAAAAGTGAGGAAAATATTTTGATGGATTTAAAAAGGAAAACAGCATACATTATGAAACACCTTCTTCAGAAGCATGAATCTGGTAAGTAAATGTAAGTCTTACCCCCATGGTTTCATTGGACTCAAAACAATCCATGTAGTTGGCTCCCCAAAGACTCCATGAAGAAAGGAACTTGAACAAGTTAATTTTGACTGGCGTCTCCACAAAAACAATATAGTTGGGAGTCAAACCAAAACTGTTTAGAAACACAAATAAACTTGTGAATGGGAAGGACTGATTTTCAAACCACAAAGAAATACGTGCACATGAGGTATGCTCAGTTATATGAATCAACAGTGCCTACGTGAAATTAATTACATTTAAATTTAGGTTTCTGCAAGAAAATGTCATGATCAGGATTGGTATCAAAGGTAGGCAAAACAGATCTTTAAACTTGGTTTTCCTGAAGATTCATAGCAGGCCTTCAAGTTACCTATGGACGTAAGATGGCTTGAATCGGTCACTGCAGGGGAATTGTACAACGACCTCTGACTTGCTTATTGGATCTTCCTTGTCTGAAATAAAGCGGTTTTAAAAGGCTTTGGAAAAAGCCTCTCTTTTCTCTTTTAATACAAAGCATTTAGAACAGCTCATGCAAGTAAAGAAATACATTTCCAGATCTTGATTGTTTTGTTTTGTTTTGTTTTAGAGCTTATTTTCATTTTCTCAGTCATTGGTGTTTCTTAGGGAAATTTCATGAGAAGCTGCAGTCACCCAGGAAAATCCAAATAGCAGCAGATTTGGAAAAGTGCACTCAAATAGTGTTGTGCAGGCAGAGTACAGGGGAGTCACATCGTACAACTGGAGGTGGTAGGTGCTAAGTCAGGGAGTAAAGGAAAACTTTTGTATGGTCAAAATGCCTTTTATAATCTCTTAAGTTTCCTACAAAGTACAGTATATGTGGGTTTGTGTCATTAGCTCTGTACAGTAATTCTTAAGCACATAAAAGTTTGTTTACTGCTAGGTCAGTGGTCTTCAAACCTTAGTGTGCTTCAGGATGACATAAAGAGCTTCTTAAAAATCCTCACTGCGGACCCACACCCAGAATTCCTCATTTAGTCAACCATGGGTGGGGATCTGGATTTCTAGCAGCTTCCCAAATAATGCTGCTGATTCAGGAACTATATCTTCAGAACCATGCTACCCAATACTAAACAAAAATCCATTTTTATTCAAATAGTTCTGTCACCAAGATGGTTATCAAATTTCTGGCAATGAATGGAGGATGAATGGAGAATTCTAAAGAGTACTCTCTTTCTGTCTTAATATTCTTTCTCTATAATATTAACATGAGTTAATAGATTTGTTTGGAGTTTGGGGAATTAAACACACACAAAATACTTAGTACACTTTCATATATGTGTACGTGCAATTATGCATACATATAGGTTGGTTTAAAAATTTAATCTTGCCTGGCACATGAATAAGTGCTCAATAAACATTTCCTGAGTTTTAATCTAACTCTTATATGATCAAATACACATATGCACAATATTTTTGAAACATTGTAGAAAACAACTTGGCCACTCGTTTTCTATATTTTCAAGTTGTCATTTCCTGCTATGGTGCCCTTAACCATCGGTCCCTGGTAGGATAGGGGCAAGGGCAATCTGAGAATAATTTCACCATGCATATATAGTGCTATCCTGGTATTCTGATCTGGTATTCTGTATTTCTGGTAGCTTTCTCATAATATAGATACTTGTTTTAGGAAGAGTCAAATTGGTAAACTGACCTGCTTGTAGTGGAGGGATCTTTACAATATTGTAGGCAATTGAAAAATTTTTCCCAAAGCAATTACCAATGTTGTACACAGTTCCATCACTTTCAATATGGGGGTGAGCAGTGGCTCCATTGACAGAGACATAGTTGCAAAGATCAACCTATGGAAAGAGAGCAGAGGTCATCCATGTAAACAGATTGTATTACCCCTTTGGTCTCTAGGTCTGACCTCACTGCTACCACTTGCAGCCTCACCCTAAGTGCATTTTCTCTTTCTTTGCATCTTTCTGGGTTCTACCCTCTTTCAGGTCTGCCTGAATGCCCGTTTTCAGTGCAGAGCTCTCCTCTGACCCCCATGCTGACTCCCCCAACACCTCTGAAATCTTGGAGATGTCCCTGGTTGTGCTCTTCAGTGTATACCAGATGCTACTCTAGTTAGCCACTTTCCTTTTGCGCATGCAGGTTGTCCTCAAAGTGGTAATTTGAATCTTGGGGTTTCTTTATATCCCCCTTATTTTATTAGGTAAATTGTGTGAAACTGCTTATGTGCAGTAATTTTATTTTACAAAAATGGCAAATTTGTATAGTATAATCTAAATACCAAACCTGTTGTCTTGTGGAGAGCATAAATTTGGAACTGAAAGAAACCCCAAGATTCTATTTAGTATAGAGTCTTAACCTAAATAGACTTCAGGAGAACCATGAATCTCCTGGAATTAAATTAAATGCAAATGTTTTTGGAGAGAAGATTTAGCGCTTTAATTCAATGTGGAGTCTCATAAGAAATTCAGAATCACAAATCTAGCATAAACCTCTCTGTTTATAGAAAGAACAACTGAGGTCCCAGACAGGTCAAGTGACTTTTTCAAGGATACAGAGCCACATGCTGGCAAAATCAGCACTAGAATTTCTGGCTCAACACAGATTTATCGAATGAATAATTGATGAGGTATATATTTATTTAACCACAATTCTTTCTATTTGATTAAGAGAATGTGTTTTAAAGGGAGTTTTTAGGGGCGCCTGGGTGGCGCAGTCGGTTAAGCGTCCGACTTCAGCCAGGTCACGATCTCGCGGTCCATGAGTTCGAGCCCTGGGCGGATGGCTCCGAGCCTGGAGCCTGTTTCCGATTCTGTGTCTCCCTCTCTTCTCTCTCTGCCCCTCCCCCGTTCATGCTCTGTCTCTCTCTGTCCCCAAAATAAATAAAAACGAAGAAAAAAAATTTTTTTAAAAATAAAGGGAGTTTTTAGCATTCTTATTTAAATAATAGGCAAGACATTCATTCATTTATCAAGTACTCATTGAGCTAATATTACTGTGCCAGGGTCTAGGAAAACAGAGATGGTCTTTGCTTTCAACAACTGTAGTCTAGACTTGTGCTGTTCAATATGGTAGCCACATGTAGTAATAAAAATGTGGATTAATTATGATTAGATAAAACTTTAAATTCAGTTCTTCAGTCATAGTAGTCACATTTCAAGTGCTCAATAGCACTTGGACAATGATGTATAGAATACTGCCATCATTACAGGAAGTTCTATTTGATAGCGCTGTATATAAAATATAGTACATTGCTGGTAAATGCAAAATGGTATCTGTAGAGAAGGGTCATCTAACCCAGACTGGGAGATTAGGCAGGGCTTCTCAAGGACAATGACTCCAACTAATGCTTGAAAGACAAGTAAAAGTTAATCAGGTGGAGAAGGATGACAGTGTGCTCTAGGGAGTGGGAACACTGATGTACAGGCATTGAGTTGTGAAATAGCACGTGCTGTTTGGGGATTACTAGTCATCGAACATGGCTGCTGTCAAAGGCATGCATGCAGGAGGAGAAAGAAGAATCAGGCGGCCGCAAAGCCCTGTTTGGACTTTATTTTAGAAACTGTGGATGCCTCCGATACCGTAACACATTTATGCCTGAATTTTAGAAACATTGCTTCTACTGAATTAAGGAAGTTGTATTTAAGAGAATCAGGCTAGAGGCAAAGGCACTGGTTAGGAAGCTATTTTAGTAATAGTAATAAAAAAGTTTCAGATTTTTAAAACTATATTTTTATATGAAGTCAAGGTACAGTGCTGTTGACAATGGAACCTGACCCCTAATAAAGGCCGTTTTGAAGCCATACATGAACATTATATTTGCAATTATATTCCCATAGCAATTTGAGTACAGGTTTACTTATCAGAGTTAAATGAATGGTTTAGACCTCAGCTCCATGGTGCCTGAGTGGTTTAGTCGGTTAAGCGGCTGGCTCTTGATTTTGGCCCAGGTCATGATCTCATGGTTTGTGAGATTGAGCCCTGTCACACATGATGGGCTCTGCGCTGACAGCAGGGAGCTTGCTTGGGATTCTCTTTCTCCCTCTCTCTCTGCCCCTCCCCTGTTCACTCTCACATGCTTTTTCTCTTAAAATAAATAAACTTAAAAAAACAAAAGAACTCAGCTTAAGTTCTTCTCTAAATGATCTAACACATACTCTTATGTGATTACAAACATACATTAAAAACAAGAATGAGCTATTGAGAGTATATGTTAAGCCTTAGTAAATAGTCTGCTGAGAATGATAAATCAGCTATTGATATAGAGACTTAGTGTTGGGACTATTATTCGTTTCTATTTACACTACACTGAATTTCTAGTTTTGGTCTTAAATTCCCCTAACTGGTCTCCTAACCATCTCTTATCTCTTCTTTCTTCCCACACACCTTCCAGATTAAATATCCTAAAGCACAGCTCTGCTTATACCATTTCTCTGAGCAAAAACTTTCAATAGCTTCCCATTAACTCAATAACTTATTCCAGATTTTTGTCTTACCCATGTTGTCTTACCTACTGATGTGTCCTTTGCATCTAGTGTAAGTTTTGATACATGGAAGGGACTGAATAAATATTTGTGTCACAAATGAATGAATGAATATGTTAAGCATTTTTAAAGATTTTCCTTCAACCCGTATTATAAGTGTTTAAAATTTCATAGATGAAGGAACAAAGTATGCCCTCTCACATTAGGTAGTAGTTGATGACAAAGCAAGGAGGTGAAACTTAATCTATCTGGCTCTCGTGTTCTTTCCCCCAAACTGCACAATTAATGGTAGGGTGCAAATTCTAAAGTCTTGAGCAATGTTGCCTGAGCACTGTGTCCTACCTGTTTAATTGTCTCCAAGGTCTCAGGATTAATCTTTGTAATGAAGTTGGTCTCTGTGCAGGCATAGTAATCTTCCCCTACTGGGTAGATGTTAACAAGGGCATTGTCAGTGACCTCCACTCCTCGAAAGTAAGAAAAAAACCTGCAGAAACAAATGGAGTTTTCAGTCCAGTAACTTCCAAGCCATGAGAGAGAAGGGCTAATGTAAAATGTCTTTAATAATATGCCGTTGAGTTTCAGTAACCTGGAAAATATATTCTTGCAGGGATCTGGGAAAGCACAAGTGCCAAATTCCGTTATGACGATCCTTTTCTCAGTCATTGCCCGAACGTAAGCATCAGTGCGGATGAACCTGAAGGACACAGAGACATGGCAAAGGGTCATAGACAGGGCCAGTCAGTATGTCCATATGGAGCTGAGAATGGTCAGAGAGAATGTGGAATCCTAAATCCACTACATCAAGAATAAAGAGTATTGTCAGGTCACTTTCTCAGGGTGACTAAGAAAGAAAGCGACAATGCTGTGAGCTTGAATTTATGCCTTACAAACCTCCCAGTGACAGATGAGGAAATTGAGGCTCGTGGCTTGGACTTGCTATGTCCAAGCATGGAAATTAAGCGGTTGGCGTCTGTAATGAAGCTAGGTTAGAACTCAAGTCGACCCAAGCCAGGAAACACGCATTTCTCCATATCACACTATGCAGTGGGTAGTTCACATAGGACCTCCAACTTCCTGTAACCTATAACCCATCAACTACACTGAGTGGAGAAATACAGAACATGGTGTGTTGAATTATATTCTTTTCAGTCTCTCTTTGTCACTCTTTGTCACTCTTGTTTTTTCTTCAATTGTAAAATTTGTTTTGCTAGTTTTAAAAGTAGGGTATTCTTGAATCCAGTATCTTGCACAGGCAGAACTCCTGAACCATATCCCATACATTGCCTAGGATTTCTCACATGGAAAATCAATTAAAATCTGATTTTGCACTTCCTGCAATTTGTATAATAAGTGTTTAAAGTTTCATAGATGAAGAAACAAAGTTATGAAGAGGAAAAAGTACCAAGGTCTTTAGTGAGCATATGAAAGCTTTCTCTGACTTCTTAGCTAAATTTTTGCTTGATCTGATCGAATTCTCTTCTATTACCGTCTGAGGTATCCTGACTACTTCAAGTCTCCATTTGCTCTTCAGAATTCCTGATACCTGTGGTGATCAACAAAGTGTCTAACAGGTCTGAATATTAAAGCATAAGACTATTTATTGTGGTGTTAATGGGTACTTCCTGGAGTGATGGCTTAAGCTTCAAGGCTTTTAGCAACAATCCCCTGTTTTTAGAAAACTTCTCTTTCTTGTATTATTATGACATAATCTGGTCCTTCCCTCTTTGTGCCACCACTCCCTCCTTCCCAGGGGCCTTTCTGATTATTAAAAAAGAAAAGGAGTCAAGAAAACCAATGGTCTAATAACTATAACAGTAACTATAATAATAACAACTTATTATTACTGAATGCTTCCCAGGTGCTTCATTTAATCCTTGTAATGAACCCTGAGGTAGACTCTATTATTTTTTCATTTTAGAGATGACAAAACCAAGAATTAGAGAGTAACATCTTGCCAAACATTGCCTACCTAGACAAATAGTGTCTGGTAGATACAGAATTTGAAGTCAGGCATGTTGGACCCCAAAGCTCTAGTTCTTAGGTTCTTTATCATGGCACACCTCCCAGGTACCTATGCAAATGCACTGGCCCAGTGGATTCTGAGAGTAAGCAAATATATAGGTCTCCTCTTGGGTTCAAGAGGTTCAGAAGCACGTAGGAGGAAGAGCTGAGCTAGGTCTCACCCCTAGGAGGATTAGGACCTAGCATTCTTTACCTTCTATGATATGTGACATGTCCTTCTTTAAAGTCAAACTTGTGCAGGAGGGCTTGCCCATCAAACAGGTGGTAAAATGGTTCAGATCCAACTTCAAAGAGTCCTGGCCCACATCGAAGGAGACTGCCAGTGAGCCAGAGGGGGATCCTGCCTGTGATGAAGGCGAGACATAGAACATTGCTTCTTACTCCTGCCCTTTGCTGTGCTCATCCCTGGTAAGGTGTGGTGATTATATTAGCAGCTCAATTGGGCAGCCTCTTCGTAAAGCTGGCAGTGATTTTCATTCCCAGTTCTCATGCTGGGCAGCCCTGACAAAAATGCCTGCTGACTTGACTCTCCTTTTACTAGGAGACCAAGTGGCGGGAAATGTCACAATGCCTGAGTTTGGATAAAGGGTTGGAAGGAGACAAGGAAAAGGCCCTTGAGGAAATGGATTCTCTACCTAACAGATTTCCCCAGGTATCAATACATTTGCCTTTTAAGAAAAAATTCAAATTTCTTGATATATTTTGATGGAGTGAGGAATAGGAGAGGTAGATTAGGAGCAGGGATCAAAACACTATAAAAAGATATTTCAATAGAGAAGAGCATTTAAATGGAACAATAATACTGGCTTTTTGAAATCTAGAGTCCATTGAGGGTATGGGCTACTGTCCAGATGAAGGTTAACCTGCTGTAGCAGGAATTGCACAGGGCTGCGTGTCAGAGACCTGGATTCTGGTTCAGGATTTGCCATGTGACATCTCTAGGGCTCAGTGTCCTCATCTGCAAAATGAGGGGTACACAACAAAGGCCTAAGACTTTTAGTTTAAGCGGTAAGGTCTGTGCCCTTTTATCTATTGAAAAGTGCAGTGTTTGCATAATCCTTACCAACTTTTTTTTAAACAAATGGATTATTCCCAACAGTTCAGTTTCAGCAGCCTGCTTCCTAAGAATTTATATTTCTGATAAAAACTTTAAGAGAGCATGACTTAACTAAAGGCATAACATTAATTTCATTGCTAGAACCTAAATTGTTAGAATCTAGCTGAGAAAGAGCATTTGGCTCATCTCTTCTATTTTACAGAAGAGGAAATGGGGGGTGGGGGAGAGACTTGCCATATCCAAGCAAGGATGCTGTACGGGTCATATGAGGTCTTTGAATGATGCTAACAATGGTAATAATAACTACTTATTGATTGCTTTGTGTTGAATACTAGGTGAATCTTTCAATTAGTTTTAATCTTCACAACATCCCCATGAGGGAAAGTTTGGTTTTTGATAGGTAAGGGAACTGAGGCTCAGAAAGTTTAAGTAACTTGTGAGATTCACAGCCAGTAAAATAATGGAGCTGCAATTAGCACCTACATCTGTCTGACTCCAGAAACAATGTAACAGGCACGAAACCTACCACCCTTTATTATAATGTTTCCAGATGCTTGTCACCCAGTCCTCACTTATCCAGACACTGATGGAACAGACATTTATAGGAAATTTACTATGTGCCAGACACTGAGTTAGGCACTGACTAGTTTAAAGATGACAAAGGTGTAGTCTCAGTCCCCAAGGGATTCCAATCAGGCAGGATTTTTCCACATTAGGGAAATAAAGGGTAAATGAGAGGAAATAGGTTTCTGATACAAAAAGGCCACACCTCCAGATTCCCCTGTCTGTAGCCCACAGTGGGAAACACTACTGAGAGATGCCAATGAACAAAAGCCAGTGAAGAGGGATCTCGACAAAAAAGAGAAGATGGTTTCAAGACCCGTGAGACCAACCTGTAACATGAGCTGTGAGTGGTGAGGACAGTTCCTCCACAGTTTCAAACAGTTTCTTGTAACCACCAGCAGGATGTTCAACTCTGAAAAGGTGGAATAATGGGGAAGAAGCCCATGTTGATACTCAAAAAAGTCCACTGACACAGAGGCACAGCTTCAGGAGAGAAGGCAGTCTCTGGATCAATGACAATGCACCACTGCCAGTCTAGCCTTTGCTGGGAGCACATGGTATTTGGGGGCTGGAAAAGTCACCAGGTTTGCAAGGCAGGGCCCCTGGGTCAGTCCTCCACCTTTGATGTGAAGAGAAATGACCTCCCGTTTAATGTCATGGTGGACTTAATTCTGCCTTCTGCAGTTTTCCCATATTTCTGAAATCAACTAATCCTGTTGCTATCTCTTGACTTCCCGACAGAGTCCTTCCCACAGAATTACCCTGCCCTGTTGCACTGCTTTGTTGATTCTCTTGCTTCATAAAGAATCTCCAAGAGTAGGGAGATGACAGCTTTTTGGGTTAGTAACTCATTCTCTGTTACTCACCTATATTATACTATCATCTCTTCCTATCATCTCATTTCTTCAACAGTCTCCAAGAGTTATGGTGCCCTTTAAAAATAGTCTGACTAGGAGATTCAGGTAATATTCTTGCTTATTTTCTGCCTCCTCACTTTGGCTCCATTTTAGAACTTCTTAGAGTGGGAACTCTGATCAGACTCCCTAATTATGATAGCCATCTTTTATTAAGCACTTACTATGTGCCACACACCATAAAAAGAACTTTGTATGCTATTAGCTCATTTATGTCACAACACCACAATGGGTAAATACTTGTATGTTCATTCTATATATGAGAAAACATAGACTACACAAAGTTAAGTAATTTGTCCAAAATCACATAGCTAGGAAATGGCTGGAACCTAGACCTGCCTCATTACAACCTTCATGCTCACCACTGCTTTCAAGGCCCAGTCACAAAAATCCCACAGTAATTTAGACCTAAGTGCTAGATATATGCTTCAATATATAAATAGGAAGAAATTTTCCCTGTCAAGACTGGAGGCCTCCCATAAACAGGCCATCAATCCTCTTCAGGACCCCTTGAAATAGCCCATTTACTATCGACCCACTAAGGCATTGAAAAACATCTCTCAGAGATACTTACTGGATGGACATTTTCTCTCAGTGAAGGATTGAGAGTTCTGGCACGAAGTGCAGAATGAGGAAGCAAGTCCTCAACCAGGGGCCTTTATATGCCTTCTAAGTCTCTCTAAAAGGAGTTAGGGCTTTCCAAACCCTTTCCCACCCCCTCAGCTGAGAGAAGGGAACAGAAGTGGCTTTCAGCACTTAGATCCTCCTGATGCTTGAGCATTATTTGGGCTTGCCGTTCCCATAACAGTTTTTTGGCTGTTTTCCAGAGACCTCAATCCTTCCCAAAGAGAATGACAAGTGGATTGGAAAGAAAGAAGCTGTGTGGGAGTGGCTAGCATCAGGCCTGAGCTGATCCGGGTCACCCCACTGGAAACTGGCACTATTCTCTGGCACTCACCTCCCTCTACCACCTCTGTGCCCTCATCTTCACCCTCATTTATTCATTCACTTACATCTTTTTAAAACATCTATTACATATCGTCTATGGGTCAGACAGGGATGGGCATTGTCCCCATCATCACAGATGGTATAATTCTGCAAGGAAAACAAGAAACTAACAAACTACTGAATAAAATTTTTTAAGTGCCATGATTGGAATAATCATGATATGGAGTGTTATGGAAGCATATTGCAGCACCTCCAACCCTCTCTGGCTGCTTCATTGGCCCCATTCAGCACCCCAGTTACAATGAGGCTGAGGACTTTATGTCCTTCCAGTTTGCTAAGGATGAGCCCTTTTCATGTCCTTGCCTGTCACTAATGCTTGCTTGCTCTCCACCTCATCTTCCTGTTCATTTGTATGTGGGGAGACCTCAGAGAGTAGATGGCCTTATTTCCTTCACATTTCCATAAGCCTCAGTTTGCCAGAACAGACATGGTACTGCCTACTGGAAATGGACAAAATATATACTATACAAGCTGATGACTTTAACATTTTTTGAGGAACTCATTATCCATTTTGAAATTAAGAAGTAGTTATGGCTATTCACCCCGGAGCTCTTAAACAAAATGATTAACCTGGGCATCCCGAGACAGAAGGCAAGAGCTTATTTTTCCAGCTTTCCTTGCAGTGAGGGCACAGACTTGTGACCTGGGCTCCACCAATCAGAGGAAGGGGCAGGGGTACTCATGGTAGTACCCAGTGCCCAGCACCAGCTGTGTCTCTGCTCATCCAAGGCAGTCATAGTGCCTCCATGGAGCCATTCGACAGTGGGGCTTGGTGTATTATCACTGGCCTGGTATTATCCAAGCCCCATCCTTTAGCCATCTCAGGGATTCTATTAGCTACCTAATATTTAAAATATTTGTGTGCTGTTTGATTAACTGAAGTCGGTTTCATTGTTTAGAACTAAGAGCTCTGTCTCTGTAGAATGTTGATAATATAGGATACTGTGGTATCACATAGGATGAATATCTATATTGGTATATGGAGGTCCCAGAGGATTTTTGAGGAAGTCTCTAAGCTGAGATAAGAAGAATATGTAAAAGTTAGCCAGTCAAAGGGCAGGGAGAAGAGTGTTCAGGCGTGGCTGGTAGCATTTACAAAAGTCTAGAAGTGAGTGTGATTTGGGGAAATGGTGAAAGATGAAGCTAGATTAGAGATAACCATAGGCCAGATTATGTAGAGCTTTGTAAACTATGTAAAGAAATTGAGACCCATATCTTGAGAACACAAGGAATCACCAAAATGTGTTATTCAGAAGGGTGACACAATCTGATTTGCATTACTAAGACTACTTTACTTACATTCTGTATATTGGAAAGGGAGATTTGGGCAAGATAAATTACAGACCAAACAAGTAAAGGTAACTGATGTAGGGGGATGTATTGGGGTTGGAGATGAATGATCAGATTCAAGAGATATTCCAGAGATGGACTGATCAAATTTTATGATTGGTAAATGCATTGGAGAAATAAAAGGTAGAAAAAAGGATAAGGATAGATTTCTGGATTGAAATATGGTACAAATACTTGAAGTACATACTGTGTGTGTGTGTGTGTGTGTGTGTGTGTGTGTGTGTGTGTGTGTGTTAGAGAGAGAGATGTTTTAGCAATGCAGAGAGAATGAATTCTGATTTTTATATATTTATTAAAGAAAGAGATCACTGGGGGCTGTAATAGTTGGAAGACTTCATAGGGAAGTAGAGTGAGTTGGAATCTAAGTGACACGCAGGGTACGGGCACAGAGAAGATAAAAAAAAATATCTGGTAAAGGGAGCAGAGTGAGAGAAGGCAGAGTAGGCAGTGTAGGAAGCAATGTTAAAAGGAATTTCTATCTCTTGCACCACTTCTGTTGGCTCAGAAGTGTCTCTTCTTGAGTAGAGTTATGGGCCATGTTGTGATACCTGTCCACTATCCACTGTCATTCCACTGAAGAGAAATTCCAGGAATGCTATAACCCAGCTGCTTTTCTTCATTTTCACCTCCTATTGCAAGGGGCCAAAGTAGAAGGCTTTGTGGCAGCCAGGTGCTAGAAAACCTATACCAGCTGAATGATGAAGCACTGACAAACTGCATTTTCTATTGAAGAGCATTTTCTGGGAGATGAACACCAATCTGATGAGTGCCCATGACTGTACCAAATGCCTTTCATAGGTATTCCTGTGTTGACTTTGGTATTCTGGGATCATAGCCATGTTGTTTAAGAACAGGAATTAATTTTGGTGATTTTTGAATTTAGTTTTGCATCTTTGGTAGCCTTTATTTCTCAACTTGTTTCAATCCTAGAAATCAGTGGCTTGAGGGTCATTTAAAAAAATATAAGTCAAAGTTCATTCCTGGAAGACTTATAGACTCATGGATCATGTGAGTCATCAAGTTAGCATGCTTTATTAAAGTCAAAATGAAAACTCATTACTGTGCACTGAACCTCACGGAACCCGGAGTTCTTCAGGTATAAGACAAAGGAAGTATGCAAAAGCATTTTTTAGCTCAAGGTACTCTGTACAAATATTAAGTGATATTCAGCAATGCTCATGCTTAGGGAGTGTGAGTTCATGTCTAATCTTCCAGCTAATACCTTTTACCTCAGAGATAACCCATTTCTCCATATTCTCTCTTGGGTGAAGTCAGAAAACAGCTAGGCTCTATCCTTCCCAAAGCATTGTTTTGACCTCTTGGCTTCTAAAGCCCCAAATGTGGATCTCTTTTTCATCCGACCGTACCCTTCTGTTGTTTCGGTGTTATACACTGGATCACCAATGTGTTGTTCCTTTTTCTTTCTTCCTCTCCTCTTATTCTCCACCTTAATTTTTTGTTGTTTAGAAAAATCAGATCTTCAGTTTCTGTCTGCCAAACAAACTATTTCATTTTGATATATTTTGGTACATTTACCAAAATAATATTCCTTTCTTCATGCAGAGCTTTCTTTACATTTAGTTATTTTTGAGAGACAGAGTGACAGAGCACAAGTGGGGGAGGGGCAGAGAGAGAATGAGACACAGAATCTGAAGCAGGCTCCAGGCTCTGAGGTGTCAGCACAGAGCCGATGCAGGGCTCAAACTCATGAGCCGTGAGATCATGACCTGAGCCGAAGTCGGAAGCTTAACTGACTGAGCCACCCAGGCACCTCTACATGCAGAGATTTCTTAATAGGAACTGATTTCACATTTCTTTGAAGAAATCATTTTTGAGAGAATAATCCCAGCCATGTGGCAGACTATGCTGGGCTTAGAGGTCATGGTGAGGAACTTGAATTAGATTGTATTCTTAGAGCAGTAAGAAGAAATTAAAGCGTTTTGAACAGGGTAATGACTGAGGTGATCTGATTTACACCAGTCTCCCGGATATTTGAAGAACAGATTATAAGCATCTAGAGTGGAAGCAGAGAAAGCAATAGTAGTAGTTCAGGTGAGCTGGTAACGATTTTTAGTCTAGAGTAGAGCAATGCAGATGGATTTGAGATCTGTTTGGTAGGTAGAAGTTTAGGGCTTTGTGTGATGTAACTGATATGCCTGGGATGTAAGAAAATGCAGTCACGGGGACTATCATTTATCTGTTGTAGCATAAAAATTAATCATCAAACCTGAGTGCCCTACAACAGTAAGTGCCTGGAGTGGCTAGCTAGGTAGATTTGCTGATATTGGCTGGACTTGCTGTCATAATGGGATTTGCCTGGCTGTTGGTTAATCTCTAGGTCTCAGCTGGGATGAGTGGGGTAAACTGGCTTTACCATACACATTTGTCCAGCGGGATAACCTGGGCACATTCTGCCTGTGGCAGAAATGAAAATGAGCAAGTAGAAATACAAAAAGTCGCTTAAGGGCTAGGCTCAGAACTGATAACCACCTCCATAATTTTCTGTTAGCCAAAACAAGTCCTGGCACCAGCCCATACCTCAAGGGGTATGAAAATAGCCTCTACCTTTAGTGAGAACTACAGTGTCACACAGCAAGGTCATGGATACAGGGAGAGATGAAGAATTAGGGCCATTTTGTAGCCAGATGCATGAAGAACTAAGTACGATTTTTAGCAACTGAATGTCATACTGTTCTTTAAGACTAGGGGAGGAATAGTTGAGTGGAAATGGATGTATCAAGAGTTCCTGATGAAATGTGAGATTCTGCAAGATATTCATCTTCTCCGTAAGACTTGTCCACTCTTCTTCCCTCCTATAGTACCTTGGATCCTCCTTAGCCTGAAGAAACTTGTTCAGTGGAGGTGGGATTCAAACCAAAGTAGTCTGATTCCAGACTGATTCCAGTCTGTATTCTTATAATTACTATTTCTAACCCCACACTTAAGTTCTGATAAATATTATCTTCTCGATTTTATTATGTGCTTAATAAGATTTTAGTACTCCTTGTAGACAGATGCTCCTGGAAGCCTCCCAGTTAACTTGTCCCTAATCTGCGTCTTCAACCATTCCCCAATAATACTGTCAGAGTGATTCTTCTTAAAGGAAAATTAGACCATGTCCCTTCTATTCTTAGAGGCTTTCAAGAGGTCTGCATTACTTACTAGATAAAGTCTAAGCACTTTAGCATGACTATAGGATCCCCCATACCCTGATCCCTGCCTATGTCATTTGTGTCTTTGTGTCCTCATCTGCCATTCTCTTTCATTTGTGCTCCAGCAGTACCAAGTTGCTCATTGCTTCTCATTAGTTGTGTACCATTTCATGCTTCCCTTTGTTCATAGAGTCTAGCTAACTTTTCTTGGAAAAAGTTTTCTTTTTCTTCTCATCCTTCCCTTGTCCATCTGGTATATGTCTAGTTTCTATCACCACTCTGATAGAGCATCACCTTCCTGTGATGCCTCAGACAGAATGCTCTCTTTTATACTTTTTTTGGAAACGTTTATGTAAGTCCATTTTTATATGTATCACGTTACATTGTTTTATTGTTAGCATGTCTATCTTCCACTTTAGTTTGTGAGCTTCTTGATGATTGCTGAGTGATAGAATTAAATCACCCAGCACAATGACATTTGGCTAAACCATTCAACACCTGTCAGGATGGAAACTGGCAGCCACCCCAGCTGCTCCCCCAGGGTGAAAACCAATAGACTAGCAAAATCTCTGCACTCACTTCTGCTGCACCTCCATAAATCATGCAAGGCAAATATCCTGCCCCTCTTATCTCCCCACCACTGCCAAAATTAGTCTGCCCTGGCATCATTGAAAAATGTCATGGGGAAGGAGATAGATATATATATAGTCCCCTGACCATGCACACTCTATCTTCTGTCTTCTCTAGTAGATACCAGAGTGCTCTCTCTCTTTTAATTTAATTTAATTTTATTTCATTAAAAAATTTTTTTTTACTGCTTATTTATTTTTAAGAGAGACAGAGACAGAATGCAAGTGGGTTAGGGGCAGAGAGAGAGGGAGGCACAGAATCCGAAGCAGGCTCCGGGCTCTGAGCTGTCAGTACAGAGCCCGATGTGGGGCTCGAACTCATGAGCTCTGAGATCACGACCTGAGCTGAAGTCAGACGCTCAACTGACTGAGCCACCCAAGCACTCCCAGAGTGCTCTCCTATTGGTGGGTCTTGCCCCTCAGGAAATCCCCTTGCTTTGCACATGGCTATGTGAGTAATAGTTTACTTTGTGGTCTCTGGCTTGGGTGTGATATGTTTTGACATATCCTTAAAAAGGTAGAGCCTATGCATCATTATGTTCAGGGCATCAGTATAAGAACTCAATAAAATTTGTTGGTTCAACCGAGTTAATATAGGTCACTAAAATAACTGCCTTAGTGAATTGAGCACGAGAATAATCTTAGAATTGTGTTTATAAAATGAGTGGAATTTGGGTTTGTTTTCTCTGAAGAATTTAAAATATTTTACTTAAAATGTTGATTATAGTCTTATTTTAATTAATTAGCTCTTGCTTCACACAGACACACAAAGCACAAAAGAGGATTCTGGGCCAGCCCTAGTGGATTAGTGGTGCCTCAGCTATTTAAGGCCTTAGTACACTTTTAAGTTCTCTGGTTCTGCAAGTTGGTACAAATGCAAAGAAGAATGCGCAGCTGAAATCTTTCAGAACAGACTTTTTTCACCCTCTCTGGACCAGAGAACTGATTAGACAAAAGAACCTCAAATGTGGATTAGGAATAACTTATCCTCTTAACTTTAGGCACATGAATATCAGAAAAAGAACTATTCTAATAGCATTAGGAATCCTGGTTGTGCTAATCCAGTTTATGAAATTTTATATTAATTATGGGTCATTCTCAGACAATGGGAAAATAGGTTTACTAATAAAAGAAATTTGTTAATAACAATTGACTGAATGTCCACATATATCTTTATTCCTTTACTTATTGGAGTATATTATCTGTTTTTGTTCTTGTTTCCCTACTTAGAGAGTTTCTTGAGACAGTGCCCTTGTTTATTTGTCACTGTGTGGTAAAGCCCAGCACTTAGTAAGTAGTTATTAAATATTTTATTCCAATATAAATCGTACTTATTTAAATTTGAATTTCTGCTTGTTAGATGCTAGCTTATGGAAATATATTTTTGTAAATTGATGTTGTATCCTGCATTCTTCCTAAACTCATTTATTCTGGCAGTTTTTTAAGTAGATTCCATCATATTTTCTAATAGAAGATCATGTTGCTGTAAATAAAGACAGTTTTACTTTTTCTATTCTAATCTAGATGGTTTTTATTTCTTTTCTCACCTTATTTTATTGACTAGAACCTCCAGGACAGTGTTAAATAGAAGTGGTAAAAGAGGACATCCTTGTCTAATTCCTGATCTTAAGTAGAAAATACTGAGTCTATCACCATAAAGTGTGATGTCAGCTATAGCTTTTTTCATAGATGTCCTTTATCAGGTTGGGGAAATTTTCTACATACTGAGGGTTTTGAATCAGGAATGGATGTTAGATTATGTCAAATGCTTTTTGTTGTTGTTGTTTTCATTAAGATTATCATATGAATATTATTTATTAGTTTGTTAATATGGTGAATTATATTTATTTTCTTAGAATATTAAACCAACTTTGCATTTCTGGGATAAACCAGAAACATATATTATCATTTTAATCAACTTTTAGATTCTGTTTAAGACTTTTACATCTATGTTCATGTAGGATATTAGTCTATAGTGTATTGTTTCTTGTAATGTTTTTGGTTAGTTTATGACGGCTTTAAAGAATGAGTTGGAAATTGTTATCAGCTCTTAACTTGTCTGGAAGACTCTGTACAGATTACTATTATTTCTCCCTTCAGTATTTGATGGACTTCATCAGTGAAGCCGTTTAAGCCTGAAACTTTTGTTTTTTGACAGGGTTTTGATGACAAATTCTATTTCTTTAGTAGAGACGGGACTCTAGATTATCTATTTCATTTAAGATATCTATTTCATAAGATTTGTTAGTTTGTGTCTTTCAAAGAATTTATCCATTTCACCTAAGCTAGTGAATATATTGGTATAATGTTGTCTATAATAATTCCATATTATTTTTTTTAATATCTGTAGAATCTGTAGTTATGTTGCATTTCTCATTCCTGATATTGGTAACTATACCTTTTTCCTTTTTTTTCACTGATAAATCTGGCTAGGGGTTTATCAGTGTTATTGATCTCAAAGAACCATCTTTTTTAATTTAATTTTTTTATTAATTTTGTTTCATGTTTATTTATTTTGAGAGACAGAGTATGCAAGCAGGGTACGGCAGAGAGAGAGAGAGAGAGAGAGAGAGAGAGAGAGAGAGAGAGAGAGAGAATCCCAAGCAGGCTCTGTGCTGTCAGTGCAGAACCCAACACAGGGCTTGATCCCATAAACCATGAGATCATGACTTGAGCTGAAATCAAGAGTCAGACTCTAAACTGACTGAGTCAATCAGGTGCTCCAAAGACCCATCTCTTTAAACATATATATATGTGTGTTTGTGTTTAAAACTGAATTTCTTGTTGGCTGAATATAGTTTGGTCTTTTTTATCAATTTGATAATATGTGTCTTTTAGTTGGGATATATAGACCATTCATATTTAATGTGACTATTGATATGGTTAAATTTGAGCCTACCATCTTATTGTTTTCTGTTCATTTCTTCCATTCTTTGTCCCTCCCCTCTTTTCTGACTTCTTTTGGATTAATCAATTCTGTTGTTGTTAATACCATCTAGTGTATTTTCATATCAGACATTGTAGTTTTCATCTCTAGAATTTCTATTTGGGTTTTTTTTTTAATATTTCCTGTATCTCTACTTAAATTTTTGAATATTTTAATATACCTGTCTGGTACCTATAACATATGTGTCAGTGTCAATTGACTGATTTTTGTCTTAATTATGGGTTATATTTTTCTGCTTCTTTGCATGCCTGGTAATTTTTATTGGATACCAGGCATTTACATTTTTACTTCATTGGTTGCTAGGCTTATTTATATTTCTTTAAACATTTTTGTGCTTTGTTCTGGGACTCATTGTTTTTGGAAACAGGTCCTTTTGAGTTTTGTTATTAAGATTTCTCAAGTGGGATTGAAATGTGCAGCGTAAGGCCAATTTTCCAGTACTGTCCAAATACTAAGGCAGAATTTTTCTGTATGTTCTACTAAATTCTCCATGAATCATGAGATTCTAGTCTGGATGGTGGTAATAGATAGGTCCTACTCTCAGTTCAATGCAGGTGACTATAATTTCCTCTAATCCAGAGAGATTCCTCTTGGCCTTGGGTAATTTGCTTACATAAAAGCACTGATAAATATTTCAGCAGAATACTTAAGGGGGAAATTATGCAGAGCTTCAGAACTCTCTCTGTAGGTTTTCCCCTCTGTGGGACTCCTTCTTGTGAATTTTAAGTCACTGCATTCTCCTCAGATTCTCAGCTTCATCTTCACAACTAGAATCTTCTAGGTTCTATCTAGGTTCACTTTCTGGGCATCACAGCACAGAAACATTTCATAGCACTAAGCTGGTACATTTGAATGACTTACCTTGTTTAGTGATCATCATTTTTTATCGTATGATGTTGAGTATCTCGGACACTGTTGTTTTAATTTTTATTATTTCAGGCGAGAGGATAAATCTAGTCTTTAAGAGCTTAATTTTGGTTGGGAGCTGAAGTTCACCAATTGATAAAATTTTTGACATAAATTTCAGAGACCTGATTAAACTTCATATAGAACAACTTGGGGTGTGTGTGTTACATATCTTTGGAAGTGGGAAAGTGAGATTATAGTATTTTATGACTAAAGGCATTAGGCATAATATGCTAATGCAGGCTGGATAATGCAGGAGGCAAGAAATTTTAAAAAGACTGTTAAGACTTACAAATAGTGTGTACACTATGTATATGGTAGTGAATCAAAAGAGAAACTCCCTATTCTAAAGTTTTTTAAATCTACACCCGATATGGAGCTCAAACTCCAAGATCAAGAGTTGTGTGCTCTTCCGACTGAGCCAACCCGGTGCCCCAAAGTCCCTTTCTTCATCAGACTTCATTAGAGTTTGCATGAGCACAAGTGTTTGCCTAATTTATTATTTTTTTCACTCATTGAGATGTTTTATTTAATTAGGATAGACAATATAACCCCAAGAATATACAACATATGACATGCATTACCTCACAGCTTTGTATTTCCCCATTGTAACACCTGTATTGTATTATAATTGGCAATTTATTTGCTTCCCCAACCAATCTGTCAGCTTCTCTACATCAAGATTAGGGTGTTTTTATTTAGTCTTTTATCCCCATTGTCTAGCACAATGCAGAACACAGCCGGTATAAGTGAGTGAAGAAATGAATGGATGATTAGATGAATGAATGGTATAAATTTTCAGTATTAGGGTTGACTGTCAAGGAAGTTATTTTGGATAAATGGGTCTCTTGGTTACTTTTAACCAAAAGGTCAGGTTACGTCTGACACCTAACAGTCAAAATAGCCAACACATTTATTCTCAAGCCCAAATGAGGTTGGTGTGTAATAATAATAGGGTTATGTGCTCAGTATATGTTTTTTTTTGTTGTTTTGTTTTGTTTTGTGAGTCAGCTTCACACCCAGTGTGGAGCCCAGTGTGGGGCTTGAAGTCATGACCCTGAGATCAAAACCTGAGCTGAGATCAAGATTCAGATTCTTAACCAACTGAGCTACCCAGGTGCCCCTCAGTATATGTTTTTTTAAAGTTTTAATACTAATCTCTGTGACAACATCAAGCTTTTTATTGCCTTCAAATTTAAACAAATAAACAGCAGTACTTCCTAAACTCAAACAAGTGAGAAGCTAATTATATGTCCACTTGAGCAATATCCAGTATTTACTTCATGATATGGCAAAGGCAGCTCTATATTCTTCCAATATGAAGCAATAAATTGATAGATAAAATTTTTAAAAGGCAGCAGTTAATTGTGGATCATGGCCTTGGCAGCAGGATCCATGTATGGGTTTCTAGGACCAAGAACAATGCCTAGAAGGGGTGCCTGGGCGGCTCAGTCTGTTGGACGACCGACCTCAACTCAGGTCATGATCTCATGGTCTGTGGGTTCTAGCCCTGTGTTGGGCTCTGTGCTGACAGCTCAGAGACTGGAGTATACTTCAGATGCTGTATCTCTGTCTTCTCTTTCTCACCTTGTGTTCTATCGAAAATAAACATTAAAAAAATTTTTTTAAAAAAGAACAATGCCTAAAAATGAATGAAGAGGTGAATGAACAACACTTCATCCTTCTATAGGTTAATTCACTATCTCAAAATGACTCTGGGAGCATAACTCAAAAAAAGGAAAAGGTAAACCCATTTAGCAAGGTAATATCTATATTTGATGAGGATGCTATTATTATGGTTTATGAAAAGAATACCCATTTTTTAAAAAAAATGTATATTCAATAAAGCATATATTTTATAATCAAATGGCCTTGGGCCACTGTAGAAAATGGGCAGGAAGATTGTTTTTTAGGATATTTGTGAAATATAATGCTGTAGCTTAGCTCAAACTATTCAAGCCATGATTCAATACCCTGAATTCCAATCAAGTTTGTAAAATGAGGTGTCACATTGAAAACCTCTGCCAGAATTAAGTTGCTTCTCAGAAGGTCAGAATAGTACAAGGGCACACAGGGGAAGAGAAGGAGAGAAGCCACACATAAAAGAAAACATGGTAAAGTTGTGCATAAGTTATGGGGCTTTAATGATATTTTATAATTCAACATCTGGCCAGATATTTGATAGGACATCAAATATAATTATGAAGAAGTGAAATATCAGAAAAGAATTCATTAAAGATGTTCAAGTCAGACTTGTCAAATTGACTTATTTCCAAACTCTGCTTATGTTACATATAAAAAAAAAAAGGTCAAGGGGGGGCGGAAATTAAATTAGATTCTAATAGCTTACCATGCAAGCTTTGTTTTGTTTTGTTTTTTGTTGTTGTTTTGTTTTGTTTTTACCATGCAAGCTTTGAGGATTAGTTTGCAACTGCTGATAATGGCACAAAAATGTGCATTCGAGCTGTGAGATATTCCGTGAAACTGCTACAATGACTTTTTCTGGCATCAATCATAAATGCAGAAATTCACATTCAATCCGATTTGCTAGCTTTTTTTTTTCCCACTATAAATCTCTCAGGATGTTTCTTTAGCTAAGTTCATCATAACTGCCTGGTCATATACAGTTGAGGCAATTATTCGAAGAAACTACATCTTAAAAATCACTTTCGTTTTTAGTGTTCACACTTCTGAGTGGACACTATAGATTTTTTTGTTTGAATCATCTACTGTTGAGCTAAATTGCTTTTTTATATATTTTTGTATGAGGACACATTTCTGAGTGGGTAATGTGTGATTATTTATATTCATTAATTAGGAATTTCTTTTAACAACTGATTTAGAAAGGCTCCAATTGCACTGAAATTACATTTTAACTGTTACATTGGGAAGATCTATTTTAGATTGATATGGCTGTGAAGCTTCTAACTAGTAGAACATAGATTTGAAAGAATCAGTATAAAGTTCACATTTGAAATAGGGTAGAAGAGACAGTGGTGCCATCTCTTCTATGAAGGGCATTAAATGAATTTCTCTACTATGGAATGGAGGAAAACTATTTAATCAGTCATTGGGCCACTGGATTCTTTCAGAGCTTGTGGGAATGTAAGAGGCGAAGAGAAAAGGAAGTGACAAGGAGTTCCTTCTTCCTCCCTGCCCGATGTCCAAACTTGGATTAAGTTGGAAACATTAGCTGGGTTTACAGAAATAAATAGATTTGTTGGTCTTTATTGAATTAACAGTCAGATTAATATAGTAAAACTACCAGCAATTCAATAAACATTTCAGTCATACCAATGACTAGTTATATTTTCTTTGACTAGACCAACGCAGAATCCAAGATTAGTATAAAGGAGCTTAGAGATTATCTAGTACAAACCTCCCATTTACATGTTAGGATATTAAAGTTCGAAAAGTGTATCTAACTTATTAGTAAAAGTCTCATTGCTTTTACTCTCAACTTAGAATTGAAATGGCCTTCAATGGAGTACTATGTGGCAATGAGAAAGAATGAAATATAGCCCTTTGTAGCAACGTGGATGGAACTGGAGAGTGTGATGCTAAGTGAAATAAGCCATATAGAGAAAGACAGATACCATATGTATTCACTCTTATGTGGATCCTGAGAAACTTAACAGGAACCCATGGGGGAGGGGAAGGAAAAAAAAAAAGAGGTTAGAGTGGGAGAGAGCCAAAGCATAAAAGACTCTTAAAAACTGAGAACAAACTGAGGGTTGATGGGGGGTGGGAGGGAGGGGAGGGTGGGTGATGGGTATTGAAGAGGGCATCTTTTGGGATGAGCACTGGGTGTTGTATGGAAACCAATTTGACAATAAATTTCATATATTGAAAAAAAATAGAATAAAAAAAAAGAATTAAAATGGCCTTGGTGTGGAGTATAGCAACTAGATTTGGGGTATGTCAAAGCATATTTTCATATTTGTCAATTTTAATCTTTTCTCTCCACCAGAGATCATTTACTTCTGACAGCCCATGTGTGGCCCATATGGATGCCAGAGAGCACTTTTCTTTTTCTTTTTCTTTTTCTAACATTTATTCATTATTGAGAGACAGAGAGAGACAGAGCACAAACATGGGAGGGGCAGAGAGAGGGGGAGACACAGAATCTGAAGTAAGCCCTAGGCTCTGAGCTGTCAGCACAGAGCCCAACGCGGGGCTCGAACCCACGAGCAGTGAGATCATGACATGAGCCGAAGTCAGACACCTAACTGACTGAGCCACCCAGGTGCCCCCAGAGAGCATTTTTCTATGTCACTTTTGATTATCAGGGGTGGGGCTCTAGGTCTTGTCTCTCAATTGGGCTATACCCAGTATGAATGTCCAGACTGAGTTCCCTGGCAAAATTTACTTCCCACCATGGAAACCAATTTTCATGAACCCAGCTTGTAGGAGTCTGTCAAGCCAATAAGAATTAAGCTGTGATCTTTCTAGATTCAAACAGTCATGTTAGTTAAAATCATGCTACATGAGAGATAAAGCAGCATTTACCAAATCTACATTGTCATAAGAATCACCTGGGATACTTTTTAGAAATACAGATTCTCTCTCTGAAGATTCAGGCTCATTAGATCTAAGTTGGTAGTTAAGACAAGATGGAGAAACACTACAATAGGGCATGCAGGCTGGCTAAAGCAAGGCAGGCACAATAGAACTTAGATGCCTGTTATCAGGGTAGGAAAAGCTTAAAAGGCAAGATCAGAGGTAGATCAGACAGAGAGGCAAGGGACCTTGTTCTTATTGGTTAGAGCATGCTTCAAAGTTGAGGCCAGTCAGGGTCATTTTTGGCTCTAAGGAAAGACTCAATTCTCTGAAACTACCTCTTTGGTTCTTCTTCTAGTATTGTCTCATTAATTCCAGTTTACTTTGCTATGTCAAATTGTAAGTTCCTATAATTCCTGATGTTCCCAGTGTCCGGCATCATTGTCACTTGATTCAGATTGCTGGAATTAAAACAAAACGGATTCTATAGGGATGGTGAAGAAAACTTACACAGAGGAATTCTTCCCGTTAAAGATGATTTAAAATTTTGCCTTTTAAAAATCATTGCCTGAGACTGTAAATGTACAACTCTCTCTTTAACAATGGTGGGATAGCTTCATTCTCTTGAGTGCTTTAGCGTCTGAATCTTGTGGAAAAGGAATGCCTTTTGTTGTGACCGGAGGCTATGGAAAAGTGTTCATGCCTTCAGATGATCTGGAGAGCTGTTCAATTCTGTCTTAATTCTCAGCAGCATCACATGGCTCCTCTGAGATCTTTTTTTTTTTCCTGGTGGAGAGGATCTCTTAAATTATTTTACCTCCTTGTGCCTTTGTTTCCTCTTTTAATATGCCAGTAATAATTATACCTACCTCAAAGAGTTCTTCTGAGAATAAAATAAATTATTAATGCAAAGTACTTAGAATACTGCCTGGCAACAAGTGCTCAATAAATGTCAGCTATTATTGTTTCTGTCACTTCAGAAGGAGAGTAGTTATGATGCTGAGGTAAGACAGAAAAGAATCATTGGGTCATGTGGAAGATTGATGACAAATGGTGGCCCTTATTCATGCCCTCTGCAATCTGTCTTTATAACTCTTTCTATCAAGAGATGGAATCTTTTTTCCCACTCCTCGAAACTGGGCTGGTCTGTGACTTCCTTAGACCAATGGAATGTGGTAGAAGAGATGCTATGCCAGTTCCAGGCCTAATCCTCTAGAGGTATTGCCCAAGTCCACTCTGTGTCTTAGGACTTTTGACTCTGCCATGAAAAAAAGCTTAGGCTAGCCTGCTTAGAAGGTGAGAGACCACATGAAATGAAGACGATTCATCTCAGCTGAGGACATTCCAGGTCAGGCAAGACCAGAAAAACTATCCTGAGCCCAGCTGAAATTGCTTAACTGCAGAAGTGTGAGTTACATAAATAGTCATGGTAAGCTTTTACATTTTGGGGGTGGTTGATAAAGGGGTAGAGGGCTTTTGGGAAGAAAGGTAAGTTGTGGGAAGGTGGCCAGAAAACGTATAGTAAGCAACAGTGTAATAAGGTTTAATAAGGTTTGTTAACCAGATTTGTCAGTGCCTTCTCCATTGGTGAGTTGTTGAGTTCTCCTTTTCCTGTTATAGGAAAGGGGGACATCTTTACAAATGGAAATTTCCTCCATAAATGTGAATTTCTTTTACAAAAGGGAAACGTGTGCCCTGATTTTAGATCTTTTTCTGGGTGTTCTGGTTCTCAGTAGCCTTTAGCTCAAAATAACCCACATGCCAAAGAGGCATATTTTGGCATGGTGTATTCTGGTACTGTTTAAGATACAGAAGAAAAAAAAACCCCAAAATTTCTGGTCTTCAGGAGTTGTGTTAATTTCCTATTATTACCACACACTTAGTGACCAAAACAACACAAATTTATTATCTTATGGTTCTAGAGGTCAGAAGTCTAAATTGGCTGGACAAGGTCACTTTCCTTCTGGAGCCTCTAGGGGAGAATCTATTTCCTTGGCTTTTCCGGCTTCTAGAGGCTGCTTCTATTCTTTGACTTGTGGCCCCTTCCTGTTTTGAAGCCAGCTGCGCAGCATTTTCTCTTCTTTTTTTTGCTTCCATCTCTTCACATCTGTCTTCCGTATTCCTCCTGTCTTTCTTCTATAAGGACCCTTGTGATTATATTGGGTCTACTCAGATCGCTCTATCTCAGGATCTTTATTTTCATCACATTTGAAATGGTTTCTTGTTTGGTTGGTTTTTGTTATTGTTTTTTTTTTTAAGTTTTATAAGGTTGATAATCAGGGGGTTTTGGCATGAGGACATGAACTTGTTTGGGGGCCTGTTATTCAAGCAGACACAGGAGGATGCATTTTAGTAAAGCTCATCTTTATAGGATAAAGCCCAAATTTCTGAATATGAGTCAGATAAATTTTTATGTTCTTTCTTCCCAGCTGTGTCTCCAGTAACTCCCTGCCTCAAATACGTAGTTCATCACTTCTGCTTCTGTTATTCCTCCCTAACAGAACAGATCTGTATCTCATCCCTATGATTCGCCCTTTTCCTGCATACCCCTCCTCAACATCCCAGCACCCACTGCCTGGAAAAATACTCAGCTAGGGGCTTCGCCTTATCTGAGAAATAGCATCCCTCTTATTTACTCCCAAAGGCCCCTTTGCCTGCCTCCACCACTGACTGTATTATGCTATATTAGAACTGTTTATGTGTTGGCTGTCTTGCTCCATTACTCAAAAGCTCCTTGAGAGTAGGGAGTGTGTCATTCATTTTTTAAGGCTCATCACTTAGCATGGTATCTGGCACACAATAAGGGCTTAAGAAATGCCAAATGAATATCACTGAAATTATTTATCTATTACTAATTATATGAGGAAGAAAGATGGGAAAGGTTGGAGGAGTTTTTATCTTGAATTGTTAAGAAAGTTTTTGGTAAAGAACAGATTTCTCGCAGAGCCTGGAGAAGGAACAGCAGACAGGGGAAAGATGAGATGAGATACACATGACTCACAGGCAGTGATGATAACAAGAGCCAGAGGCGCTGAAGCTTGAGGGCTGCTCCTCTCGGTTGGGGTGTTTTTGATGTGTGCCTGCTTTGATCCCTGCTGTGTAGCTATGGCCCAGGATGTTCTGGAATGAAAAAAACTACTTACTGTTTCCTGTTCCCAAGATCCAGGGTGTGTTACAGAAGAAACACATGGTGAGGGGGTTGGTGGCAAAAGAATATCATTTCCCAAAGGTAAATAGTCTCTCCAACATGGCTTCAGAGCTGAAGCAAAAGCAAAGAGGATGTATAGAGAGGCCATTTCAGTGTGCAGGAGAAAAGCAGAATGCAGCATAAAAGCAGAGACAAGAGGAAAACACTGAAGGGTGAGGTCAGCAAAGCTGTGTTGGTAATGGCAGCAGTGGCACACTGAGCCATGCGTGGAGGGATTTTGTCAGCCTCTTGGACAACACATGGGTACACAGATAGTGACATCTCAAGTGCTCTTATACTAAGGAACAGGACAACACAGTTGAGATCATGATGGGGGGGGGGGGACACACAGAAATACACTGCTGCCCCTCCCTGTATGGGAGACCAAGTGGAACTCCCACTGTGAGTTTATTTTTAGAAGCATGAATTCTGTCATGAATTATGTCCAAGTCATTCTTATTAAATTTATCTGAGGTGCGGATTCAATTATTCTCAAAAATTCCTTTTTGAAATAGAGCTTCCAATTTAGAAGTATGCTAAATCTGTACAACAGTCAGATCCTATTGACCATCTCAGGCTAGACTCTCATAAATGTACTGGTAGTTTAATCTTCCCAGCTTGGTAGAGAGAGAGCAGAATATGAATTTTTAAAAGGAAGAAGTACGTAGAACACCTTTGGGAGGTCATTGTGGGAAAATCAAGCACTATCATGCCACACATATTAAACAGTTTAAAAGGCAAACAGCTGGGACTGTACCTAAGCAAATATCTGATGGGACTTGATTAAAAAGAAGCTCTTTCTAAAATAGGCTACCTGCTACCTTTTAGAGTTAATTGTCCCAGCTCCCATATCCTGGTATTTGATGGGGTATATAAGCCGAGGTCAAAGTCACTGTAGTTCCACAAAGGTCTAAATCACATGATTTAGCACATCAGAAAAGAGAACTGGAAAAGTTCTTGCACATTTGGACACTAAAAAAATAGTTGACAGAACGAACACAAGTGGAAAGAAGCTGAAGCACCGAATCTGTAAAACTTGTGCTTGTGAATGGGGTTAGTAATTGGGATGAAACATGAATGCCCCAAGTCCTGTGAGCCTCTGAGGCTTGCTTGGGCCTCCGCAATTTGGTCCCAGCAGAAAGCTAATAATATTAACAGCTGTGTTTTAATTGAGGGTGCGTTGTGTACTACATTGTGAGCTGGATATTTTAGATACATTGTTTCTAACTCTCAAAATAACTCCCCAAGGTACATAGTATCATCCCTGTTTTACACACGGGGAAACAGCTGTGAAAAGTTAAATAACTTTTCCAAAGTTACATGGCTAGTTAATGACAGAACAGTAACTCAAACCCGGATCTGACTGCTAAATCAGTGTTTTGTACTCATCATACCACACTATCTCCAACAATATATATATTCTGAAAAATATTATCCTTGTAATAAAATTAGTACATGTTTGTAATAAATACAGGAAATATAGAAATGTATAGGGGAAAAATCAGTAATGACACCTCCACTGCTTTGTAAACATATGGCAATGCAAATAACTGATTCTCATTATTTGCAATAATGTTCTATAAAGTCACCATGGATACTGAGTATCCATATATTATTTAATATATGTTGTTGATGCATTAACGTTAACTCATAGCCGACAGTGCTATAACTCATGCCTGAATGAAGCTTATCTAACACGTGCACTTTCTCTGTAAGACACATTCCAGTTTTGGTATGCCTAGGGACATTAGATAGCACTTTAGCTCTATGCTTGGGGTTAATTTTAAACGTGAAGCCACAGACCAAAAGCACAATAATGCAAAAAAACATAGCACCACGTAGACTGCAAAAAAAGGACGATTACTTAGAGTATGAGAGCTGAAACAAGAAGGCAGAATGTCACCTTGTTCAACCTTAGTTGGAAACATGCGAGTTGGTGATTCAAATATTATGCCGCTCTGGGTATGTCCAGGGATGACCGTGAAGGTGCTGCAAGTGTCAGTTTGAGGGTTAAAGCAGATGAGTTCACAAATATGGAGTTGTGAATAATGAGGATCAAAAACTGATTGGTTCTGTGAAAATCATAGACACTGTACAAGAGAGCTTTTCAGAAACATTTATTCTATAAAATCTCATTTAGAGACTTTGGTGCCCCATGCCCAAGACAGATCCATGCAGCTAGCTATTTATTTCATTTAACATCTCTTGAATCTCTCCTAAGTGTATGCTAGGCACTGATAGGTATTGGAGATAATAATGAACAAGACAGTTCCTAGCCTCTAGAAGCTCATGGTTTGATGGAAGGAGACAGACAGGTAAGCAAATTATTTTAACAAATTGTAGTAAGCTTAGTACTGGACATAGGCATGGGGTCTTTTGGGAACACACACAAGAGAGCCACTTCATAGAGGAGGGGTTGCCTCAGCTAAGTACTAAGGACACAGTCTGATTCAGTCAGGTGAAGATGAGAGGGACTGGTGACTGTTACTGTAAATAACACACAATAACATAGTAGATGTTAACAAAGGCCAATTAATGTGATTCGGAAGTCTTTGGAAACCAGTAGTAAAATGATTAATTACTAATTATTCTGGCCTGTGTTTTCCAGATAGCACAGGTTTTACTATATTTCTTTTAGCTCAGCCTGGACTTTATGGATCATCATAGCATAATTCATGCTTCCAACATGTCTTAAATGCTGGATAAGCAAAGGATCTTGTCTTGGTGTAGTATTTACCAAGGTAACTGTATTTGTGTCAGCTTTCTACATAGATGATAAAATCCCCCAAGGCAAAGATTTTTCTGAGTTCTTGGTAGAAAAGTCTGCAAAGAGAAATAATTGTCTACTACATAATTCGGGTTCCCTTGAGAGTATATATTAAGAATTTAGAAAGTTTATCCCAAATCTGAATTGTTCAGTTAAGCCTTCTCCTTTTCTGTCTTGTTCCATGTAGAACCAAAGACTTGAAGGGTGGAGAGAAGGAATTATCATTTTTTTTAATGTTTAAAAAAGTTTTTTTTAATGTTTATTCATTTTTTGATAGAGTGTGAGCGGGGGAGGGGCAGAGAGAGAGAGAGGGAGACACAGAATCCGCTGACAGCTCAGAGCCGGACGGGGTGGGGGTGGGGGGGGCTTGAACTCACAGACTGTGAGATCACGACCTGAGCCGAAGTTGAACGCTTAACCGACTGAGCCACCCGGGCGCCCCTTTTAATGTTTATTTTTGAGAGAGAGAGAGAGCACAAGCAAGGGAGGGAGGACAGCGAGAGAGGGAGACACAGAATCCAAAGCAGGCTCCAGGCTCTGAGCTGTCAACACAAGCCAACATGGGGCTCGAACTCAAACAGTTCATGACCTGAGCTGAAGTGGGATGCTTAGCCAACTGAGCCACCCAGACACCCCTCATTTATATTTTATATAAGGATAATCTCATATATTTTCCTTTTCCAGATATTTATATTTATTTGTTTTCACTTGGAAAAAAATGATAGAATTTAAAACAGTTACAAGGATATACACATTAAAAAATAAGCCTTCATATCCCCCCAATTCAGCATGTACTGTTTATCAATTGCTTGTAATTATCTTGAGGAAAAGTTCTTTGCAGTTATCTACATATATTTAAAATGTAAAAGGCATAAAAATGAAAACAGAGGGCACAGTGGATAATAAGTATCCTAAGAAGACAGTTCCTTCAAACTCAATTTTCCCCCAAAAGGTAATGGTATATTTTACAACTCTTAAACAGACTGGGTACAAAGGCAATAAATAGTCTTTAGATTTTCTTACGTGTTTGTTTTAATTTTAAGGGAAAGGGAACTATTGTTCATTGGGACACATTGTATGCATATTCTATGCCAGGCACTTTATACATGTTATCTCATTTGGGCTCTCAAAGATGTCAAGAAGGAAGTATCATTCTCATTTTATAAATATGGAAACTGCATGTCAGAAAGATTAAAAATGTTAATGTAATGGAGCCACAATTAGAACCCAGTCCTGCATGATCCCAATATTTATGCTCATTCCATATATATTGAAGGTCCGATACATTATGTTTATTATTTTGGCTATAATTATACATACGACAATTGATATTAGCTCAGTGGGTTAAAAAATCCCTAACAGGGATTTGTAACTGTAAATTTATGCTTCTTAAATTTGTGCTTCATATCACTTTGTATTTGACATTATAAAGCCATAAATATTCAGTAGAGTCGAATCCCTTTTAAGAAGACAATTCAGGACTAATTAGAGCTGCATCAGAGGAGACCTGCAGATGGCCCTGCTGCCCATGAGTCACCAAAATCAAACTTCCTAATAGTTTAAATAAACAAAACAAAAGATAGTCATTGTAGAAATTATCCAACAATGATTCCAAAAGTTAAATTCAACCAACATTTGGGTGATTCCTTCCAACCTATTGTTTGATGTTAAAATTTGATTTTCAGTTTAATGAACAATGAGTATCGTGCTTGATAATTTCTAGCCTAGCAATAGGTGGCATGAGTCTTAGTGGAGGGGACACAAGAGTATCAATTAAGCTGGGGAAGAGAAAGAAATTTGGACTCTTTGCTTGAGCATAAGGTGCTGCCTGACAAATCAGATCGTGAGAATCATGAGACAGAATGCAGTCTTCAGAACTTCCAAGTAACCTGAGAGCTGATGAAAGCCCACAAATGTAAAAATCTGAGACATTGTACATAATGAACAAGAATGGCAGGTCTTGATCATTGTATTTTTAGCTTCGGCATGAAGTTTTGGGAAATTTATTACCAATCTTAAATCCTAACCAGCCATAGAAGTTTTAGAAGACAAAAAAAGAGCTACTTTCTCTTGAATCATTAAAAGACATAAAGTCCTGGAGAAAGAACTTCAAGATTTTTCATAGGGCTGTATCTGGTTGGTAAGATTATGGGTGATTTAAACTTTTGTTTCCAAATCATCTACAATAAATGGAAATAACTTTTTAACAAGAGAAATTAAAATTAGTAAATGCTAAAGTAAAAACTAAATGAAAACTGATTTTCACAACCTCTCCTCTCTCCGTCCCCCTTTCTCTCTGGTCTCATATTAACAGAAATCCTCCCCACCAACCCCTTGCCACTTTTTGTTCTTTTTAATGCTAGGGATCCTCTGTGGTGAGGATGAGGTGTTCCACGCAGACCTCCATTCACTGCTATGTCATGAATTCCCCCAGCTGCCAGGACTATTGGCTGCAGTCCTCTTTAGGAACTGTATGCTTGGCAGAAGGGAGTTGTCTCACTCAAGGTTACACCTCTTCAGAATCAACCCATATTCAGTGACTGGTTTACATAAAGGTACAAAGGCCTAGCACTTTCTCTGTTTGGGACAATTCTGAAGAGCCATCTCAGCTTCAGAGCCCCTCATGGGAGGGGCTGAGGCCTCTGTTGCAATTGCACTGTAGTTCAACTTTTTCTTTTGCCCCATCCCAACTCCATCACTTTCTTACAAGTGTTCCCGAGAGTACTTTCCAGTAATATTCTATGCAAATATTTGTCTCAAAATATGGGGAACATGACCTATAATAGAACTAACACTAGTTCCAGGAAGATGACTAAAATTGAGTTTTAGAGTCAGATCAGCCAATGGCTGGCTCATAATGAGGGGACTATCACTGGTGGCTGGTAAGGTACTAATAGTCCCTGCCCAGACTTTTATTGGTGAACTGCCAACAGCTCCCAGCCAGAATAGCAAATCTAAAATAGTATCATTCAGTTGTTCTCTGGGATTGCTTTTTTACAAGTCTACTGTTATTTTTATTTTCCTGTATAAATTATATTTTTCTCTGGATTTTTAAAAAAATGTTTATTTGAGAGAAAGAGTGTGCGTGTGCATGCAGAGGAGGGGCAGAGAGGAGGAGAGAGCGAATCCCAAGCAGGCTCTGAGATGTCAGTGTGGAGCCCTACACAGGGCTTTCACGACCTGAGCTGAAATCAAGAGTCAGAAGCTTAACCGACTGAGCCACCCAGATGATCCTCTCTGGATACTTTTAAGATTTCTCTATCAGTAGTTCTCAGCAACCTGATTGTAGTATGTGCCTTGGTGTGGTTTCTTTCTTTTGCTGGGGGTTACCTGAGTTTCTGTGGATTTGTGGTCTTCATCACATTTAGAGGAAATGCCATTACTTTTGACCAATAATTTTTATGTCTTCCTTTTTTCTTCTCTCATTCCTAGGCTCCTGTTGTACACATACTCAATTTCATAGTTTCACACACTTCACTGAGGCTCTGTGCTTTTTTCTCATTTTGTTTTCTCTTTATCTTGGGTAGTGCCTATTGCTGTTTTCAAGTTCACAGATCTTTTTTTCTGCTGTGTCTAATTTGCTCTTAATTTCATTATATATATCTTTCATTTTGGGTATTGTATTTTTAATATTTACAATTTCTATTTGGATCTTTTTAAATATCTTCTATCACTGTGTTCCCTATTTCATTCATATCCTACAATATACTTATAATAATTGTTAAAGTGTCTGTTAATTCCAGTATATCTGTCATTCCAAGGTAAGTGTCTATTGACTGATTTTTTTCCCCCCCGGTTATGGGTTATGTATATTTTTTCTGTTTCTTTGCATGTCTAATAATTTTTTTCTTTTTATTACTACTATTATTTTTCTATTGAAGTATGTCGGCATGCAACATATTAGTTTTGGGTGTACAACATAATGATATAACATTGTATATATTATGAAATGATCACATAGTAAGTCATGTCTGGTAATTTTTTATTAGATGCTGGACATTGTGATTTTTACATTGTTGAATGCTGGGTTTTGTTTTATTTTTAAAAGTGTGGAACTTATGGTGGCACACAGGAAGTTACTTGATCAATTAATTTGAACATTTTGAGGCTTGTTTTTAAGATTTGTTAGGGTTAATCCAAACCAGTTTTTATTCTAGGGCTAATTTGGTCCCACTAGTAAAGCATAACTCTCCTGAAGATGCTATCCAATGCCCCATGTATTAGAAGCTCTATTCTGGCTGGTAACATGAACTATTCCCAGCTCAGTGAGGTCCAGGGATTATTTGATTTACTGCTTATGTTATTCTTTTGTTGGTCTTGTTGAATAGTACTCAAATGATTTCCTTCACACAGCCCCAATTATTACTCAGAAAAAACCTTTAGACTATTCTGCAGATCTCTAGAGCTTTTTGTTGTTTTGTAGCTCTTCAGTCATCCTGAACTCTGGCCTCCAGCTACTAAATGTAGTGAGACACTGGGCTTTGTTTTGGTTCTCTCTCCCTGTACTGTGGCCTGGCAGTTGCCTCCAGGTAGTAATCTAGGGGTAATCATAAGTCTCACCACCTTTGTTTCCCCTTTTCTCCGTTATCACAATCCCATATTACCTACAGCCCATTGTCTAAAAACAGTTGTTTCATATAATTTGGTCTCCTAGTTGCTTATGGAAGAACAATTCAGAGATCAACCAGTGTATATGAATCTATGCTTTGATTCAAAAATTGTTTTTATAATGAGGAAAAAAATCATCATTACTTTCATTTGTCTTATACATTCTGCATTTCCTCCATGCACATTCTGAAGTTTTCAGGAGATAACAGCTAATCTGTAGATCCCCCACCCCTAGTTCTTAGAAAATAAGAAATAAGATTCTGAGTCAATAAAAGAGCTATTTTTGAGTAATAAAAGATTGTTAAAAAGATTGTTAGTTGCTGTACTTTATTGTATTTAGAACTGTGAAGTTTATTTTAGTGAAACTGACTTTATTTCTTTCAGTTAAGAGTTTAATATTAAAACTAGCTTTCTCTCCTAGAAAGGCTTCAATGTCACACACACACACACACACACACACACACACACACACACTCTTTACCTTCAAAATCAAAGGCAGGTATATCTGTTGGAGAAGTACACAGGTTGCCAGGATATAAAATTTCAGAACTATCTCTAATTCCACCAAATATGAGGTCAAATTATTGCCAATGATAGAATAGAAACATATGGTGAAAACTGCATCCCATGTTTTCACATACTCAAGAATATTGGTTCCGAAGGTATTTGCACTTTCCTTCCTTATCAAATTTCCCCTTTATATTAGGTTAAAATTTTTTAGCCAGTGTGTACAATCAGAACCCTAATCTCGTAACTAAACAATAGTTTAATAAGACTCACCAATTGTTCACAATTTTGTTTGGTTCATGTGTGCCCAAAGCAACTGAAAGAATACAGGACTATGTTTTTGCTAAGATCTCTTCTAAGTGCTATAATTCTAGGTAATTCTAATAATAATTGTTAATATTTATAGAATGCTTCTTCTAGGCTAGATACTGCTAAGCACTACATATGCATTATTCAGTTTAATTCTCACAATAATCCTAAAAGAGAGATACTATTATAATCTTTATCATATGGATAAGGAAAGTAGAACTTAGAGCAGTTAAGTAATTTGAGGTTACATAGTAAATAGCATGGTAAAATTCAAACCTGACTTCAAATTCATGTCATTAAATTTTTTTTAAGTTTGTTTGTTTGTTTATTTACTTATTTATAGCAAGCAAGAGCAAGCAAGAACATGAGTGGGGTAGGGGCAGAGAAAGAGGGAGAGGGAATGAGAGAGAATTCCAGGCAGGCTCCATACTGTCAGTGCAGAGCCAGATGCAGGGGTTGAACTCAGGAATAGTGAGATCATGACCTGAGCCAAAATCAAGAGTGAGACACTTAACCGAATGAGCCACCCAGGCACCCCATGTTACTAAATTGTTACACCAATTTTATAATCTCAATTGCATGCACACTAGCTCAGATGAAAAATTACTCTGTCTTTATAGTATTTATATATTTAATATCAATAAATACAAAAACAAAATTAAATTGTTACAAAACCCACAATAATTTTTATCTCAATATGCATAGAATTCACATTATTATACATCTTTAAACAGGAAGTTTTAGCATATAAACACCTTAGAAAAAGCTCTAATTTGGTCCTATAATCTTATAGCTAAGGTTTCTGGGCAAAAGATATGTAGTTGCCATTTTCTATTCAAGTTTTTAATAAAAAATCTCAAATGAAACACTGTCATTTTAGAGTACAACATTACATTGATAAATCAAAAGTCATTGAACAATAAGTGTTTATGACATCCCAGATACTCTGTACATTTTTACACTTGAATGGATATTAAATAATCTTAGAGTAAAATATGGAAGAAAAACTGCCTCAAGTTTGTGTTAAGTCACTAAAGCAGAAATATGGATAACCCTGTATTAAGATGAAAAGCATTTATAATCTGCATTTTCTTCCAGTGAAATAATAAAGCCAATGTGCCACCAGCTTGGTATTTACTTGTTTATAAAAAGTGTTTAGGGACTGATTCTCAAAGTTGGGTAAATATTGGTATCATCTAGAGAGTTTGAAAATACTGATGCCTATATATCATCCCTTAAAATTTGGATGTAACTGATATAAGGTAGAGCCTGAGCATGTATTATTTTAAAACTTTCTAGGTGATTCTAATATGTAACAGTTTGAAAAACACTAGCTGAGAGAACTGTTACATAACTAAAGAGCTCAGTATTCAGCTGAAGGACTCCTTCAGAGTGTGTATTGTTATTTTAAGTATCTGATAGGTGTCTCCCTTGATTAGAAAATAAATACTTTCAAGAAAGACATTTTGTTTTATTCATCTTAGTCTCTCCATAACTGGAATAATAAAAGGCACATAGTAGTTGCTAAATAAATATATTTTGAATGAATACATGATTGCTTTATACTTCTTTTACACCACTATCTTCCAGTAGATACATGAACATAAGAATGCAAGAGATACTTACTGAAAAATTGAATGACCGAAGCACTCGGGATAAATGTTTAAAGCCAACTGAAGACTTACATGTACATATTTTAAAAACACACATATATAAATAGATCAAAAGTAGAAAAAGAGTATACAAAAGAGTGCAGCATTTAACAGTAGAGAATTCACTGAGTTTTCCAATATTCTTCACATTCTTATTCTTAGAAATAAGAGTATCCCTAAATAACTTGTACTTTAACTAATATTCATAAGCACATGTGCAGATAAGTTAATTTCTTTTAAAAACAGAATTATAGCTTAATCTTGATAAACATGTCAGGTTTCAAAATTCAAGTAAATAAAATTTTAGCACACACTGTAATAGCTTTTCCAGATGTTGTGTCAAAAAAAAAAATGTTTCTGGTTAAAGTATCTGGTATTGCTTTTGTTATTTGCTCACAGTTAAGACTCACTACTTTCTTAGCAGTCTTACACTGATAAAAAATTACTTTGGTACCTCCATACATGTGTTTTATTTAGAAAAACCTTATTAATAAATAGACTTCCTTTTTTAGTAGCTAAATTCTTAAGTATGGCTTCATTCACCAAAGTTCTACAAGTATTACATAATTTTTAATACAGTTAGTATCTTAGACTACGAAACTTTGTTTTTTTTAAAATTAGCATTGGTTGTTTGATTGTAGGTTTGTCACCAAAAAGTACTGCTTCGCTCTCCGTGGTTGGAAATCTTTTCTGATATATCAAGGGATATTCCTTCTGAAACTTAAAAATGAGGTGAGGAATTAGAGAGTATTTAACATTATTATCCTAGCTGAAGCCAAGTTCAACATTTTATAAGAATTCAGTGACTCTCTCAAAGATGTATTTCAGAAATGAGTATCTTTTCAATTTATCCTTGCCTCTCCCTCTGCTTTCTCATATATGAAAGGTATAAGGTAAAATTTCTTAGATCCCAGTTAACATTAATATACTAGGATTCTCTTCTGATGTGTTTTCCTCCTAAATTCTAGATGTTCTTCCTTTCCATTGGTAAAGCCTATGAAGGCCAGAATGATCTAGTATATTTCATACTTGAGTATCTCAGACCTGGAATTAAACTTGCCAGAATCATGTTACTACTGGATTTTGGTAGAGATAAAAATTGTAAATGGTAATAATGAGTCACCAAAAGCTATGTATTACAATCAAATTTTATAATTGTTTTTTCAGGGCAATCTAAGTTATAATCATTGGAAGTAAAGGAAGAGTTATCTGTTATTATTATTGTTACTATTTAAATTTAGTAAGAGTATATTTATATTTATAAAGAGTAAAACCAGGAATGTAGGTTACATTTACATACACACCTATATATACAATATCTAAAATCCAAAATAATGAGAAATTAGATTCTAAATGTTACTAAATAACAATCAGCAACAGCATATTTAAAAAGATTTATGTGATTGAGAACTTATGCATTCTCTTACCTGTTTTAGTTTTTTCCTTTTCTCCTTTAGAGGCAAACTCTTGTTTTTAATAATATTCTCTAAAAGTTCTGCAATTGCAGCTTGTGAGGTAGACACTTTTTGTTCATCAAACTCCTGAGCACTAATCTGCTTACAGTATGAATATGTTGGCAAAGGAACAATCAGTCCATCTCCAGGATTTTTAATCTGTTTTGAACAAAATGATATAGTCCAAGTCTATTAATTCTGTTCATGTTCCTGTTTGCTAAGTGTTCTTTTGATGGGATTTAGCATGTATTCATTCGCCACCAAACATTCAACATTTAAAAAAAAAAACTGTGTTATGCAATAGAGTAGTGATAAATCCCAGGATCTACATCCCAGACCCACAACCTACTAGCTTTGTAACCTTCAGCAAGTTATTTAACTTCTCTTGGTCTGTTTCCTCACCTGTAAAATGGGGATTACATGAGATAATGTATATAGAGGGTTTAGAACAGAATAAGTATTAAATAAGGCAGCCATTCATCATCATTGCTATTAACCATGTATTTTATTCTTTTAACTACAAAACAATAAAAATCAAAGTAATATTTGAAAAGTTTTATTTATTTTGTGAGACAGGGAGGGAGGGAGAGAGTGAGTGTGTGTGGGCAGGGAGGTGCAGAGAGAGAGATGGAGAGAGGGAGAGAGGTGGGGGGCGGGGAGAGAGAGAGAGAGTGAGAGAGAGAGAATTCCAAGTAGGCTCTATACTGTCAGCGGAGAGCCCGACACGGGGCTTGAACTCATGAACCACGAGATCATGACCTGAGCTGAAATCAATAGACGCTTAACTGACCGAGCCACCCAGGTGCCCCAAAGTGATGTTTTAATTCACTTTAAAATATTAATGTTTTGACGTAGTAAGAGTATTCATATACTGTTTTTGAGGTGTAGGAGCATGGGAAGATACTATAACATCTGCTCATAAAGGAAGGAAATTATAGGGATAATTATGTTAAGCCAGGGCAATATTAGAATGGTATGTATGGGAAGAAACATGAATATATGTGCTGGGCTGCCAAAGAGTGAATATAATAGACATTTGTTGTTTTGGTTACTCAGTATTCCTTCTCTCCTTCTTTTAATAGTTTCTTCCCGTTCCACCTCCACTATCCTCACCTTTTTTGAAGAACAGATTCTCCTCTAATCTATGGAGAGCCAATCAGAGCATGGCCCTGTCTCCAACGCACTCACCCTCAACCACCTAAAAGATGTGTATTTAGCCTGGATGGGGCCAATCAGAGTCCATGTGAAGAACTTTTCAAACTGGTAGGTGAAGGGATAGTTCTTTTTTCCTTTGGATTAAAAATGTTAAGTCTGTGATTTAAGAACTTTAATCACACTTATGGATCCCCCATCATGTGAAGGAGCCTTTTGTCAAATACAGGACCAAAATGGAAATAAGAAATGAAGGAAACAGTTTTATTGCTATTTGACTCTCCAAATTCTGTCTACGTTCCTGACTTTTAGAGGTTATTTACGTGAGCTGATAAAGTCTTCCCTTTTCATTAGGCTAGTTTGAGATGAATTTGCCACTTGGAACTGACTAATGCAGACAATTTTAAGATTTACAATACATACATAGCCCTTTTTTAAGTAGTCAAGATGTTTATCCACTGCAGTCTGTAAGTAAGAGGGTACTTGGAGAATTTCCTGGTGATGATCCATTAAGAAAGAAACTAATCTTGTAGCAAGAAGCTCATCAAGATCCACCTCTTCAGCACAGCATAGCACACACCGAGAAAAAGTGTGTATCATCTAGAAACAAAAGATGTGAATTTAAAAATTTAAGGTATTATATAAATAAGAGTATCAGTAGTTTCTGGGTATCATGCTAAAGTACTGAGATAAAGTGATAAGCAGACTTCAGCTTACAAATGAGGACAATTAATTACATTAGAAAGGTAAGAATTTAAAGTACTTGTTAAGTATTTCCTTAATATAATTCCAAAGGATTATAAAACGCTTAGTTTTTTCTTTAATCTTGTCACAATTGTATCAGTAAATATCATGGGTTCTATTGGTATCATATAGATATGTTACTTAAAGAATGTTAAAGAATAATGACTTATTACATTAAATTAATCTCATAAAACACAAGTCAGGAGAATACATAATATATAAACTTAGTGGTTATAAAGTTGGTACCATTTAGCTTTTGAAATTCTGGAAAATAGTCTTTAATTATTTTGTCACACTTTAAAGACAATACATGTATTGTTCAATTCCATCACAAGGAGTCTTCAAATTCTGGGATAAATTTTGTGTTTCATAACTCATTTACTCTCAATCATATCCATATTACCCACTAAGTATTAGACACACGTAAACAGACACCTCATTCTAAAATAATTACAGTTATAAAAATTCTATTTTAAGAATTTTGTACATAATAGACAATGAACATATTTATTGAATTGAAATATTTTTGGTTTTATTCCTACATGCCAGTCATGTTTTTCTTTCTCCTTCCAAGAGTCAGTCCTTAGCTTTTTAGTCTTCTTTCTTAGTTTTGTAGAATTCATTTACCCTCAAAGCTTCAATTACCACCTCCCTCCAAACAATCTGCCTTCTGCCCTGATCTTCACCAGGCTCACATTTCTAACAGTCTGTTGGATAAATTTCACTTGAATGTCCTATATACACTCAAACTCAAAAAGCATAAAACTGAAATTATCTCTTTTCTACTCATGTCTCTCAAAATATATTCCTCTACAAACTTCTCTGTGCTTTTTAATGGTGTCACAATTATGCAAGAATAATTCTTCTTCTGTAGTTTGGGTCTATCATTGTTAAAGAACTGTCCTTAATGAGTAGAAGAATAGAGCTCAACTCTAGATTCCTTGCTATAAGAAAATCATTTGAAGTTGCACTGAGGAAGTGGCAGCTCTTGAAGAGAGAGAAAGAGAGAGAAGATACTATTTTAAGAGTTCATTTCCAATCAATAGCTGTATAAAATGCCTCTACCCTCATCCTCTTATGGAGTCTGAGACTGCTTCACAGTAGTTTGTCCCAATTTCTTACCCACAGTGACATGCTATCCTGATTCACATAATTCATCAAATACAACTTTCCCACTACCATAATATTCCCATAATTCTCTAGAGTTATAGTGCCCTTATGCTTTTAACTGTGCCTACTATCTCCTCTTCCTTCCCCACCAAACAGCATTGGCATAAGGCAATGGAATGTGGTCTGATGGTCTAGGTCAATCACTACGAAGTGATATGAATGAAGAGGTAAAGTGCTCAGACAAGATAAAGGTCAGGATATGAAAGTACAACATACTGGGCACAAAGGATTAATGCACCAACATTCTGCTACTAGGAAAGATATTTTTAAGAGCCTTTCTACCCCAAGAATCTAGGATTTTGAGACTAGGACATCATTCAAGTAGTACTTTTAGGTGATTTGCTTTTCTTTTTATAGTTTATGAACCAAGGCTTATTCTTTCCTTAAGAAATCAACTTACCAGTGATCTTGTACCCATTGCATCATGAAGTTGGGGCATATCAACGTTTTGACTCATTCGAGAAATCATGCGCATTAAAAGTTGAAGCTTTCTACGATTTGGTGGGGGAAGTAACAAACAACATAACTGTAGTGCATCGATGGCAACCCTCTCTAAATGAGGTTGCAGCAAACCTGGAAGGCAAAATTATACCCCACCCCCGAAAAAAAATCATCAATGACACTAGTTGCTTTCATACTATGCACATATACAGTTACGTAAAGAATACAGTTATATAAATATTAAAATAATATTTTAGTATCTAATTTCTTATAACTGTCCCTAGAAATTTCCACATTCTTCAAAAGCATGGTAAGATGCTCATTTTCTTCATAACCTATTTGAGTACTAATATCCTTCACTTACTACAAATAAAGTGATTCAGAATAAGTTAAAATGAAGTAAAAGAAAATAAGTGCTTTATATAAGTAGAATAAATCTTGGTTATGCCATGACAAGAGTCTTTTACGATAAAAACTCCTTTTGGAGGAAAAATATAAAGCAGTTTCAGAGAAGAAAAGACAGGTAAGCAAAACAGTTAGTAAGCACTAAAAGTTAATATTACATGCATTGAAAGCATCAACCTTACTTTGTGTGCCAGTCAATACAGAAGAAGCTGGAGGTAAAGAATTTTCTGAAAGTTCTATTGTACTTTTGCAGAGTCTTTTATTGATTGTGGTACTAGACTCTCCGAGTTCATTTTCCATAGCTGTTTGTATACTTGTGCTGAGATGTCCAAGATTTGGTTTCATGATAATTTCAGCCACTGGCATATTGATATAACTATTACTTCTTGTACTACTTCTTAAAAGTAAACTCTGAGATCTACAAGGCTGTTTTGACTTGCATTTCCCAATACATAACTCCTCTTGGTCTTGAACAGTCAAAGTAGAGGTTCTCTTAAAACCAACACAGAGTGGTTTTTGAGTACTTTCCTCTGAATGAAGATTCATTAGGGATTCCTGTTTGGTCTTAGACTCTAAAAACTGCTTATTATGTTGTCCTTCTCTATTCACAACAGATTGATGGAAGACATTGGAGACCTCTTTACTTGAACTCCCTGGTAAGTCTACAATTCCTTCTAAAGAATAGCATCTTGATTTGACGTTAGAGGATAGAACATGCATACTACTTAAGCCTATTAAATTATGACAACTTCCTCCCATTATGTCATTAGCACTGGCTCTTCTATTTTTGAAATTAACTAGCTGCATTTTCTTAGCACATTTTTCTTGAAATCCTTGATCACTTATCTGCAGTCTCTTAGTAGTATCTGATTCTTCTTTGTTTTTGTCTTTATGAAGCAGACTGAGAAGAAGACACTCAGTTGATTTGAAGGAATTCAAATTGTTTAAGCGAAGGATTTTTGAAGACTGTGGATCATCTTGGATTTTATGTATCCCACTGGGTCTATCTGAAACTGTGACGTAGCCACAAACAACTACCAGGAAATGAAACAAAAATTAAGATGCAACTGTGTGACAGTGGACAAAAATAAAACAAAAACAATAGTAAAGTTAAAAAAATAAAGCATTACTATAGTATATATTGTTAGTATAGTACAACAGCAGTTGCTTAATTCAGAAGCCACTTAAATAGGACACATGCAACATTCAGTTACAAAGTGCAAGACTGAGTAGAGGTTTTCCAACTTGTGATATAAATCACTTAAAAATCTTTTCAACAATCTAATTAAAGGAATTGAGTCAAATACATTAAAAAATCACTGGCTTCATCTACAAGTATTAGAAAGCTCTTAATTATAAGACAACTAACTGTACTACAATAAAACTTACACATTTGGTCTTTGTCTCTAGTAACTGGTATAGTGCTCCTAAAATGTTTGGAATTTCCAGAGAGGGCGTCTTTTGTTATGCATAGTACATCTACTGGAGAACATCTGAGTTTATGGTAATGAGGTGACTTAGGGCTGAACTTGCTTAGAAGGTTGGAGCTTTCAACCTACCTCAGACCTCCCTGAACAACAGAAGGATGCGGACTGAAGACTCAGCAAAATCACCAATAACTGATGATTCAATCAATCATGCCTATGTAACTAACCCTCAGTTAAAACTATGAAGTAACAAGGCCAACGGAGCATACAGGTTGGTGAACACATTGACATGATTGGGAGGGTGGAATCCCTGGAGAGGGCATGAAAGCTGTGTACAACCCTTACTTCTTCCACATAGCTGTTTCTGATTTGTATCTTTTATAAAAACTGGTACTCATTAAATAAAGCAGTTTCCAGAGTTCTGTGAGTTGTAGTCAATTATTAAATCCAAGGAAGGTTGTAGGGACACCCAAACTAGTAGTTAGGGCAGAAATGCGAGTGAGTAAGCCTGAGGACCTCATCTGCAGGTGGTACCTGAAGTGTGAGGGCAGTCTTGTGGAACTGAGCCCTTAATCTGTGGAGTCTGCATAACTTTGGGTGGTTAAGTATCAGAATTTAAGGAATTTGTCCTTCACTTGTAAGGTCTGGTCTAACTCTGGGTAGTCAGTGTCAGAAATGAATTGAATTGTAGTACACCCGATTGATGTGAATAACTGGTGTGAGAATGATATATTTGAATTACTGGAAGACAACATAACGGGAACCATAGTATTCCCAAACTGTAAAATAATTTATAGCTTGCCATCTTCATATTTACCTACACTTTGAGATCTTTTAAATTATGGGAAACTTGAAAATGTTAATAAATTTACATATAAGTAAAAACTCATACATACCCAAAATGCTTACAAATAATTCATAATATTCAAAGGTAAGGAGAGGTTCAGGGAGATCTAGAAAATAATCTGCTATTGTTCTGAATACATCTCGTTCAAATCCAACATAAGTTGGATTATTCATATTACTTCTTGGCCCTAAAAGATAGAAGGCAAAAAAAATTGGTAAAATATATTTTATTTAAAAAAATTTTTTTAACACTTATTCTTTTTTTTTTTTTTTAAATTTTTTTTTCAACTTTTTAAAATTTATTTTTGGGACAGAGAGAGACAGAGCATGAACGGGGGAGGGGCAGAGAGAGAGGGAGACAGAATCGGAAACAGGCTCCAGGCTCTGAGCCATCAGCCCAGAGCCTGACGCGGGGCTCGAACCCACGGACCGTGAGATTGTGACCTGGCTGAAGTCGGATGCTTAACCGACTGCGCCACCCAGGCGCCCCTTTTTTTCTTTTTTGAGAGTGAGGGAGACAGAGCATGAGTGGGAGAGGGGCAGAGAGAGAGGGAGACACGGAATCCAAAACAAGCTCCAGGCTCTGAGCTGTCAGCACAGGGCCCGATGCGGGGCTTGAACTCATGGACTGCGAGATCATGACCTGAGCTGAAGTTGGACACTCAACTGACTGAACCACCCAGGCACCCCAATATATTTTATTTTAAATAAAAATTTAGATATACTTATAAAAAGTGTCAAAAAGTTCTCCATGATGGAGTAAAGTTTAACAAATTCTGTCACAGTTCAAACATTTCAAACAATTGTGCACATCACATCTCATTCTTTCTCATTATGTTTTCATTACAAATCACTGCGAATAGGGGCACCTGGGTGGCTCAGTTGGTTGGGCATTCATCCAAGTCTGGATTTCGGCTCGGATTGAGCCTCCTTGTGTGGCTCTGTGCTGACAGGGTAGAGCCTGCTTGGGATTCTCTCTCTCTCTGCTCCTCTGCTGCACCCATGTGCTCTCTCTCTCAAAATAAATAAACTCTAAAAAAAAAAAATCACTGCAAGTAACTACTAGCATTTTGTCTTAATACTTATTTACCTAAAAACTGTATATAAGGCAACATTTGAAATATATTTTAAAGCAGTAAGGTTATTTAATGAGATTTTATTGCAATTCATTTTACAAAACAAATAATATGTAGATAATGAAAATAATTCTTCCAAATTATCTTTTGTAAATTTACATTTTCATGAATAAATTTTGTCTGACATGAAGCATACCCTTAATGAGTTTAAATAATATCTTTACATTGCCATTTCATTAGCTTAATATTCTTTTTTTAAATTTTTATTTTTTATTTTTTTAGAGAGAGCAGGGGAGAGTGGCAGAGGGGAAGAGAGAGAGAATCTTAAGCAGGATCCATGCTCAGTGCAGAGCCCGACGCAGAGCTGATCCCACAACCCTGGGATCCTGAGGTGAGCCAAAATCAAGGGTTGGACACTCAACTGACTGAGCCACCTAGGCGCCCCTAGCTTAATGTTCTTCAAAGAATCATGCTTGCTCACTAGTTTTTTACTCAGAAATAAGATCTGACTTCATATTACAGATGAGGAAACTGAAGGTTAGAGTAACTTGCCTAAGATGAAAAAAACCATTGGTGGCAAAGCTAGAATTAGAACTTAGAGCATTTAAAGCAAGACTCAGAGCTTTGAGGTCTAACAACATTTTAAGTGTGCTCCATGGACTACATAATCAGACTCATTCAATGTGCCTATTAAAAATATGTAAGTTCCTCTGTACAAACCAGAATTTATGGAGGTGAAGCTAAGAATTACTGACTTAGAAACGTTTGCTGCTGGCTCACTAATTTAGTAGTTTCCAAATGCTGGGTGTGGGAATCTTCACTAATAAGAAGCTTTTGAGGCATGTTTAGTCCAACTGGAATGAACCTACCTAATGAATCATCTAAATCAGAATCTTTGGCTAGTCTCCCTAGTGACTGTAATATGCACTCAGGTTTGAGAGTCACTATTTTATCTTTCAAGTTAAAATTTTTCTCTTCCCAAACCCAAATAATTTTACTTTTCTGCCAGCAAATTTTTGTATGGTCATAATGTGAGCACACACACTGAAAAAGGATTGAAGAAAACAATCACACACATTTAACGGCTTAAAGGCTAATATGGGTTTTATGTAGAGCAAAGTAAAAATCTTTTTAAAAATTATTGTTAAAGTTTTAAGTTTATTTATTTGTTTTTGAGAGAGAACGTGAGCAGGGGAGGGACAGAGAGAATCCCATGCAGGCTCCACACTCAGCGTGGAGCCTGACATGGGGCTCGATCTCATGACTGTGAGATCATGACTTGAACTGAAATCAAGAGTCAGATGCTTAAGGAGGATATAAGATATATTCTTAACATGTAGAATAAAAAAATGTGAAAATCATTAGAAAATTTTCTTTTTTTTTTTTAAATTTTTTTTTCAACGTTTTTTATTTATTTTTGGGACAGAGAGAAACAGAGCATGAACGGGGGAGGGGCGGAGAGAGAGGGAGACACAGCATCGGAAACAGGCTCCAGGCTCCGAGCCATCAGCCCAGAGCCTGACGCGGGGCTCGAACTCACGGACCACGAGATCGTGACCTGGCTGAAGTCGGACGCTTAACCGACTGCGCCACCCAGGCGCCCCTAGAAAATTTTCTAAGAACATACTCTTATTAGAGTTAAAAATACAAAATTTATAGTTAGTGTATCTAGGTTTGAATACATATATCTTTATGTATCAGTAGAAGACTTTCAAAAGCCTTACTTTCTCTTCTAGAAAAAAACTGGGGATAGTATATTAATCACTCATTCCTATATGTCACAGGATTACTGTAGGGGATTGAATAATAACTAAAAGTTTAAATGCTACCTCTAGCTAGATATATTGGTAAACTGGAATCCAGTAAGTTATATCTTTGCTATCATTTAGGTATAACATGGACTGGTAAGAAAGGGGGAAAAAAAAACTCTAAACATGGGATATTTGAGAAATTCCTGAAAATATAAGCATTGGGTTGCTAACCATGAGCCAAAAGTGTAAGACAGAAGGGCAGTTAGGTGGGGGAAGGCAGAAAGAGAAACTCACAAATCAAGCTTACACCTCAGTTTGATAAATAAAATCTTTCTATAACTTACATTATTTACTTTATTGCTATTTATTCTGTTATTTTGTCATATTGACACCCAGTGGACAACAAGGGAATATGTACCTATCTTGAACATTATTAATAAAATACTCATTTCATAAGAACTAGAAAAAAATCCTTTTATAAAAAAATTATTAAAATATAATTTAACTTTTAATGATTTAGAAGCACATATTTCTGCATATTTTTAAAACTGATTTTTAGGGGCACCTGGGTGGCTCAGTCAGTTAAGCATCCGACTTCAGCTTAGGTCATGATCTCACGGTTTGTGAGTTTGAGCCCTGCATCGGGCTCTGTGCTGACAGCTCAGAGCCTGGAGCCTGCTTTGGATTGTGTCCCCCCCAACCCCTGCTTGCGCTCGCTCTCTCTTCCAAAAATGAATAAACATTAAAAAAAACTTTTTTTTTAAATAAAAAAATTGATTTTTAAAGCAATTAGGGCTTTGTACTTGAGCCAGTGTCTCAAATTATAAAAATTAATTATCACTGCTCACTATTGAAAAAGCTTTTTTTCCATTTACTGATTAGTGACAGATCATTTTTTTTTTTATAAACATAAAAGTTCCATTAATGTATCTTATGGTGTACAAGCATGTCATGAAGCAGCTCAGTGTTGACGCTGTGTACAATGGCAAGGGGAATGAAGTAGATTTAATGTGACTTCATTTCTGATTGAACTTTTCCACTTTATAAGAGCTATTACTTAAAAGTTGCTATTTGAACTCTATAGGCCTCACTAAGGCAACTGGTGTAAGTTATACGTAAAAATCCTTTGATATCCACTAGCCTGTGATTTTATGATTTATGAAAACTGAGCTACAAATGATGAACTTAAATTATGAAATCACCATCTGCATAGAAAAAGTTATGGACTTTATAATGCATTCCACATGCAAGGAAATGCAATCAGATCTACTAGACTGTCATTCAAACATCAAAAGAAATAGCATACTTTATCAGGACTTCTATAAATTGTTTTCAAAATTTCCTTAGCTCTTATTAAATAGTATAAATATATATTTTATATAAATATATTTTATAAATATATATATACACATACACATTTTGTTTGTTTAACTTACAATTTGCCAGGCACTTCATGGCAGATAATACCCAGTGAGGAAGGTCATCTATACAAAAAAAAAATTTATATTGTTCAATAATATCACCTAATTTCCATGATACTATATTTAAAACTTTACGCTTATATATAATTACATACACACATATATATGTATGTATGTATATGTATGTATATTACCAGGATTAAAAATTATTATAGTTTAATAAGATATAAGGTGAAGACAATATTTTAAAATACAAGTTTAAAAGTCATAGAGATCTTGAGTTTGATTCTTTTCAGAATACATAAAACAATTACCCCAAATTGAGGATATTTTGGTGCAGGGTTCATAAATAGTTAATGTTCATACTTGTCCACTGCCACCATGTTTTCTTTATCTTAATTTCCATTCTGATTATAGGTATGCTATTTGAATATTACTGATTTGAGTGAGACCTATGATTGAAATGATATATCTGAATATTAGGGTGCTTTTAGTGAGGCTTGTTTAAAATCTTTCATTTGCTACTAACTGAAGTATGCTGCATGAAATTGAACTGTTTTTTGACACCAGCACAGAAACCACACATACACTTAACTTGAAGAGTTTATGGTTATAAAGAATAGAAAGTTTGAATAAGAGAATATACTGTTAAGTATGTGATTTTAGGTAATTTAAGATGGGAGTGGTACAAAGCCATATGCATGTGCAACATAACTTAAGTTTTTGCTTTTTGTTCCTACAATTCAAACTTTAAAGTTCTTGCCAACACAAAGAAACTCAAGTAATACATACCAGTTAATTCTACATGCAACAATTCATTATAAAAAATGAGTCAACATTTTGAGATTTATTGATACATTTCTTAAAATGTTAAGTTTTAAATGTAATGCCGCTGGGTTAAATATATCATTGATTTTTCCATCTTATATCTAAAATCAATACATTATATATATATAAATATATATAATAAACCAGTGATCTTTAAAATACTGGTCTTGAGACTTTGGTCTTGAGGGTTTTGCATATGTCTTGACTTGTGTAAATTTATATATAACTGCTCATGTAAGCTCCAAGAAGCCATGGACCATTTTTCTCTTGTTCATCACTAAATCTTTAGTATAATGCCTGGTACATTGTAGGCCCTCAATAAAATGTAGTTAATCAATAGTTTTAATTATATTTTCATACCTTTTGGACGTTTAACCTTGCCATTTAAAAAAAATCATGCATAAATACCATGAGAGGCTAAAATAATAGTACCAATAATATTCACTTAAATGATTACTAAAGCACTTATGATGATAATCTCCCCTTAATACTTTTTCAGTTAAAGTATTCTACTTTCTACATTTTTAGTCTCTCTACACCCCCACAATAGCTGCAACATATGTTAGCAAGTTTAAAAGAGTCCAACTTATTTTATTGATACCAACCTGATTTGTCTTGTAGTATAACTATTCCATGTTTACTTGTATTGGTCATGTTGTACATTATGTATTGAGGAACTACTTGATTTGGATTTATGACTTCTTCTAGGGATGACACACCTAAAATGGTTTGCAGGCTAAACAGAAGAAAAAATACAAACTTCTTTTTTCTACATAAAATAAGTGGAATGGGATATAAATATTAAAGAGTACGAATGGCAAACAAAGCCATCAGAATATTTTTCTTAAGCCAAACTGATAAAGGTTATAGTTAGTATCCACTTTCAAATATACTTACCTTAGTAACCTTGTAATGATTCCAATACAGACCCCGAACTATAGCTATATGACTCAAAGAAAAAACAAATCATACTGAAAACATTCTATTTCAACTGTACTAGAAGTTCAAGAGCACTTATTAAGAATACAAATACAGGTTAAATTCTAAGCTTTAAGAACTAATCTGTTTTTTTGCATTTGTAGATCTTGATAAAAATGTCAAATTAACATTCTAGAACACCTGTGGAACTTGGTTAGAGCTTAGTTTTAGCTTACTAGATCAGAATAATATATCTCCAAACTTCTTCAATATCTTCTGGGCTTATTTCTCTATTATCAACTGAGTTTTCTTGATCTTCATTGATTATTACATGGTTCATTTTCTCTATATTTTCCTGGAAAAAAAATTACTTTGGTTTAACATGCTATGCTCAAATTAAGGAAATATTGAACTGACACAATTCCTAATATTTAGTAATTCTACTAGTAAACAGTCCACTGTGAAGCTGTAAGTTTAAGTGTCACCTGAGGCAATAAAGCTTTTTGGTTTTGTAGCTGCCCCTACCACTCTCAAATCAATTTAAAACAAAACATGTTTAAGTTATACAAATACTGTTTCAGGTGTGTCTTATTACCATTTTTATTATTGTTCCTATGGGTTCTATTGTTCTACAGTAAAACATATACACATATTTTTAGAATATAATGTAGGTCCAGAGACTTTAGTATTGGCTTCAAATATTAAAGAACTATCTACTTTTAATGTTTTATAATTAAGTACATGGTAATAAAATTTAAACTAGTGATTAGTAAAAAGGATGTTTTACCTGAGAGAAATGTAATCCAGGTTTTTTAGGAGTTCTACGAGATAAATTTCGTAATTTAAAAATGCTATCTTTATCTTTGGAAAAGTTCTCTATGCTGTTTTTTCTCAATTCTGGATGCCTTCGTGGAAAACTTTTAAGCGGAGAATTTGCAGGAAATCTGGTTTAAGAATAATATGCAATTAAATAATGTAAGATCAGAAACAAAGTTTTAGTGTCTGTTTATCTTTTAAAAATCACAAAAGAACTGAATTTATTTATATTATTTATATTACCAAGGAAGGAAGATTCTACATAAGTTGATTTTCCCATTAAACCTTTAAAAACATTTTAATGGTTTCCTACTTTTTTAGTATATTGTATGTATTTTAACTTTATATCTGGATAAGTAAGAGTTATTATTGGGATCAATTCTGTTGAAGAAAAAAATAGTTCCATTTTCTAAATTTCTTTGACAAGCTATCTAATTTATATATATTTTCTGATCTTTGTCTGACTGTTCTTGTTCTGATTTCCAGAGCTTGGTCTCTGTTATTCCTTTTGACTATAATGCTTTTTCCCCCCTCCAGTATAATAAAAAATATTTCAAAGATACAAGAAAGTATGGAAAATAATGTAAACAACATCCAGATATGTAATCATCAACCATCAAACAATACAATATTTACCATTTTACTCAAGACTTCATTATTAAAAAAAAAAAAAGACTTCATGATTATTTTTTTGTTAATCAAATTCTTTGCTTATTCTATTTCTTTCTCTTTCTGAGGGAAGCCATTAACTTGCAGTTAGTGTGTTTCTTTCTTATTCATGTTTTTATACTTTTAATAAGTATACATAAACAACATATGGCTTGGTTTTTTTTCTCTATGGTATTTATATATTAATATATAAGATATATGTATAATGTATAAAATAAAATATGCATAAGTTTTTAGTGACCTCAGAAGTTCTTATTCCATGATCCTAAAAATATTTTCTTATACCAAGTTCCCATGTACAGTTGACCTTTGAACATGGGTTTGAACTGTGCAGCACACTTATACACATTTTTTGTATATACAGTATGGTATTATAAATGTATTCTCTCTTATGATTTTCTTAATAATTTACTTTTCTCTAGCTTACTTTAATGTAACAATACAGTATATAATACATTTAACATACAAAATGTGTGTTAATTATTTATTTTATTGATAGGGCTTCTGGTCAACAGTAGGCTATCACTAAAGTTTTTGGCGAGTCAAAAGTTGTACGTGGATTTTTGACCATGCAGGGGAGGGGGTTGGTGCCCCTAAGCTGCGTTATTCAAGATCAACTGTATGTATAGTTTTGTTTTTCAGTACTTAATTATTTAAATTTAAGCCCAGATATTGGGTAGGGAAATTCTCTCCTCGTTTTTCAAAATTGCCTTGGACTTTTATATTACTAAAACACTTTAGAACCTGCTTGTCAAATTCTATAAAAAATTATATAGGGGTTTTGAATGAAATTGCATTTAATTTATGTATATATCAATGGGGAGAAATGACTTATTTATGATACTAAGTCTTCTTTCTTTAAAAATGTTTATTTATCTTTGAGAGAGAGAGCTCATACACATGAGTGAGGAGGGGCAGAGAGAGAGGCAGACAGAGAACCCCAAGCAGGCTCTGTGCCATCTGTGCCCTTAGCACAGAGCCCAACATGACTGGAACTCACAAACTGTGAGATCATGACCTTAGGTGAAATCAAGAATCCAACGCTTAACCAACTGAGCCACCCAGGCGCTCTGGATACTAAGTCTCTGATTCATCAACAGGATATCCTTCTTCACTTATTACCTTTAAAGCAATTATATAATTTTCTCCAGTAAAGTCTCACACATTTTTGGTAAAGTTTATTTTTAAGTATACTTTATAAATTTGCTAACATTATAAAACACTTAGAGGCAGAGAGACTAGTTGAAGAGTTATGCAGAATTCTGGGTAAGAGAAAAAAATGGTTTAACAAAATGAACTATCAGAGTGAAGGGAGGAGTAGATCAGAGAACTGCTAAAGTGATATAACAGAGATGGTCTGTTAATTAAATCATATTTAAAGGGGAGAAAAAGGAAAAGAATCAAAACAGCTATAGGGAAGACAGTGCTATTCAGTTAAGTATGGAGTAAGAAGATAAAATTTGGGTTAAGACATGATAGTGATTTTTCTATATGTTATATCTGAAGTGCCTAATGGGCAAAAATAGGTCTGAAGCTCAGGGATATATTTGGGTTGGAAGTTTGAAAGTTATAAGGAAAGTAGGTGAAGACATGGCAAGAAATTGCCCAGGGAGACAGTGAAGTAAAGACAAGTCTAGGACCTTTAGAACCAGTAACAACTAAAGGATGAATAATAGCAAAGGAGCTCACAAAGTGCCTAAGCAGTAGTTAGGCAGGATTTGTAGAGTGCTATACAAAAGGAACTACTCACATGTTTGTTACTGCAATTTACTTGTACAACATAAATCATCTTTGATACACAAGAATCAACTACTAAGGCACTTCATTTGAAAAGTACTAATTTTTTAGAGAGAAAAAACATGGATATTAGAATCCAAAGACCTAGTTTAATGATATATAACATAGAACCCTGCACATGAGAGAAAAAGCAATGGTGCTGGCCTAAGGGAGTCAGAAAGGCTCCACAGAGGAGGCTGCAATAGAATTGACAGGAGAGCAAATGTATTTACTAATCTGACAATGTCTACAGTGTTTCAAGGTAGAAGAACATATTTCAGACAGATATAACAAGATTTACTAAAGCATGGTCTCAGCTTCCTCATCTGTAAAAAGAAGTTAATACCTAACCTGCTTAGCTAGTCCAGGGATTAAGTAAGAAAACATGTAAATCATAAAGCAGGTCTTCTGATATATGGTAAATCCTTAAAAAATATTCTCTTTAACCTATAGTATATTTCTTCTGTTATTTATTATATAAATTTTGCTATTATTTCTTTTATCACATGTATTCTTAGGTTATATGAGAATATGTTACTTGGAGGCAAGGACCTGTGAGAATTTGTCTTATACTTCTTGAATCTATGAAACTAAAGGTTAATAATGACCTATCCTTGAAATGTTAGATTTCAGAATATGCAGAAGTGATATCACATTCTTTCCTCCCAATACTTATTTTATTATATATACTATCTAACATTTTAAAAGTTTTAATTGTGTAGCAATTAACTTTAAATTCTAAGTGGTTTTTTTTTTTTAATTTTTTTTTTCAACGTTTATTTATTTTTGGGACAGAGAGAGACAGAGCATGAACGGGGGAGGGGCAGAGAGAGAGGGAGACACAGAACCGGAAACAGGCTCCAGGCTCTGAGCCATCAGCCCAGAGCCTGACGCGGGGCTCGAACTCACGGACCACGAGATCGTGACCTGGCTGAAGTCGGACGCTTAACCGACTGCGCCACTCAAGCGCCCCTAAATTCTAAGTGGTTTTAATTGCACTAAGAGCAGTAACAGTTTTATAAAGAAAACATGTTTTTTTTTCTGAAAAAGCTGCAATTTTAGTAAAAGTATTATAGAAGTGGAGTTAAATTATATTGTTAAGTAATTCAGTTTTGTAGTTATTTATCTGTTCAGTACCTGAATAGCTGACTGTTGTCATCAAGATTTTCTGATCCCCATCTGCCTTTGATATCTTCAATTACATGATTTTTAAGAAATTTTCTTAACAATTGGATTGTCTGTTGCCTTGTAACTTCAGGACCAAAATTATTATTATTTCTTAATAGGTCATAAAGCCAGTCCACTGCTTCTCCTGCTGTAAAACAATTGCCATATTTTTTAAAGTGTTGCCTGTGTTTTCTTAGAGGCATTCCTGCTCGAAAAGATGTTGTAATTTCATTCCACTGCAAAAAGAAAATATTAAAAAAGAAATTAAACATTGTGCTGACTCAAAACAAATTAGACAAAGAACATTATTTTATTCATATCTGATTACATCATAATTCGTGAAATCATTGATCTTATTTACTATAGAAAATTTTATATATCATACTGATTTCTCTTTATTAATTCTGGCATTGTAATAATATGTCTTTGTAATAGTGTAAAGGCACTTATTGGCTGGTTGGCTTATTTAGGAAACCTAGAAATAATGAAGAACTGTAATGAACTTGCTTCTTAACCTTCAACAGAGAAAGTACCCTTTTTTTTTTAAATTTTTTTTTTTCAACGTTTATTTATTTTTGGGACAGAGAGAGACAGAGCATGAACGGGGGAGGGGCAGAGAGAGAGGGAGACACAGAATCGGAAACAGGCTCCAGGCTCCGAGCCATCAGCCCAGAGCCTGACGCGGGGCTCGAACTCACGGACCGCGAGATCGTGACCTGGCTGAAGTCGGACGCTCAACCGACTGCGCCACCCAGGCGCCCACCCCGCTTTTTTTTAATTTTAACTAATATTAGTAAAATGTTGGTAACGTTTGTGTCAGACACTGCTCTACATTCATTACTTCACTTTCATTCTCACAATTCTATGAATAGGTACTATTATTACCCCGTTTTCATATAAGGAATATGAAGCACAGAGAGACTGATAATTTGACCAAGGTTACAGAACTAAGTGATGAACTCAGGCATTGAAACCCAGGTTTGAATATTCTAGAACCTGCAGTAATAACTACCAAGCTGGCCAAACAAAATTGATGGCAGGCAGTAGTTTTACTGGTAAAATACCTTTAATGTTGCAATATCTTATATATTTATTATAGTATTTTTTAAACGTTTATTTTTGAGAGAGAGAGACACAGAGAGAGAGAGAGAGAGAGAACGTGCGTTGGAGTGCAGGGGAGGGGCAGAGAGAGAGGGAGACACAGAATCCCAAGCAGGCCTCCAGCTGTCGGTGCAGAGCCTGAGGAAGGACTCAAACTCAGCAACTGGGAGATTCCGACCTGAGCACAAATCAAGAGTCCAACGCTTAACCCACTGAGCCACCCAGGCGCTCCAATATTTACTATAGTGTTTCTTATGTAAAGATTCCAATAGTGAACACAGAACAGATGAGGCAAATTAAGTAAGCTTTAAGTCCACTATATATTTAATAACACTGATATACCTATGTTTTAAAAAGATACTCATATTTTCTAAATTGTCCTCAACCCGAGCTTTCAAGGTTTGTGGCGGCTAGAACAGCGGAGAACTAAGGTGGTGGTGGTGGTGCAAAATGAACACATCACTTTTTAATTGAAAAATCCTCCATTAGAGGCCAAGAAATCTGACTTGTAACCCCAACTGTGTGGCACCACAACACAAAACCTAAGAGTTGAAAACACAGTAACTGTATTCTTCCCACCACACCTCCCCATTTCACACATTTATTTACTCAAGAAACACCGAGCTGTAGCCTATCCATAGGATCTATACATCACAACACACGTTCACACGCAGTATCCTCTCAGGATATCCTTAAGGTAGATATGCATCATTAGCCCTACTTTCCCAATGTGGAAACTGAGGCTCACAGCAGTTGTTAAGTCACTCGCTTAATGTCTCCTACCCCGTGGCGCCGCATTCTCTTGGTTTGAAAATTTAAGTGCACAAAGACTCTGTACAAATCCAGTGACTACCAACAGTGGTTCCTGACGAGTATCTTAAACACTCTGGGTTTAGTTTTTAAATGGGCAGCTGTTACCTAGTGCTATTCAGTCGGTAGATCCTGCACTGAATTCTACAGGCCCCGCAAAACGAAGCTGTCACATTCGGACTGTCCCCATTCTGACACTCCAGAGTAATGGAACTCTGAATTTTTTTTTGTATCCAGATGGGGGTAGAAAATCAGACGTGGGGAACGGCTAAAATCATAATATTCTCTGATGTTCCAGGGCAAACTGACAACTGCAGGCACAGTTGTCGCCCAAACAAGGCCAGAGTATGATGCGCCATACCGGGGACGAGACCCTTTGGACAAACGGCTCACAGGGAGGGGTACAGCCCCGACCTCCAGGTAAGGGGGTGAGGCGTGTCCCGCAAGGGTTTCCTGATACCGGTTTATTCCCCCGCCCCCCTCCCCCGACGTCTCAGAAAACCAAACCCAAACCAGGTTCTGGGACCCGTCTGTCCGCCGCAGGCAAAACTCCGAACGCTCTCAAGTAAAGTCGGTGGCGGCCACGGCTGCGGTTGGCCGGTCTAGTCGTTCTGCGCTGTCTTACCAGCTTGGTGGCCCGATAAGGTCCGGGAGGCACACTCCGACTCTCCATTCCGCCCGCCGGGCCCGGAGGTCTGTCAGCGCTCAGCGCGGTGCATGGCGGCGTTAGGAGACTCTAGGGCTCTGGGGGCCCCGACGGCGGCTGGCTGGGAACAACCGTCCGCCGCGCCGCGGATTTGAATAGCGCAGAGGGCTGCGCTGATTGGTCGCGGCCCTGAGTCACGTGGCGCGCCGCCGGGATCCGGCTGCGGTTGGCTTGCACAGTGGAGCCTCTCAGGGCTGGGGCGCTGGCGGTGCATGGCTGGCACCCTTTAGTCAGCGCGGGGGCCGGGCCCGTGGGACGGGCTCTGGGCTTCACCCGGCTGTCCTGGAGCTGCTTCTCCCTCTTGCGGTTGCAGGCGAGGCGGAGTCTTGTTTCCACACTAAGAACCGGTGAGGCAGTTTAGTCACGGACTGGATGGTTTGGAGACCAGGCTTTGGCTTAAGGGAATTTGAAATTTGAAATTTGAAAAGAAAAAGGAAAACAAAACCCTAAGCCCTTTTAGCCTGGCCCTACAGGATCTCCAGCAGTGGTTGGCATGTAAAACAAAGCATCTCTGGGGCGTAGCTTTCACCTGACAAATCCCTTGGTTTTGATTCTAAAAAGCTTCCTGGGTGTATGTTGCTGTGCTGTCGTTCTGATACAGCTTAGCAGGGGCCATGATTCTGTTCTCAGTGCAAAAATGTAGGTTATCCACACCCCCTTTAATTTGGAGGTAAAATGGAGCATAAGTAGATTTCCGTTAAGTATACACACCATGAAGGGCTTGGGAAAGGTTGTGTAAAACTTGCCAAGTAGCTCCCCTGAAGAAAATCTACCATGTCTTTATAGGAATGCTGGTTATGTTTAAATCACAATCATACGCTTAAAAATTCGCTGGGATTTTAGAAAATCTGTAACAAACGTTCTTTTTCTTCTTCTTTTTAAAAGTTTATTTATTTTGAAAGAGAGCAGGGGAGGGGAATGGAGAGAGGGAGAAAGAATCCCAAGCAGGCTCTGCACTGGCACTTGAACCCACAAGCAGTGACATCATGACCTGAGTCGAAATCAAGAGTGGGATTAACCGCCTGAGCCACCCAAGTGCCCCCAAACATTATTTTTTCAAATGATATAAACTAAGTTCTGAACGTTGAAGAGACTTACCCAAAGTCCCGGATCTCCTTGGCGGAGGTCAGAAAATAAACGCTCTATCACCAATTTGAAACTGTTTGATCATAGGAATGCCTTGCATGCATACTGAGAGGTTGAGTGATTGGTAACTGTAGAATAATTAATTGGAAATTAAACAGCAATTTTAGAGGATAGGACTTAGCAAAAAGACCAGGTAAGGGGAAGTGTTCTAAGGAGTAGTATAATGGTCTGAAGTTTACTTTAGCTATTGAACTTAAGATAATTTAGATGGATATGCATCTGTTTTGTGAACAGGACCAGTGGATAGGAATTTTCAAAAACCACTTGGTGAACAGAAACAACTCCATCTTGCTTTTGTTTTAAGGAAAAGTAGAGTGATAGATGTTATAACATAGTGCTAACTATTGTTTATCTGGCTTTATGATATATTGTCCTTTCTTTTCTCTTTTCTTTTGCCTCCTATTTCTCTTCAGAATGAAAGGGAGATGAGAATGTGAAAGCCAAATTCATTTTGCATTTTTGCCTAACTCCTTAGCTGAAAATGATCTCATTACAGCTTTTGATATGAGTAGCAACAGCCCCTGCCTGGCCTGTGTTCTTTCTTTTTCAAAAATAAATAAATAAATAAATATTAAAAAAAAATTATAAAGTATCATCTGGCATGTTTTAAAAGGTAACAAGTAAATCCAAACTTTTCATAAGAGACGGTTGGAGAAGTTCTAAAAGGGTGTGCAACAAGATGTAGGTGTCACATCTTGAGAAAGCCTCTGAGACTCTTTTTTAGGTGCTTTTATTATGTCTGAGGACTTGATTTGCATCATTCAGCTTCACGTTGACTGTTTCTGTAGACAAGAAAATATCTAAAAGTTAGGATTTTGTCAAATGTGAGTCGTTTATATTCCTTTAGTTAGCTTTGTGTATTTCTGCTCTTAGCAACTATTTATTGATTTCATAGTTTGATTCTTGCAAGTAATTTTATTTCACTATTTTTTTCCTCATACCCCTACCTCAGGATTTCTTAGGTGGGGAACAAACCACCTCATTAGGATCACCTGGGATACCTCTTAAAATGCTAATTCCTTGGATTCCCCAAATAATTTTGGGAGATCGGGTGTGTGTATGTGTGTGTATATGTGTGTGTGTGTGGTGTGGCCAGGTAGGTACAGGATACATTCTTAGGGATGGAGGAGCCTAGGTCTTTAAAGACTTCATGGAATTGAACTATTAGAATGCCCACAGGCCACCTACCTGTGGATTTATATATAAGAGAAATATGAACCTCTGTTAATTTAATTTTAGAGCTGAACATAATCCTAATTGATAGAACAAATATCACAAAATAAATGTAGTATCACCTCTTAAATATGATGAAACAAAATACAGTGAAATGCAAAGTTTCCTACCTACATAGAGATTATTTATCTCAGCAAGCTTTTTCCACTTTGCCTGCAGTTTCATTTGGTCCTACTAGAATATAAGTTCCATAGCAGAAACTTTATCTCATTTGTTCACTGTTGTATCTCCAGCTGCCAAACAGTTCATAGGAATTTAATAAACATTTGGTGAAAGGATGAGTTTTTCTTATCACTAAAAAGAAAGCTTGTATATGGATAATATAATCCAATCTTTTCTTCCTAGGAAACTTAAAAAATTTCTTTTTTTTTTATTGTTTTGTTTATTTTTGAAAGAGAGAGAGAGACAGAGTGTGAACAGGGGAGGAGCAGTCAGAGAGGGAGACACAGAATCCGAAGCAGGCTCCAGGCTCTGAACTGCCAGCACAGAACCCGATGAGGGGCTGAACTCACAAACCGCGAGATAATAACCTGAACTAAAGTCAGACGTTTAACTGACTGATCCACCCAGGCGCGCCCACTAGGAAACTTTTTATAAAATATTTCTCCATATTTGTAAGATTTATTTGTTTATTTATTTCTTAGTCTTTCCACCATGCTATGTCTAGTTATGGGTCTGATTTCATAAATCTTGACTAGTATTTGGTCTGGTCTGAGAAAATTTCCTTTTTCTTTTGAGTCGCTCCAGTCTATTTTTCTTCCTGCTTTTGAAACTGTTATTGGCTATTTGATATCTTGGGTATATCTTATTTTTCTAATGTCCTTCCTTCTGTGATTTTTATTTTATTGTCTTTTTTTTTTCTGTAAGTTTTGAGATGAATGAGCTTTGAATTCACTGGTCCAATTTCCTTTACACCTTTATGTTTTATAGTAACTCACTATGAAATTCTCAAAAATGACCTTCTCTGAACTGATTTTTTTATTGTGTGCATTGATTTGCTTTCATTTACATAATCTTCTAAGATATATATTTTTAAAATTTGCCACCAGTAAATGAGGTGAGTCCTAGCAAAGACTGGCTAAGTCCATGAAAATATTAAAATAACTACTTTTTATTTTGTAACCATTAATTTCCCAGATCCTGTACTCTCAAGTATGTTGACAGCTGTTATAGTTTAAGGTTAGAAGTAAAGTTGACACTTATTGTTTTGTCTGGCAATTGGCTCTCATTTCTTTTGGGAATAGCATTCTTCCTCCTTTGGACAACTACTTCCACTATAACATGCGTTCTGAATGGATTTTTCCATGTTCCTTGCTCTCAGGAATGAACACTGTATCCAACTGAGTTATAGCATTCAGTTCCCCTGATTCAGTGAGGTGGTTAACACGCTGGATCAAGGAGAGTCCTTTGAGATTTTTTTTATTTCAAATTGGGTCCAGGGGGAAGAGCCTTCTCTTTCTGGTAACTAAACTGAGAAAATATGAACCAGGGGCCAATGCTGGCTATAGTTACAACTGAATGAAATGTCTAGTCTGTAAAATACATTAATGCCTAAAGAGAAACAGAAACGAAAGCTAGAGAATAGTAGTTTTAGTGTTTCTGAGGCTAGCTTACATCCCTAGAATTTGATTGTATGGTACAACATTTTTTTTGTTTGTTTGTTTAGATTTTTGTCACTTATAATTCAATGATCTCCAGTAAAAGAATTTTTTTAGAGTGCTAATGATGATATTTCTCAGTGAGAATGCCTTTCAATTCCTTGGTAAGGTTTTATATCATTTCAGTATGTTACAGAGCTGTATATAGAAAACAGAGAAGTCATATAACTCCATTGGGGAGATTATCAGGATTGCTCACAATTAGGTTCTGGCCTTCCTGAGGAGCTTCTCACATGTTTGACAGCTAAGCTAATTTTGGGACCTATGACTTTTTTCTTTAGTAGGGACTCTTACCTCCTGAGACTTCTAGTCTCCTACTTAGTACACAGTATATGAAAGTCCCTAACTTACTTTTCCAAAGCTTCTAGTAAATCCTATAGTCTCAAACACACTATACAAATATACTGAGGCTTGGGAAGAGGAGAGTGACAGGAACCAGTAGTCAGGTTGCCATATTCCATATTTTTCTGTGTTGTGTTTTTGTGTGGTGGGACATTTTATAGTAAAGAAACATTTGGGGTTGAAAAGACTATGAAGAATTCAATTATGTGATTTCTTTTTCTCTATGTGAGATTGTATTAGCCGGCCGCCAGTGATCCATGCTTTTGGTGTTGTGTCATCCCATCACAAACCAAGTAGGGCCAACCTGAGTAACCAATTGGATGTTGCAGAAATGACAGTATGAATCTTGACACTAAGTCATAAAAGGAATTCCTGTTCTTGCCTTGCTAACTCTTGGATCTTTTGCTCTGAGGGAGGTAAGCTGCCATATCATGAGGCTAATTGGAAAGTCTTTTGAAGATGACCATGTGGAGAGGAATTGAAGCTTTCTGTTAATAGTCAGCACTGATTAAGTGTGCCACCTTAGAGTGGATACTTCCAGCCCCACTCAAAGTTTTGGATGACCAATCTTCGACAATATCCTGACTGCAATCGTACGAGAGACCTTGGGCTAGAACCAGTAAGCTGTACCTGGTTTCCTGACCTGCAGAGTCTAAGATTAATAAATGATTATTGTCTTAAGCTGTTCTTTGGGAGAATTGTTACAGAACAATACACCATATAAAGACCCTCATTGTTCTTAAGAAATCAACCTGATAAATCGTGAAGTTCATTTTGATAAAGAAGATTGGGGGAAGAACAAATTAGAATCAAGAGTTCAGCTTTGGACTTGTTAATTATGAGATGCCTAGTAGAAATTCAAGTGCAGATGTCAAGTTCACAGGTCACTATAAGAGAGGTCAGAGTTACAGAATGAAATTTGAAAGGCAAATGTATATAGATTGTATTTAATACTGTAGGAGAAGATGTAGAAAAGAGAATGGAGCTCACCATTGGGTCACTCCTAAGGTTGAGGGGAAGAAGATGAGTCAGCAAAGAAGTTTAAGAAACAGTCATTGAATTAACAGGACAAGAAACTAACTGTGTGTTAAGGGAGCTAAGGGAATAAAATGTCTTTAGAAGAAGGGAGTGACCCACCTTGTCAAATGACCTGAGAGGTTGAGCTGGATAACAGAGAAGTGTCTATGGGCGTTGACAACATGGAGATCAGTAGCACCTTCCTGATAGCAGTCTTAGTGTAGTGGTGATAAAAAAATGAAGCCCAAATGGAGAGAACTTACAAGAGAATGGGAATGAGGAAGTTAAGACAAATACCACTAACACAGTCAAGAAGTTTTACAGTGAAGGGGAGATGAGAAACAGCTTCTTAAAGAAATAGTAACTGGGGCGCCTGGGTGGCGCAGTCGGTTAAGCGTCCGGCTTCAGCCAGGTCACGATCTCGCGGTCTGTGAGTTCGAGCCCCGCGTCAGGCTCTAGGCTGATGGCTCAGAGCCTGGAGCCTGTTTCCGATTCTATGTCTCCCTCTCTCTGCCCCTCCCCTGTTCATGCTCTGTCTCTCTCTGTCCCAAAAATAAATAAACGTTGAAAAAAAAAAATTAAAAAAAAAAAAAAAGAAATAGTAACTGGAAGAGGATATGAAGGCAAGACAGGGTTTATTTTTGTTTGCTTTATTTGTTTTTAAAAATTTTAAGAGACAGGATACCAGACTATGTAAGCTGATGGGAATAATTAAACTGAAGAGAATAATTGATGATGCAGGAGAGAGGAGATAATTGTGAGAGCAAATCCCATGAAAAACCAGAAGGGATGAAATAGAATTGGAGAGGTTAGTCTTTGATAGAAGCAGGAAATACTTCTTTCTTTGTATTAAGAAGGCAGTTATATGCCTTTTCTTTAGTAATACAGGGAGTTTGGGAATGGAAAATATGTCAGAGAAACTGTCTTGCCATCTCAAGTCTTATTCTATATAATGAACTGGAGGAATGAATCTCTGATACAATGTTGATTGATCATTCCTTCATTTAACAAGTATATATTGAACTCCAACAAAAGCAAAAGTTGCTTTGGAAAAAATAATAGAATGTCTTTCTCTAGGAGATTAAAACTTGCATTGGAAATGGTCATGCAAATAAGGAATTAAAATACAAGAATTTAATGGCAATAATGGAGGTATGTTTAAAATACTGTGGGAGCATAGGAGAAAGAAGGTCCATCCCTGTTCAGGGACGACAAGGAAGCCTTTGTGGCTGAGGCTTAATGGAAACTGAAAGGAGAAGCAGGAATTTACAGTTCAGCTGGTTAATAAACAACCATGATAATAAAAATAGCAGTGATCATTCTGAGACCCTTCATTCATGTACTAGGGAACACAATAAAAGAGTGAATCCTTTCCTCCCTTCCTCCCTGTGGTTTATGTGAATGCTCTCACATAATTGCACATTAGGTCCTGAGTGGATTATCTTTGGAGTTCTCTGTTTAGTAGCACATCGGGATACTGATATAAGGTTGATTACTTCTAGGCCATACAGATTTAGAAGTCTTCAGAGACAGGGAATTGAACATTTCCTTAAAAACTAATAGCAATATTTAGTATCTTTTCAACTGGAAATACTACATTTTAGAGTGTAAACTAATCTCTGTGAAAACAGACTAAGTATATCTTGTGTGTACATAAAATTGAAATTCAGGTAAAAAAAAAAATACTTGATTCATATGGGGTATTCTGGCCAATCAGAATTTTTTGTTTAACTAGAATAATTTTTTGTTTAACATCATTGTTGAAATTTTTTCTAAAATCACTTTTATGTCTTGTTGATCCTTAAAAATGTGTATTAGAAATTATGTGGAAAAAGTTTTAATTAAGTAATTTTCAATTTCATTTTGGTTAAGATTTTTGTATACTTGAATATTATTGTTTAGGTCCCTCCCCTTGGATTTCTTCTCTTTGAATAATTCTGATTTGTGTTTGTGTGTGTTTAGGGCATGATAGTAACAGTAATAAAATTTTATAAATTATATTCTGCCATTAATGTAGAACTTTAGTTTTTTCCCTAAAGTCATTCATATGAAGTAGTTTCCATTTACATTTTCCTTCATTCTCTCTTTTTTTTTCTTACTCTTTTGTCTCTCCTGGTAGAGAGATAGTAGTAAGGGAGGAGGCTGTAGGGAATTCTGGTCTTCATTTGATATGTCATTTTATAGACTTCTACATTTCTTTGAACTTTAACACCAATCCTATCTTCTTCTTTAAACTCTGCTTAGTCAGGACTCATACTATCCTGGAGGGAGTAAAATTCATTAATGAATTTTAGTAAGTATACATAGAAAATGCTAATGTAATAGACAATCATCAAATGCCTGTTTGCCCTTGTTTAATATGATTTCTATGTTTTTCAATTAAAAGTGATCCATTAAAAATTAATTGGTCTGTAGATGTACAGTTATACATGTCTAAGACATATCTTGGTATGTAAGTATAATACATATGTGTTCTCAAATCAGAAAAAAATCCTTTGGTGGACTGCTCTGTAACTACAGTATGTACATGAGAAATTCGGTGAACTCAGGGTATGACAATAACATTGGTAGAAGGGGATTTATAGAGAAGATGGGGCGGTTGGGGAACTTTTTGGTGAGAAAAGACTGCATGAAGTCTGTAAATGACTCTTGCCTTGCAGGATGAAGGAACATTCTCTCCTAGTATAGTGGACATTTACTGATTGATTAAACAGCATTGCTTTCCCTTATTCATCTTTCTTATATCCCAGATTGTTCTTACACTTTCCATTCCTTTGATACATGGTGCGTAAGTTCAGCTGTAGGTATAGCCCTGGATTGCCTTAAGCTAATAAGGATATTAAGTTGCCTTGGATGCAATTAATGTTGATTGGGTTTAAGCCATTGACTATGTTGAATCTGCCATATTTTATAAAAGTCCTTCCAGCACCTCTAGGAAGGTTTTGGGCATTTAACCACATTAGTTAGGGTCATTATAATAATGGTACCAAGATACATCTTGATGGGATAATGTATTAGACATATTTTTTTTTAAATATGAAATTTATTGTCAAATTGGTTTCCATACAACACCCAGTGCTCATCCCAACAGGTGCCCTCCTCACCCACTTTCCCTTCCCTCCCAGCCCCCATCAACTCTCAGTTTATTCTTAGTTTATAAGAATCTCTTATGGTTTGCCTCCCTCTCTCTAACTTTTTTTTTCCCCTTCCTCTCCCCCATGGTCTTCTGTTAAGTTTCTCAGGATCCACATAAGAGTGAAAACATACGGTATCTGTCTGTATGACTTATTTCCTTTAGCATAACACTCTCCAGTTCCATCCACATTGCTACAAAAGGCCATATTTCATTCTTTCTCATTGCCAAGTAGTATTCCATTGTGTATATAAACCACAATTTCTTTAGCCATTCATCAGTTGATGGACATTTAGGCTCTTTCCATAATTTGGCTATTGTTTGAAAGTGCTGCTATAAATATTGGGGTACAAGTGCCCCTATGCATTAGCACTCCTATGTCCCTTGGGTAAATTCCTAGGAGTGCTATTGCTGGGTCATAGGGTAGGTGTATTTTTAATTTTTTGAGGAATCTCCACACTGTTTTCCAGAGCGGCTGCACCAGTTTGCATTCCCAACAGTGCAAGAGGGTTCCCGTTTATCCACATCCTCGCCAGCATCTATAGTCTCCTGATTTGTTCATTTTAGCCACTCTGACTGGCGTGAGGTGATATCTCAGTGTGGTTTTGATTTGTGTTTCCATGATGAGGAGTGACGTTGAACATCTTTTCATGTGCCTGTTTGCCATCTGGATGTCTTCTTTAGAGAAGTGTCTATTCATGTCTTCTGCCCATTTATCCACTGGATTATTTGTTTTTTGGGGATGGAATTTGGTGAGTTCTTCTAGATTTTGGATACTAGCCCTTTGTCCAATATGTCATTTGCAAATATATTTTCCCATTCCGTCCATTGCCTTTTAGTTTTGTTGACTGTATCCTTTGCAGTGCAGAAGCTTTTTATCTTCATGAGGTCCCAATAGTTCATTTTTGCTTTTAATTCCCTTGCCTTTGGGGATGTGTCAAGTAAGAAATTGCTGCGGCTGAGGTCAGAGAGATTTTTTCCTGCTTTCTCCTCTAGGGTTTTGATGGTTTCCTGTCTCACATTCAGGTCCTTTATCCATTTTGAGTTTATTTTTGTGAATGGTGTAAGAAAGTGGTCTAGTTTCATTCTGCATGTTGCTGTCCAGTTCTCCCCACACCATATGTTAAAGAGACTGTCTTTTTTTCCATTGGATATTCTTTACTGCTTTGTCAAAGATTATTTGGCCATACTGTTGTGGGTCCAATTCTGGAGTCTTTATTCTATTCCATTGGTCTATGTGTCTGTTTTTGTGCCAATACTATGCTATCTTGATGATGACAGCTTTGTAGTAGAGGCTATAGTCTGGGATTGTGATGCTTCCCTCTTTGGTCTTCTTCTTCAATATTACCTTGGCTATTCGGGGCCTTTTGTGGTTCCATACAAATTTTAGGATTGCTTGCTCTATCTTTGAGAAGAATGCTGGTGCAATTTTGATTGGGATTGCATTGAATGTATAGAATGCTTTGGGTAGTATTGACATTTTAACAGTATTTATTCTTCCAATCCATGAGCACAGAATGTTTTTCCATTTCTTTGTATCTTCTTCAATTTCCTTCATAAGCTTTCTATAGTTTTCAGCATACAGATCCTTTACATCTTTGGTTAGATTTATTCCTAGGTATTTTATGCTTCTTGGTGCAATTGTGAATGGGATCAGTTTCTTTATTTGTCTTTCTGTTGCTTCATTGTTAGTGTATAAGAATGCAACTGATTTCTGTACATTGATTTTGTATCCTGCAACTTTGCTGAATTCATGTATGAGTTCTAGCAGACTTTTGGTGGAGTCTATCGGATTTTCCATGTATAATAGCATGTCATCTGCAAAAAGCGAAAGCTTGACTTCATCTTTGCCAATTTGGATGCCTTTGATTTCCTTTTGTTGTCTGATTGCTGATGCTAGAACTTCCAGCACTATGTTAAACAACAGCGGTGAGAGTGGGCATCCCTGTCGTGTTCCTGATCTCAGGGAAAAAGCTCTCAGTTTTTCCCTATTGAGGATGATGTTAGCTGTGGGCTTTTCATAAATGGCTTTTATGATCTTTAATTATGTTCCTTCTATCCCGACTTTCTCAAGGGTTTTTATTAAGAAAGGGTGTTGGATTTTGTCAAAGGCCTTTTCTGCATCGATTGACAGGATCATATGGTTTTTCTCTTTTTTTTTGTTAATGTGATGTATCACGTTGATTGATTTGCGAATGTTGAACCAGCCCTGCATCCCAGGAATGAATCCCACTTGATCATGGTGAATAATTCTTTTTATATGCCGTTGAATTCGATTTGCTAGTATCTTATTGAGAATTTTGGCATCCATATTCATCAGGGATATTGGCCTGTAGTTCTCTTTTTTTACTGGGTCTCTGTCTGGTTTAGGAATCAAAGTAATACTGGCTTCATAGAATGAGTCTGGAAGTTTTCCTTCCCTTTCTATTTCTTGGAATAGCTTGAGAAGGATAGGTATTATCTCTGCTTTAAACGTCTGGTAGAACTCCCCTGGGAAGCCATCTGGTCCTGGACTCTTATTTGTTGGGAGATTTTTGATAACCGATTCAATTTCTTCGCTGGTTATGGGTCTGTTCAAGCTTTCTATTTCCTCCTGATTGAGTTTTGGAAGAGTGTGGGTGTTCAGGAATTTGTCCATTTCTTCCAGGTTGTCCAATTTGTTGGCATATAATTTTTCATAGTATTCCCTGATAATTGTTTGTATCTCTGAGGGATTGGTTGTAATAATTCCATTTTCATTCATGATTTTATCTATTTGGGTCATCTCCCTTTTCTTTTTGAGAAGCCTGGCTAGAGGTGTGTCAATTTTGTTTATTTTTTCAAAAAACCAACTCTTGGTTTCGTTGATCTGCTCTACAGTTTTTTTAGATTCTATATTGTTTATTTCTGCTCTGATCTTTATTATTTCTCTTCTTCTGCTGGGTTTAGGCTGCCTTTGCTGTTCTGCTTCTATTTCCTTTAGGTGTGCTGTTAGATTTTGTATTTGGGATTTTTCTTGTTTCTTGAGATAGGCCTGGATTGCAATGTATTTTCCTCTCAGGACTGCCTTCGCTGCGTCCTAAAGCGTTTGGATTGTTGTATTTTCATTTTCGTTTGTTTCCATATATTTTTTAATTTCTTCTCGAATTGCCTGGTTGACCCACTCATTCGTTAGTAGGGTGTTCTTTAACCTCCATGCTTTTGGAGGTTTTCCAGACTTTTTTCTGTGGTTGATTTCAAGCTTCATAGCATTGTGGTCTGAAAGTATGCATGGTATGATTTCAATTCTTGTAAACTTATGAAGGGCTGTTTTGTGACCCAGTATATGATCTATCTTGGAGAATGTTCCATGTGCACTCGAGAAGAAAGTATATTCTGTTGCTTTGGGATGCAGAGTTCTAAATAGATCTGTCAAGTCCATCTGATCCAATGTCTCATTCAGGGCCCTGTTTCTTTATTGACTGTGTGTCTAGATGATCTATCCATTTCTGTAAGTGGGGTGTTAAAGTCCCCTGCAATGACCACATTCTTATCAATAAGGTTGCTTATGTTTATGAGTAATTGTTTTATATATTTGGGCGCTCCGGTATTCGGCGCATAGACATTTATAATTGTTAGCTCTTCCTGATGGATAGACCCTGTCACTAGTATATAATGTCCTTCTTCATCTCTTGTTACAGCCTTTAATTTAAAGTCTAGTTTGTCTGATAGAAGTATGGCTACTCCAGCTTTCTTTTGGCTTCCAGTAGCATGATAAATAGTTCTCCATCCCCTCACTCTCAGTCTAAAGGTGTCCTCAGGTCTAAAATGAGTCTCTTGTAGACAGCAAATAGATGGGTCTTGTTTTTTTATCCATTCTGATACCCTATGTCTTTTGGTTGGCGCATTTAATCCATTTACATTCAGTGTTATTATAGAAAGATGTGGGTTTAGAGTCATTGTGATGTCTGTATGTTTTATGCTTGTAGTGATGTCTCTGGTACTTTGTCTCACAGGGTCCCCCTTAGGATCTCTTGGAGGGCTGGTTTAGTGGTGACAAATTCCTTCAGTTTTTGTTTGTTTGGGAAGACCTTTATCTCTCCTTCTATTCTAAATGACAGACTTGCTGGATAAAGGATTCTCGGCTGCATATTTTTTCTGTCTAGCACACTGAAAATCTCGTGCCAATTCTTTCTGGCCTGCCAAGTTTCAAAAGAGAGATCAGTCACGAGTCTTATAGGTCTCCCTTTATATGTGAGGGCACGTTTACCCCTTGCTGCTTTCAGAATTTTCTCTTTATCCTTGTATTTTGCCAGTTTCACTATGATATGTCGTGCAGAAGATCGATTCAAGTTACGTCTGAAGGGAGTTCTCTGTGCCTCTTGGATTTCAATGCCTTTTTCCTTCCCCACTTCAGGGAAGTTCTCAGCTATTATTTCTTCAAGTACCCCTTCAGCACCTTTCCCTCTCTCTTCCTCCTCTGGGATACCAATTATGCATATATTATGTCTTTTTAGTGAATCACTTAGTTCTCTAATTTTCCCCTCATACTCCTGGATTTTTTTATCTCTCTTTTTCTCAGCTTCCTCTTTTTCCATAACTTTATCTTCTAGTTCACCTATTCTCTCCTGTGCCTCTTCAATCCGAGCCGTGGTGGTTTCCATTTTGTTATGCATTTCGTTTAAAGCGTTTTTCAGCTCCTCGTGACTGTTCCTTAGTCCCTTGATCTCTGTAGCAAGAGATTCTCTGCTGTCAGCTATACTGTTTTCAAGCCCAGCGATTAATTTTATGACTATTATTCTAAATTCACTTTCTGTTATATTATTTAAATCCTTTTTGATCAGCTCATTAGCTGTTGTTATTTCCTGGAGATTCTTCTGAGGGGAATTCTTGCGCTTGGTCATTTTGGATAGTCCCTGGCGTGGTGAGGACCTGCAGGGCACTTCCCCTGTGCTGTGGTGTATAACTGGAGTTGGTGGGCGGAGCCGCAGGCAGACCTGATGTCTGCCCCCAGCCCACCGCTGGGGCCACAGTCAGACTGGTGCGTGCCTTCTCTTCCCCTCTCCTAGGGGCGGGATTCACTGTGGGGTGGGGTGGCCTGTCTGGGCTACTTGCACACTGCCAGGCTTGTGATGCTGGGGATCTGGCGTCTTAGCTGGGGTGGGTAGGCAAGGTGCACAGGGGCAGGAGGGGCAGGCTTAGCTTGCTTCTCCTTAGGTGATCCACTTCAGGAGGGGCCCTGTGGCAGCAGGAAGGAGTCAGATCCGCTGCCGGAGGTTTGGCTCCGCAGAAGGGAGAGTTGGGTGTTTGCGAGGAGCGAGCAAGTTCCCTGGCAGGAACTGGTTCTCTTTGGGATTTTGGCTGGGGGATGGGTGGGGGAGATGGCGCTGGTGAGCGCCTTTGTTCCCCACCAAACTGAGCTCTGTAGTCCGGGGGCTCAGTAGCTCTCCTTCCCTTTGTCCTCCAGCCTTCCCGCTTTCTGAGCAGAGCTGTTAACTTATGACCTCCCAGCTGCTAAGTCACGCTTGCTGTCGGAACACAGTCCGTCAGGCCCCTCCGCTTTTTGCAAGCCAGACTTGGGGGCTCTGCTTGGCCGGCGAGCTGCCCCTCCGCCCCGGCTCCCTCCCGCCAGTCCGTGGAGCGCGCACCGCCTCACCGCCCTTCCTACCCTCTTCTGTGGGCCTCTCGTCTGCGCTTGGCTCCAGCGACTCCGTTCTGCTAATCCTCTGGCGGTTTTCTGGGTTATTTAGGCAGGTGTAGGTGGAATCTAAGTGATCAGCAGGATGCGCGGTGAGCCCAGCGTCCTCCTACGCCGCCATCTTCCCTCTCTCTAGACATAATTTTAAATGTAGTTTTTTACTGGTTCTAAATGAGTTTAAGTCTGTTCATTTATTTTCCAGTTATTCCTGTGATATATTGATTTGAGAGGACTTTTATTTCCCAAAATAATTATTACTGATTTATAATTTTATTATGTTACTCATTTAATAGTATTCATTAGAAATTTTAAGACAAAGAGTTTTTGCATGTAATTAACATTAGATATGTATATAATATTGTGATTAATGTTACATATATTAAATAATACTACTTATATTGTCAGTCTTTTAGCCTACTTTATGCCAGGTACTCTGATAGGATCTAGGGGTAAAAAATGTACGGCTGTTGGTTGCAAGGAGCTTATGGTCTCTGAGTAAAATAATCAGGTAAAATGACAGTGGCATGGCCAGTTAACATATGAAAAGATATACATTCACTAATAATCATGGGAATTATAAATAATTTATTACAGTTTTTGTAGATGAGATGGTTGATAGTATCACAGGTACCCTTTGCCAGAGTGTGGCAAAGTGATGCTGTTTTGGATGCTGTCTTTATCCCCTTATCCTGCTTTATTTTCTTGTTAGACCTTATCAGCATCAACATGGTATATGCTTATATGTATGTCATCTGCTTTTGTGAATTAGAATGTGAACTCCATGGTAGAATGGATTTAGAATGTTTTTGTCCACTGCTAAATTCTTAGTACATATAGTAGTGCCTGGCACACAGTAGGCATTCAATAAATACTTGCCAAATAAATGAATGGCATGGATTTTTGTTACACAGTATATTAGAATTCAAGCAAAACTGAAATTACCTGTGTTATGACTTAGAAATTCCACTTTTTAAGGATGTAACTTATAAATGTAAATTATTTTTATTCACAAAAATGTTCATTGGAACATTCTTTAAGTAGTGAAAACATTGAAAATGAACTAAATTTTTTAAAATGTTTATTTATTTTGAGGGGTGGAGTCAGAGAGAGGGAGAGAGAGAGGGTCCCAAGTCAGTCTTGCACTGTCAGGGCCCGATGCAGGGCCCGAACCCATGAACTATGAGATCATGACCTGAACTGAAGTTGTACGCTCAACCAACTGAGCCACCCAGACACCCCCAAAAATAAACTAAATTTTTATCAGAAGGGAAATAGTTTACATAAAGTATGCCACATCCATGCCTTGAAGTAGATACATGTTTACTGTCATGGATAGATGCCCTGGAAAGGGCATACTTTTTTATTTTCCCTAGGGCATACTTTTAAGTGAAAAAGAAGTTATAGAACAATACAAATAGTCGTATCCAATTTGTATGTGTGCAGTTATATAAATTAGTAAAAAAACAAAAACAAAATAAAAAAAACCCAGGAGAACACACATCAGTCTAGGAGTAGCAAAAGAGTATGTAATGTTACTTCACGTAAAATTTTTATTCTTATCTAAGAGGTTTATATATATATATATATATATAATATATATATATATATATTTATACATTTTTATATTTATAAATATATATATTCATTTATTTTCTGTTTGAAATTTTTATTTTGGATATAATATTAGTGTACTATTTAAATACCTAACTAAATAAACAGATAATATATTTTATTAAGTACCATGACAACCATAATAAATTCTGTGGGATGCATAGGAAAGTCATGAAAATGAACTTTGGGAGGGTCTTTGTGAGAAGAAAATACCTCAGCTTATTTTGATAAATAAATCAGAGTTAGCCAGGTGAAGAAAGGAAAGAAAGAAATCTAATAAGAAAGAATAGTTTTTACTGAGTTATAGAAGCATGTGAATATGGAATATTTGGGAAATTGCAAGTAATTTTTATATGGTAGTACAGGAAAGAAGGACTGAGATGAAGCATGAGTTAAATCACGTAGATTCTTATATGCCATGTCAGGATTTCATATTCCACCTCTCCCCAGTCTATTCCTTATTGATCTTGCTTCTGACTTTAAAAGTCATTTTCCTAAAGTCACACTGCAATTGGAATTCTTACATCTACTTTTGTTTCCCTAGAATTTATTTTCTATAAAACACTCAGTTACCTTTCCACCTTAGAGTTCCCTTTATTAACCCCTTGTATTGTAATTCCTTTGTGTATTACATTTACATACATTGAAAATCCTACCAAGACAATGTTAAAATGTATACTTTAAAATATCAAACATATTTTCAAGAACTATAGACTGTAGAGGATAAGAATAGTCTATTATATTTTCCTAGATATTTACCTTTTCTGCTGCTCTTCTTTCATTCTCAATGCTATAGGCATCTTTTGGGTATTATTTCTGTTCTGTTTGAAGAAATTCCTTTAACATTTCTTTTGAGATAGATTGACTGGCAAGAAATTCTGTTGGTTTATCTTCCTTAATCTGAGAATATCCCTATTTTACCCTCATTCCTAAAAGATATTTTCTCTGGATATGGAATTCTGGATTGACAATAATTTTCTTTCCACATTTTGTATATGTTATGAAATGTCCCATTTCTTTCTGGCCTACATGAGACAGAGTAATTTGAATAATTTTTCTCTGTATATAATACATTATTTTTCCTCTGCTACTTTTATGTTATTTCCTTTGTCTAGTTTTTAGCAGTTTGATAATGATCATTCAGGGCATGGATTTCTTTGGGTTTATTCTACTTGGGTTTACTAAATTTCTTGAGCCTGTAGTTTTATGTCTGTTCTACAAATTCAGATACTTTTCAGCCATTATTTCTTAAAAAAATTTTTTTATAAGTATACTTTTTCTTGACTTTGTGTGAAACTTGGGTGATACCGATATTAGACCTTTTGTTACTGTACTACAGATTCCTGTGGTTCTGTTTAATGTAATTTAATTTTTTCAGTCATTTTCTCTCCATTTTTCAGATTGTACAACCTCTATTTATCTTCAAATTCACTAATTTCCTTTGTAATCTCTATTCTGCTATGGAGCCCATCTATTCAGTTTCTAAGTTTGTTATTGTATTTTTTTAGTTTTAGAATTTCCATTGGATTCTTTATATATTCTATTTCAAGATTTTTCTACTTTTCCATTTATTTCAAGATTATTTCCTCTTACTTGTTGGAGCATTTTTATAATAGCTGCTTTAAATCTCCGTCAGAAAATTACAAAATCCATGTCACTCAGCATTGGCCTCTGTTGATTTTCTTTCCCAATGTGAGGTGAGATTTTTCTGGTTCATCCATCATATGTCAAGTAACTTTGAATTATATCCTGGGCATTTTGAATATTATGTTATCAGACTCTGAGTCTTATTTCAATTTTATGAAAAAAAAATTGATGTTTTTGTTTTAGTTGGCAATTAGCCTTACTTGGGTTCAAGCCATAAACTGCAACCAGCCTTCTGCAGGTTGTGGTTTCAATATCAGTTTTGTTTCTAAAGCTTTTATAGTATAAAGCGTCTTTTTTGTGTATGTATCACTCTCAGCGGCCAGTGTGAGATCTGGGCAGTGGTTTACATCATGGTTCACTTCTTAGAGTTGTTGGTCTGCTGTTTAAGTTCAAATATACACATATGCAGCTGGTGGGTGAGCACAGAAGTTTATAAACAATTTATGGTATTACTTTCCCACACTGTTCATTCTGCAATTTTGTCTGTACTTTGCTGCTTCCTTGGGCTTCCCTTTCTGGTCCTCTGGCCAGAACCATGGGTCTTTACTCCACTCATACACTTCCTGTGATTCTCTCCATATCTGGTGCAAAAGAGCAGGAGGATAGTGGTGGGAAGGGGAGCAGTTTCCTTATTCTCTTTGGAACACAACTCATATGAGTGAAGATGAAGATTCCCCTCACATAAAGTTTTAGGCTCCTGTTCTTCCATTGTCACGTCTGTTATGGTCACTGAGGCACCAATGGATTGCTTGGGGGCTGGGGCATGAACAAATGGGAAAAAGAAAAAAAAAGGATTTCTTGTTCTCTCTGTGAGTGTTAGGGGACCGCTTTACTTGCCCTGAAGTCCTTGATCCAGAAGTAGAGGGATTCTCTTAGCACTTTCTCTGACCAAATTCTAAGTTATCTAATCTAATTACTCAATTTAGAGTACAGCCCAAAGGATTCCAGAGTAAAATAACAGTTAAAACTCACTGTCAGTTCAGTGGTGCTTTGATTTCTGGTTTTTCTTTCTTGGTATTCTTACTGCTGTTTACTTTTCAGAGTCCTCAAGTAGCTGCCCCATGTATTCTAGGGTTTTATAGCTATATTTGGTGTAGTAATGAATTATTAATAAATAACTGGTTAAAAAAACAAATAACTGGTTGATTGGTTATGGTGAGAGATTATCCTAGCATTTCAATTTAGGAATTTTTGAATAAAATATTCTTTGGAAATAATTTATTGTTTTTTATGAGAGGAAATTTGTTTCTCTCATGTACAAGTCCTCTTCTAGATATTAAGCGAGTCATTGTTCTTTGTTATCCTGAAATAAATAATGTTCTTCATGTAATTATAATTGTTTACTCCTCAAAGTATTTGCTGCAGGTGTAGTAGGTGATTGATTTTTAAAAAATCTCTCTTTATGTATCTCTTTAGTCTAGTTTGTCTGTTACTATACTTGCTGCCTTTTTTCTTAAAATGGATAGGTTTATTCTTATAACTTGAAAACCAAATTGAAATTCCTATGTAATTGAACATGAACAATGGAGATCATTCTTTAATCTTATATTAAATGAAAGAACTTATAAGTAGAAAACCTCTATTCAGTATACATGTTAACTATTAAGGAATTGGTGGGTGGGGAAAGAAAGTGTTCATATATATCAAAATAACCTAAACTCTAATTTGTTTCTGAGTTTGTCCCTTTATAAAATATAGATCTTGTGCAGTTACAAGAAATTGTAGGGGGATTATATTGTAGCTGTTACTTTAAAATTCATGAACATTTAGTTATTCTAACTTAATTGTACCTCAGAGACTTTATAGTCTCATTGGGCTTCGGTCGTTACAAGGAATTCTAAATATAGGACATGGTATCATGAACACTGTAAAATTGGACTTTTGAGAATCAGGCTATTGCAGGTTGGATGCTTACTTCCTAGAGTCCTAAGCTTCTAATAGGCATACATTTCTTAGGCACCATAATGCTTTTAATTGTCACCTTAATGTTAACATTGATCCTCTCTAAGATTTTCCAGGAATACTTATCAGGAAGTGACAGATTTTTTTAGACTATATATTCTTGACTCTTTGGTAAGTTATCACTTCTATCTAAAGCATTCATTCATTGCTTCAGTAGATATTTATTAACTACCTACTATGTTTTGGAGACTTTTCTAGATCTGCGGCTATATTAGACAGTAAAACAAAGTTTCACTCAAAATTACTTGCAATTTTGCAGGAAATACAAGCCAATAAAATAAGGCTTAATTGGTTTTGTGATAGAAGTATAAGATATTATGATGGTACATAAGATGGACATCTAACTCAAAGAAGATCTAAGATAATACTCAAGGCCAAAAACAAATTAGCCAAATATAAAGATCGTAGAGGCCCTTTCTGACTTATGAGTAACTTCACAAATAGATCTCCCTGAGGACTGTGGTCTGTAAAGATAGTGATGCTTCAGTGTTATTTTATCTTTTAAAGAGTGAGTTCCTGGAAAAGTTTACACACTTTTTCCTACGCTAAATGACACTAAGAACCTAATTACTACATGATTTTGATCAGATATATGTTAATGAAATAATTATTTGTCATAAATGTTTTCATGCATAATTTACAATTACTAATAAATACTTTTATATGTATACAAACTCATAAGTAAGGCTTATTATAATTGTTCTTGATGGCATCCATATCAGCTTTCTTCCTTAACTGTTTTCTTATCTGACAGTGGGTCCATGTATCTATTTGCTTGTCTTGAAGTTTTATTTTCAGATCCCTTCTATTTTTCTTATCTGCTATGAATAAGGGAAAAACGTGTCAATTTTGAAATGTCCCTTTGAAATTTCAATCCCATTTTTGTTCGATTCATTACCTATTTTATCCTCAATTTTACAGATAGATCACCATGGCTTTCAAGTATAGGATATATCAATTTAATATCTCTACTAGCTTGTTTTTTGATACCTTTTGTTTTCATTTCTCCTCTTGTCACTGGAAGTTTCATTTCTGAGTTTATTCCTTCAAGTTAGTTTCTCAATATTTTCCCAAAGCATAGTGAGAGAAAAACAATCTTGTTTGGCTGGATAGCATGAAAGAATGAGTAAAAGGAGGGAATAGGCTATAAATCTAAAGCCTTCAGGAGAGAGAGAGAGAGAGAGCATGACTGAAAGGTGATGGTGGAAATGAATATTTCTGTCTTCATGGACAAGAGAGCTTTGGGACATCATGATAATTTATTTTTAAGTTATTTGCGGGTGGACTCCAGACCTCAAGGAGAGTGACAGCATATGGGGACCCAGGTACTCTGATGGAGAATTTCGGTATTACAAAATGTATGCATAGATAGGCTTGTACTAAGTTTAGTGCATAGAGAAAAATAACTGAATTTGCTTAGGTTGTGCTTGAATGTCCGTGTTCTCAAGGATGTGGTGAGCTCAAGTGTTATATGCTTATTGGACTGTAAATTGCATGAAGGGGTCGGCTGAGATTGTAGCTATTCAGTAAGTGCTGTTGACTGAATCAAAAAATATGGCATAAACTGCAATACTGAGCTCTTCCCAAAAGGCAACCTGTCTGTCTCTTTAGAGAGATCTAGGTTATACTCTCACATGAAATAAAACAAAAGTTGTACTCTGGCGGTTTTTAATGCGTATTTGTGGTTGGGTGGGTGGTTTGGGGCAGTGTTGGAGAGATAAATACACTTGGATAGGATAGCATTTGTTCCCTATGAACATGGCCAATTTTATAGAACATTATAATCTAAAGAGATTTATTTATTCTGAAATCAAGGGGCCTTCAGGAATAACTACACAGAGCCAAATTTATGTTGCCTTTATTACTAAGAAAGTTTCTATTATTAATACAAAGGAGTTAGTAAGAATAATCTGTGATTAATGGTCTAAAACAAAAAAATGAGATGGGATAGCTTTTCACTTAAAGCTTTTCACTTAGTTTCTAATATGCTATCTAGTTACTCAGTTGTTTAGTTTTAAGACTTTATTATCCCTTTAAATCCTAATTAATATAGAAAATATGATGCATTTCTGTCTCCTATTCACTGCTTATCCAAGCACCTACAATCTTTTATAATTCTATTTTGTATTATCATCATATTTTATAAATGAGAAGTATTAAGTTTTCTGTTTTAGTGAGAGAATCTTACTATGGCACTTGAATAAAGCAAAGTTAAGTCAAAGAGTTAGAATCTAAATACATGTTGATGCTAAGACGTGCACATATTTTTGGAAGATTTAATTACAGCAATACCAAAGAAATTTAAGATCATAGAACATTCATTTTTAAAAAGTGCTTAATATTTCCATTTCAAAGATTTTAGGAGTATTTTTGTATTTTGATCATATGAAATATGGCAGGGATATCCTGAGGATTTACAACTTCCCAGAACATTGTTCTTACTTAGTTTAATACAAAAGACATGAACAGATATATAGCTCTGAAAAAAGAATGCTAAGGTCTGGTACCTGTCTTCAAAGAGTTTACAGTCTGACTGGGAAAATTTCAAAACAATGTTTTTATAATTTTCTTATTCAATGATAAAATTGATGATTTCAAAATAATGCCGTGATAGATGCTTTAATAAGGGCATGCACATAAGTGTGCGGTAGGTGCATATAAGAGATATTTAATCTCAGCTAAAATATGCTGTTTTCTCTAGGAATAGCTTCCTGCATTGTGAAAGAGAGTACAGTTTGTGGTGTCTTGGCCATATATTCTCTAGAAGCTGGAATAATAATTAGGGATGATTAGTGTACCCTGGGATAAGAGTGCCTGCACTGGAAGTTTGGATGACTTGGAAAGCACTCTAGCAGAGATGCCTTTGTGTCAGAGAAATAACTCAAGGATAAGGCACCATGATTACAACTGAGTGATTGCAATGCTAACCACTTAGTGATTTAGCATCTCTGTACCTGTTGAGGTAGGATCCTCAACTCCACACAGATAGGATCCTTGTGGAAATGGTGGGCTATGTATGAGTTTTTCTTCTTCACCTTTTCTCTTACCACACCAGTCACAAAAAAACAAAGCAAAGTGAATTTGGAACAATGAAATAATGGGAGTAGAAACCCTAGGAAAGACTAGAGACTTAAGCACTTAAGCACAACTAAGTGTTGCTTACACTTTGAAATGTTTATACTCAGTTTTATCTATGCTTGATGAAGAGGTTGTAGATATAAAGTGGAAGAGTTTTGGAGAAAATGAAAGTTGCTTCTGCCACAGCAGCAGAACAAGACCTGCTGATATTGGACTCTCTAACCTTCAAAGTTTACCTCACTTTGCTGTGAGGCATATGTGGGGATGGTAGTCAAGTGTCCAGCATGATGTACTTGCAGTTGGTCTGGAATTCTAGGTATGATGGGCTTGTGTGTTGAAAGGTCATTTGATGGCTCAGCTCCAATCAGGTGTTAGGTAATGTTTGATAGAAGAACCTTCGCTTCTTAGGACCTGAGTGGAGGTATTCCTTCCCATTTCTTCTTTTCATGGGACCTTGTCTGTGGCAAGGATTTTCCTGGAACCGGGAGGTTTTAGTACCCTGTAAACAAATTCAAACTTCCTGGAAATAATGCCATTGTGCATCCTGGAAAATATGATTCTGAAAGTGTTGCTCAGTTGTTGTTAGTGGTGAGAGATGATGTGCAATATTCTAGATGTATAACATTCAATCACGTTATTAGAGAGGTTAACAAATTACTTGGGGCACACATTTGGTTGGTGCTAATTTGGAAGGTGAAAGTTCACTTTGATATTTATCTTAAAACCTTTTCTACTTTTGTGCCTTTAACTTGAGTGAAAATTATCATTATAAATAAGCATGTGATAACAAAAACCACACAAGAAGGACAGAAGAACTCTAGTGGCAAGGAAATTGCTTGGCAAAATTGGAATTAGAGAAACTTTTTTGGAGAAGGTGAGTTAGTTCCTTCTTGAAGGAGGTCATAGATGCAGATTGACATCTATGTTATAATCTGCATAGAACAGCTCATTTAACCTTATCAAAGGATTTTCACATTTATCATCTCACTTTATCCAGATAGAAATTCTATAGCAGTTATCATACTAATTGGATTAATAAGGAAACTAAGTCATCAAGAGATCAAATATTATCTAAGGACACATTTTGTTAGCTAAATATCTGAAACTTGAACCCAAAGCCCCTGTGTTGTGATCTGTGTTATATTTTTGGCTATAATCTCTTTTCAACTTTGTCCATCATTATGTAAGAAATGCATAATAAAAGAAAAACACAGATATTTTAATATTTTTGCTATCAAGTTAAAAGTGCAAAAATGCTAGCACAATAAAACTAAACAAATAGTTAAGCTTTTAAAAGTAAATTATTAAACAAAAAATGGTTATGACATTTCTGAAATATTCCTCCAAAGTTAGAAAAAATGAATTGCCATCAAGGATTAGGTCAACTTGAAGAGATAAAGTACACTAAACAGTTGATTTTTTTAAGTGCGATGTAATATTAATCTTTTAAAATTCAATACATATAGGTTTTTTTTTTTTTATTATTATTAACTGCTTGCTCTAAGTGAGGTGTCAAGATTTTTACCCCCTATTCTTTTTCCATGCTGTGTCTGGGAATGGAACTGGGTGTGATGTTCTGGTCTTGGGTTCTCATTCCTGAGGCCAAGAAGTATTATAGAGGGTTGGGTTGTCAGCATTAGCTCTGATTCCTTTCTCAAAAGCGAGGAGGGAGCTTTGCCACTGATTCTTCAACATGTGGTTATTGTCTCTGATAAGCTACTGGTCATGGGCTAATTACAAATGGCTTGAGTACCCACATTTCATATATTATCATCATTCTGATTGTTTTGTTTGTAGGTCTTTGAAGTCAGAAATCATTTCTTTGATCATAGCCTCCTTGCCTCATTCATATACCCTCCAATATTTTGTTTCTTTCTGGTATTACTATGATAGGAGAAGATAGGATTTAATGGGCAGAGAGGGAAAGGGTAGGACCTGAGGTCTCTGGGTGGGGCAAAACACATATTTTGGAACAATGCTAGGAGTGTCTGACCACAGCACACACCCTCAGGTGTAAGGTTCCTGTTAAGAATGTAATAGACACCACCTACTCCCCTGCAGTTTTCCCTCAGGAATTTGAGAAAAGACATAAATATGGCCATAGACCACCCCTCATACAATGAAAATGAGCCAATCAGGAATGGACAACCCAGCACCTAGAGTTATCAAGCCAATAAGGGTAGAACCTGAGAAAGAACAAGGAGGAAGGGAAGGGGGAAGGCTAACCAAAACCTTATAAAACAAAGACCCTTGCCTATTGTCACAGGCATTCACTTTCCAATGTCCCCTCTCTGTAAAGAGAGCTTTCCTACTATTCTTCCTTTCTAACCTTATACTCTAATAAACTTTTGCCTGCTGCTCATTTTGTATCCACCTCTTAATTCTGCAAGTGGCGAGACAAGGAATCCCAGGTATTGTAAAAAAATCCTCCAACATTGGTGGATAACAAGGGTTCCTGCTTTTAGAAAATGAAGGCAGCAGTTTTAACTCTCAAAGAGCTCACACAGTCTACTATGACAGGCAAAAAAGAAATCACAAAACAGCAATACCATGTGGCAAAAGTTTTATCAGAGATTGTTATCTATTTTTAGTAGTGTGGTCTTGGTTAACCATATGAAACATAAGCAGGGTTTTGAGACTAAATAGTACAAGCCCTAGTGTATATTGCTATGTAACAAATTACCTCAGAATTTACTGGCTTAAAACAACATTATCTGGAAGCTTCTGTGAGTCAGATGCCTGGGTCTAGCTTAGCAGGTCCTCTGACTCTGGGTCTCACAAGGCTGCCATCATGGTTGGGCTGTAGTCATCATAAGGTTTGTCTCAGGTGGGTCTGCTTCCAGTATACTCTTGTTTGTTGTCAGGGTTTAGTTTCTTATCAGTTGTTGGATTGAGGGGCTCAGTACTTGGCTGCTATTGCCTGGAGGCTACCTTTCGTTTCTTACGAAACCTCTCCAGAGGGCAGCCCACAGTATGGCAGCTGGCTTCATCAGAGTGGTCAAGTGAGAGGGCAAGAGAGTGTAAGCAAGATAAGAGTTATAGTCTTTTATAACCCAATCTTGGAAGTGACATCTATCACTTTTGCCCTAATCTGTTGGTTAGAAGCAAATCTCTAGGTTCAGCCCACACTCAGGGAAAGAGATTATCCAAGGGCATAAATACCAGGAGGTGATGATCATTGAGGGCCATTTTAGAAAATTTCCACCACACCCAGAATAAAACATTTGTCAAGAAATCCACAAAGTTTGCCTAGTAGGAGGTAAGAGCATATCCCTCAGGCCATTTCTCTTTAGGTTTGGCATGTACTAGATTAGATATAGCCAAAAGAGCTAAAAGAAACTGAAGCATGACAGGGTAATAGACACTTATCACTTATTGAAAGGCTGTGTGCAAGAAACTGTGTCGAGTGCCCCATACTTTCACTTAACCTTCAAAAGATATTGCATGAAATAAGGAGGCAACCTTAGGTGGCAGGGCTGCGTTACTTTATGAGGTTGTGCCCTGCATAACTCTAGGGTCTTCACCAACAGTGTGAGCAGCACACGTGGGAGTGCGCACATAGCGGCAGTGTTTAGTGGTTACATCCTTGCATATGATGTCAACCCTTCCTTACTAGTGGTGTGACCTTGGCAAGTTATTTAAGGTGTCTGAGCTTTAATTTCCTCATCTCCAAAATAAGTAATTGTAAAATTAGGTAACTCAAGATTGCTAGAGGGATTACATGAGATCCTCTTCCTCAGCTTTATCACTATCACTCAATGCTTACTAGGATCTAGGCACTCCTCTAAGTGTTTTGGATATTAACTTTCACAATAACTTTGTGAAGAAGGTATCTTTATGATCTCATTTTTACTAATGATGAAAGTATGGCATGGAGAGGTTAAGTAATTTGCCTAAGGTAACAGTGCTAGGAAATGATCCAACTCCACATTTTTTTTTTAACACTTGCACTATACTGCTCATTCTGCAGTCAAGACCATAGCATAGTAGCCAGCACTTAGTACCTTCTCATTATTAACTCTTATTTTACCTCCATTTTGCTAATGGGAAAACAAAGCCTATGAAGTGGGTAGTAGCTTACCTAAAGAGTGACTTAGCTCCTGAATAGGAGAGCCAAGATTTTAATCCATGTGTAGCCGAATCCAAGGCACATGGTGTTCTTTGTTGTGCTTTGTTTTATTCAAGTAATTATGCCCATTCTGAAGTGGTCTTAGTCTAAAGGAAAATGACCTGAATACCTCCTGGAAGAATTGCTAGTTTAGAGTGTACCACAGATACTCTAATGATATTTATGAGTCTAGACCACAAGAAAAGGATACATTTTATATAATGTACCTTCTGAATAAAGGACTGGAAGTATGTAACATATTTTTAAATGTTTCCATCAAATTAATTAAAGTAGAATCAATTTGATACTACAGTAAGTAAGGTTCAGCTACCCTGGAGAATTTATGTTGCACCTCTCCTTCCTGTGCTGTGTCAGTTAAATGAGGTGTGGCTATGTAAAGAAAGAAGGATAGTGGATGCAATAGCTTTGGATGTTTTGCTACAAATGGACCTCAGCAATTTTAGTGCAGTTTTCTGCATCTTACCGGAAATATAGAATGTTCTATAACTTATGAAATGAATCACATTAAAAGAATGTAATCCACAAAATATACCACTGTTGTTAAAAAGGTATATATATACTCATTCACTATCTGTACCTTTTTTGTATAAGTATATACATATAAGAAACTTATTAATTATGTACTTTATTCTGTGCTGCTGTTATTAAGGAATAGAGAATGGAACTGACAGGTGAAATGTGATGTCTCAGAGAAAACAAGCATTTTGCTTGTAGAGGCATATCCACCACCAGCAAAGTAGGTGCTATTATAAAGTTATGTTCTTCATTCTAAGTTGGCTCTCAACACTGTTTTGGGAAACAAATCAACCTTTTATATTTCTGTAATGATCTCACTGTCCTCATCTTACAAAATATCTAAATTAACCTTTCCTATTTTTTTATCTATCTTTTCTTCCTTCTTACTTTATCTCTAAATGATAATATCTACTTTCATACTGTTGAAAATCTTCGGAAGGCAGTTTATTGAATTCAATAAAGCAAGTGGCCATTGGAGGAGTCAGAACTACTTTTGTTTAGATACCTGTTCTGTTATTTACCAACTAGGAGACAGGAGCAAGTCCCTTAAATTCTATAAATATCATTTTCCTTCTCTGAAAAATGGGTACAAAATGGAACCTTTGGTATATTAGGATGTCCTAAGGATTAAATTATCTAACCCCTATAAGACTCATAGTATGGTGCCTGGCAATTAGGTCAATAAATGTTACTTGTTATTGTTAATATTATTTTATTATATTTTTGTTAATATTATTATTTATTGGTGATATTTTAGGTGCTGAGAGCTTTCAAATCTGTATCTTAGTTCAGATATCTTTTCTGGGGTTTGGGCCTGCCTAAATCCCACATCTAGTTTTCAGTGACACATCTGCTTGGTTCCATTTGTATCGCTGTTAGCTTTCCTCATGACTTGAGCCAGACTCTTGGGAGACCAATGCTATTCACTTTGCCTAATGGAATTGTAAATAGACTCTTTAATATTCCAGGCACTTTCAGTTATTAGAACAGTCCTATTCAGCCTTTAACATCCCAGTCTTGTATATTTTAAGACTTCTGTCTCAAACTCTACTCAAAACTCTGCCTTCAGAGCATAACTAGTACTGTTTGGTCTTCAGTAGCTTTGAACACAATTTCCCCATCTGACTTCCTCTTCTAGGGTCTAACTCCTCTCTCAGGTTCTGGTGGAGAGGAAGGAGATAGAAAAAAAAAAAACACCAAACCTCTGCTTATTGAACTCAGAATGGATGCAATTATTTGTTAATTGATGAGAGGTCTCTGGCTGCCATTGGTCATTTCTGTCGTGAGTCAGAATCTGTTCAGATTCCCTGATGACTTCCTCATATGGGAAATCTAGCTCTGTCTTAGAGCTACCTGTACCCTTAGCTCTTTGCTTGCCCCATAGCATCTTACTGTCCACTTGCCTCAGCCTTAACAGTATAAGTGCAGTTTTACTGTTCCCTCTGTTTTAGCCCTATCTTCTTTCTCTCTTTCCAGCTGATGGTTTCCCAGGGGTAGATTAATGAGTCTGTTGGTTCCACAAATATTCAATTGGGAACAAAACATTTTTCTCCTTTTCTTGTAGAAATCCTACTATTGTATAAGTGATTTTCATGAAGCTGCCCATTTCCAGTGGATTTTGGAAGGAGAAGCATTCATTTAGCTGTATTGAGAAAAGAAGAAATTTGTCTTTTTCCTTGGATACTGCACTTCTGAAAAGGCAATTCACTCTCTTTTCCTCAGTCTTCTATGTGTTGTGACTGTCAGAAATGATGAGCATTGAGTGTAGTAGAAAAGATTTTGGATTCTTGCCCCTCATTTGGCCTTGAAGATAAATGTGAGCCCAACTGTTGATGAATTTCTGAGCTTAGAATGTAGGAACTTTACATGTTTTGCATATAATATCGAGCCTTTGCAGTAATTCCTAGAATGCAGGACCAAATCTCATATGGTCCTTCTGTTATATTCCACTAAAATTTCAATACCAGAGATTTGGGACCATTATTCTTCTGTTCTCAGTTTATGTGTGTGTGTGTGTGTGTGTGTGTGTGTGTGTGTGTGTGTGTGTGTATTTTTTTTTTTTAATTTTTTGTTAATGTTTATTTATTTTTGAGACAGAGAGAGACACAGCATGAATGGGGGAGGGGCAGAGAGAGAGGGAAACACAGAATCGGAAGCAGGCTCCAGGCTCTGAGCCATCAGCCCAGAGCCCGATGCGGGGCTCGAACTCACAGACCGCGAGATCATGACCTGAGCCGAAGTTGGACGCTTAACCGACTGAGCCACCCAGGCGCCCCTGTGTGTGTGTATTTTTAATTGCAGCTTAGTTGACATATAATATATTAGTTTCAGGTGTACAACATAGTAATTCAACAATTATATAATTTTTTTAAATGTTTATTTATTTTTGACAGAGAAAGAGACAGAGCATGAGTGGGGGAGGGGCAGAGAGAGAGGGAAACACAGAATCGGAAGCAGGCTCCAGGCTCTGAGCTGTCAGCACAGAGCCTGACGTGGGGCTTGAACTCACAGACCGCGAGATCATGACCTGAGTGGAAGTCAGATGCTCAACTGACTGAGCCACCCAGGCGTCCCATCAACAATTATATACATTATGAAATGCTCACCATGAGAAGTGTAGTTACCATGTGTTAACCAGACAAAATTATTACAGTATTATTGTCTACATTCCCTATGATATACTTTTTGTCCCTGTGTCTTAGTTATTTCATAACTTGAAGTTTGCACCTCTTAATCCCCTTTACCTATTTTGCCCATCCCCTGACTCCCTCCCCTCTGGCAACTACTAGTTCTCTATGAGTCTGTTTCTCTTTTGTTAATGTTGTTTGTTCATTTGTTTTGTTTTTAGATTCCAAATATAAGTGAAATCATATGGTATTTGTTTTTCTCTGACTTATTTCACTTAATACTCTCTAGTTCATCCATGTTGTCACAAATGGCAAGATTTCATTCTTTTTTATGGCTGAGTACTATGCCAGTATGTATATGTACTACATCTTTTTTATCTACTCATCTATTGATGAACACTTAGGTTGCTTCCATATCTTGGCTATTGTGAATAATGTTGCAATAAACGTAGGGGTGCATTTATTTTTTCAAATTAGTGTTTTCATTTTTTGTTGTTCTCCTTTTATACCTCCAGTGTCTCACATAGTATCTGCAAAATTGTAGGTATTCAGTAAATATTTGTTGAATGGATGAAAAGCCAAACATGATGCATAGAAAAGCTGATCCTAAACTCTATGGTACACAATAGGGAGAGAAGACCCTATTCTGGAAATAAACACCCAGAGAAAGTGCTATCAACATTTTAATACTTTAAAACACCTAAATTTCTTAAATTAGTGCCTTTGATACCTTGTGTTTATTATGTGCATTTCTTTTTTTTTTTTTTTTTATTGTTTAGTTTTGAGAGAGAGACAGAGACAAAGATAGAGAATAAGTGGGGGAGGAGTAGAGACAGAGGGAGACACAGAATCCAAAGCAGGCTCCAGGCTCTGAGCTGTCAGCACAGACAGGCTGATGCAAGGCTTGAACCCATGAGCCATGAGATCATGACCTGAGCTGAAGTTGGATGCTTAACTGAATGAGCCACCCAGGAACCCTGTATTTTGTGCATTTCTGTTCTTTTATGCTTTGGTTTCACTTTCTACTTACTAGTTAAATAATTAATTTATAAGAATTGTGGGGATATATTTAAAATTTTACTGTGTTTCTACAGTGTTCTGCTATAATGTAAATACCATAAAATTATTTCAAATCTGCTCAGGATTATTAACAGGCATGGTCCAAGAACTGTTTTGATTTTTCTTCGTTCTTTGCCACGTCACATTAAAATGATCCCCTTTGCGCTTAAGTAATTTTGTTAAGAGTTTTATGCCCACTTTAGAATGCCAGATTCTTTTTCTAATCTTTAAAATTTCTTTTCTGGAAACTTGATTTCCAAGCAAAGTATTCAAGAGAAAATCTAAATCTAAATTTAGTCTGTCAGATAAATATGAATAAAGTTTTGTGAAAAGTTCTGAATGCCGTCTTTTTATAAAATTTCCTTTAAAAGTTTGGGAATTTTGCTGGGTTCCCAAGTAGATTTACCTGAGAGATTAGCCATGAGCCATTTTAAGGTACATTAGCTTGATCCCTTGATATGAGCGAACTCCTATCTATCTTTGTTAAAAACACAAACAAAAATAATCATAAGGTTCTGTTCCAATACATTGCAATAATGCTTAGAATAGGAAAAAAAGATATAACTGTTTTAAGAAGTCCTGTTCAAAAATTTCTTGGACTTTACAGAGATTGTTAAAAAAAATAACTCACACACTCAGTGGTTGCTTGGCTATTTCAGGTACTTATGGGTATAAGGCTTAGTAAGGCAAGTTACCAGGGAAACCTTTTCCAGAAAAGGATAATTGTGCACTAGGAGTCCATGCATAGCAAGTCTGTAATCTTGCTATGCTTTTATTTCATCTAGGTTAGTCACAGAGGAACAAACATTGTAGAGACTAGATGCTAAGAATGCAGAAGGGTAAAAGCAATTTTTATAACCTTAAGTTGATTATTCAAACTAGTAGTGTGTATAGTAGTACTGATATTATTAATCAAAATAATTATAAGCATTTATAAATCACTCTATAGTTTAAAAATTGCACTCACTGGGGCGCCTGGGTGGCGCAGTCGGCTAAGCGTCCGACTTCAGCCAGGTCACGATCTCACGGTCCGTGAGTTCGAGCCCCGCGTCAGGCTCTGGGCTGATGGCTCGGAGCCTGGAGCCTGTTTCCGATTCTGTGTCTCCCTCTCTCTCTGCCCCTCCCCCGTTCATGCTCTGTCTCTCTCTGTCCCAAAAATAAATAAACGTTGAAAAAAAAAATAAAAAAAAAATAAAAAAATAAAAATTGCACTCACTTAGGGGTGCCTGGGTGGCTCAGTTGGTTGAGCATCTGACTCTTGATTTCTGCTCAGGTTGTGATACCAGGGACATGGAATCAGGCTCTGTGCTGGCGTGAAGCCTGCTTAGCAGTCTCTCTTTCTTCCTCTGTCCCTCTCTCCCACTCATACTCTCACTCTCTAAAAGCAAGCAAACAAACAAACAAACAAACAAAAGAACAACAACCCTGCATTCACTTAAATATGTGTTTTGTGGAGACATTATTACCCACCAGCCTCATCTTTGATGTGAGGAAACTAAAGTCCAGTGCATGGCCCATGACAAACAGGGCATTAAGTAGGAGCCTCAAAGTTGTACCCAGTCTTCTTGAGTCCAGAGCATTTACCTTTTAAATGTCACCCATTTTTCTAAAATAAAGCCAACTCCTGGTCTGTCTAGTGGGAGGATATAGAGGTAGGTTTAGCATGAATTAAAGGCAGCATAGTTTTAGGGCCTCTTACTTGCATGGGTTCATTCCAAAGTCTTGGGATAGGCCCTATCAGTGTTTATATATTTTTATAAGATTTTGTAAGATTTTTTTAAAAAATAAGATTTTTTTTTCAGTCTGTAATAAATCCTTCTACTGCATCTTTGGCTTGGCACTCAAGTAGCGGTAGATAGTTTTGGAATCTGGCTTAGAGGAAATTGATTTGCCAATATACTTTGTTTAATGAGATTTATTTATGTTATTTGTATTCATTCCCCCATAGAGTTAAATCATTGCTAGCCATGCTGATGCAGAGATGTTTTCTAGGAATATTACTATAGCCTGCTGTGTTGACTCAATCAAGATTGAAGCATAAAAGTACAGCATAGGCAGTTATTATAATATGAACTCACTACAGCTTCAGGACCTAAAGTATGTGGGAAGAGGGGAACAAACAGAATAGTTCAGAGCCAGAAGCTAATTTGTGGAAAAGTCTTCCAAATATCAGATGAGTAAAATATAAGTAGATAAATAAATTTTTCACTTATCAACACCTAGTCAAAACAGTCCTCTTCTTGATAGTTTTTCCCAAATATGACAATAATTCTAAAATTTTTCATGTCATTACTAATGACAAATTGTGAAGCTGAAAGTTAATTTAGTAAAGGAAGTTAATTAACGGACATATGTCACTTTCTGATTTTATATTTTTGGTATTGCAACTTAATACAATTTGTAATTTATTGTGGTTTACTTTTTCATTATTTTTATGGATGATTTTATGTGTATAATTTTATATAATTTTTCTTAAAATTATATAAAATTTTGTGCTAGATTGTGCTAGATTAAAGCCTATGAAGCCTGGGTCTTCCACTGAAGTATGTGTGCCCAAAAAGTATTTGTTGAATGAATAAAAATCTACAGGAATTGGTTTTGACACGAAGGTGATTTGATATACTGAAGTTCTGACCTTAAGAAATTGTGGGTGGATTCTGTCTTCCAGACTGGGAGATAGCCCTGTACTGTATGAATCTTGTGTAATGTATAGATTTATTATATTTCAACTCTAGTACCTACCCAAAGCTAATGACTTGCATTCTATATTCAGAGATTTTCTCTTCTTTCCCAGTAACTTAGCCTCTTGCCCTCACAATATGTCAAACAGAACCTTTAGTTTTGAAAACTTAGGCTCATCAAAGTGATGCAAATGGATTATTATAGATTGGGAAGGATTCCAATAGAAGTGGTTCATTCTGGGAAAGATGTTAGAGATGTTCGAGTCCTTGAGTTTGGGTATCATAGATGATGGAAGGCTGTTGGGACTAATAAGGATCAGCGTCTTGTTCCCCCAAAACTCACGGTTCATGGAAGTGATGGTTCTTCAACAAGGCTTAGAGGTCTGGGTCATGACACTAGAAGTCATGGCTTGAGACACTTGTTAGCAGTTTCTGAAGTCCTGATTTATCACACAGTGGGTAGAAACACTAGTGTATTAAGAGGTGCTTGGATGATTGGATGGTTCATATCGCAGCAGGGTCATCTAGATTGAAGACCATAGTTTCTTTTTTCCAATTTGCTGACCTGTGTAATGAAACCATATCATCGCTCAACCACCCCATCCCATCACTCGAACCAAAGACTTTTTTGTATACATAATGACCTTAAAGTAGTAATTCTCAGAGTGTGGTCTCCTTTCCACATTTCAGAATCGCCTGTAAACATTTTGCAAATACAGATTCTCAGGCCTACTGATCAGAAGCTCTAGGGAGCAGTGCTGTAGAGAAAATAAATATGTATTATATATGGATTAATGGTATTTCACACAAGTGGGGAATAGGAAGGTCAGCTGGGCCTCACAGGATGGGAAACAGAAACAGGAAGCCCATCAGGAGACAAGGTAATGACACAGATTTTTTTCTAGATACAGAATAGCATAGTCTATTCTGGCCTTGCTCTGTGAATCTGAACATTTCCTTGTTTAAAGATTTTTTTTCCTGCTTCTCTATAAATATGGCTTAAGACCCCCCCCCCCCACTTTTGTTCCACAAACGCTCAAGCAGTTAACAGAGATTGACTATGAATCCAAAACCCCATTTTAGGAGAAAGATTTGATTGCGTCCATTTGGAAGGATTATGGCTGGGCTAACATGATCATATGGGACAAATAATGCTGTGGGGGGCTCAGCTTGTGTGTAGTAAGTCAGTTCCGAGAAAAGGGGTTCATGTATCTTATCTATATAGTGAACAACAGGATTCCTAAGACTGAAGACCACTAACATTATGGGTTACATTTCTAATTTTTATTAAATTTCTTGCCTGCAGTTTGATTCTTTTGTACCTTGACTAAGTCCTGTGCTCATTTCCATATGCTTGGGCATATGAAAATAAATCAGGTTTGGCAAGAAAGTTAAATTTCTGCTGAAGTAAGAGGTAGTTGGAAGTCTGACTTTTATGCTGGGGTTTTTATTGCTTGCTTAACACATAAATTGTATTTCCTCCAAAATTCTGAAATAACAGCTCAATAAATAACTACTAATATTGCAGTTCAAGCATTTTAATTAAACATCTTTAACTTCCACTACTGTAATATTCAAGTAGTGTATGGTGCAGTGAGCCTGCTTGGTTGCAAAACTGGAAGCTTTCTAGTAATTTAAGCAACATTTCAAATGAATTTAATTTTAACTCAGACTCTAGGTAACTAAGAATTATTTTTACTAATATCTAAAAATAATCACAGATTTGTTATACCTTTAATCTTTATTTGGTTTCTTTATTGTTAATAAACACAGTTATTTCCAAGTCTAGGTTTTTATTTATTATTTCCTTATAGCTAATTATGGTGAATTCTCAATTCCATGCAGTAAGATGAGGTTTCAGATCACAATGCCTTCAGGGTATAATCCAGAAATGTTTTCATTTATGGGTCTGAATATAAATATTTTTGGTGTTCTGGGCCACATATAGTCTGTCACATAGTCTCTTCTTCCTCCTCTTCCCTATCTCCTTACTCTTTCTTTTGCTCCTTCCCCTCTTCCTCTTCCTTCTTTGTAACTTACTCTTAGCTCATGGGTCGGTCATGTAAAAACAGGCTGCAGGCTGAGTTTGGCCTGTGAGCTGTAGTTTTCTTACCCATGATTATAATCCAAAAAGGAACTCGAAAGTGATTGAATTTTCTCTCTTCAAACTCATGAATTATCAATCATCCTTTTGTGATCAAATTATATGATCAGATTATGGCGTAGAAAGAGGGCGAAACACGTAGAGCAAGGGAAGGGAGAACAAATTGATAAATTACTTCAGAATTAGTAATAGAGAAGATATTTATAAGCATCTATGTCATTTCAGATACTAAATAAATATATGTTGTTCACTTAATCTTCCAAACCACACTGGTAGGTTTTACAATACCCACTGTATAGGTTAGAAAACAGATGTGAAGAGGTAACATTACTAAGTAACTTAAACTATTTGTCAAGGTTCCCTCTCAGGTTTGTTTGGCACATAAAACCCATCTTCTTTGTGATATACCACATTGTGATCTTTCATAGGATAGAGTGAGGAATACTATACACCTTACCACAAATTTGTAAACATTAAAAAAACTGCTTTCTAAAAGCATCTTATAAAATTGCTAAGATGTTAAAAGAATTTTACAAGTGCTTATTAGAGTCAGTAAGTGCAAATAAATTCAAACTATTTAGAAATAACATTATCTGTGGGGTGCCTGGGTGGCTCAGTTGTTTAAGCATCTGACTCTTGATCTCAGCTCAGGTCTTGATATCAGGGTTGTGAGTTCAAGCCCTGTGGTGGGCTCCACATTGGGCTCTGCATTGGGTGTGAAGTCTACTTAAAAAAAAAAAGAGAGGGAGAGAAATAACATTGTCTTTAATGATAATATATTGTTTTTTCGTAATACATATAGTTTGAAAGTTCCAAAGTTTTTTTCCTAATAAATTGAAATGATTTATTCCCTAAAATGTGCATATATCTGTTCCCTTTCTCCATATCAGTACACTTAAAATCACAATCTATTCATTAAATATTCAAGATAAATATGAAACTATTGTTTTACACTGTTTTTCTGAGGCACTGAAACATAAAAGAAGGAGCTGAAATAAACTTGCTTAGTCACTGGTGGAGCTAAGACTGCCATTGGAATTATATACATATTCTTAAGCTAATGGATGCTTTACTAGATTGCCTCTTATATGTTGCTTTATGTTTTAGGGAGAGCATTTTCCTTATTTCTAATGAATATACAGCTGGACCTACTTTTCTCAAATTAGCTTATCATCAAAGCTATTATTCCATAAAAGTACATCAGATGTTACTTAAATCTAGCTTGATTACAAATATCCCTACAGTTTTATTCAATTGCTTCACTCTAAACACTATGCCATCAAACCATTTAATTTGTCCATCTCTAGAAGTTTTATTTAAATTGTTTAATATTATGGGAATTAAATAACTCATTACCCAAACCATAAAGGGAGGTCATAACACAATAATAATGTTACCATCTGAATATTAACTTTTCCTAAATCTCCAATATAGTAATAAAATACTGTATCAACTCTTTTTTTTATGTTTATTTTTATTTTTTAGAGAGAGAGAGACAGAGACAGAGACAGAGAGTGAGTCAGCGAAAGAGGGAGACACAGAATCCGAAGCAGGCTCCAGGCTCTGAGCTGTCAGCACAGAGCCCGACATGGGGCTCCAACCCACGAACCATGAGATCATGACCCAAGCTGAAGTCGGACACTCAACCGAATGAGCCACCCAGGTGCACCTGTATTAACTATTAGTATAGCTTTGTGAGATGTAGTAGCTATCAGTTTATATTTTGACTTTATAGATGAAGAACTCATGCATTAAGCATAAAAATAATTTCAGAATGTTTCATGGCTTAATGGTCTTTTACAGAACAAGAATGTCTTGATCTGTTTGGGCTTCTATAACAGAATACCATAAACTAGGTGGCTGAAGCAACAAACATGTATGTCTCACTGTTCTGGAGGCTGGGAAATCTGAGATCAAAGCATTGAGAGATTTCTGGTAAGAGCCAGCTTCCTGGTTCATAGACAACCATCTTTCTTCTGTGTCAAATGGCTAGCAAATTGTTACTGTTTATTGGTGGGAGGCCTCAGTGTCTCTCCATATGAACCTCTTCACAGGCTGCTTTATTGTTCTTACAACATGGTTGTTGGCTTACCCCCTGGTGAGCGATTTTAAGATCATAGGGCAAAAGCAACAATGCCTTTTATAACCTAGCCTCAAAAGCTACATATTGACTCTTCTGTCATATTCTGTTTGTTACAAGTGAGTCAACAAGAGTAACCCATATTTAAAAGAAGGAAAATTAAACTCCAGTTTTTAATGGGATAAGCATCAAAGAATTTTCAAATTTATTTTAAAATCATCATATTGTTTTTTGAAGATTTTAAATACTTCTTACAATTTAAAAAATACATGAGCTCAGATTAAGAAGAAATTAATGAAAAAAAAATGACCCCCGGAAATGAAGATCATGTGATTAATATAACAACAGATAATGGAAGTGATTGAAAACCCAGTAGGAGTGGGAGAAGCAGGCAAAATGAATTGGAAATGAACAACTAATTAAAAAGGATTTGTGGTAAATTAAATAATGCCCCCAAAGATACCCATATCCTAATCCCTGGAATTTATGAATGTTATCTATATGGCAAGGGTGACTTTGCAGATGTGATTAAGTATCTGGAGATGGAGAGATTATCCTGCTGGCCCCTAATGTAATCACAACTGTCCTTACGGGAAGTAGGTAAAGAGATATTTGACCATGGTGACAGAAAAGGAGAAAGTGATTTAATAAAGCAGAGATGTATTTAAAGATGGAATGTTGTTGACTTTGAAGATGCAGGAAGGGGCTATGGTCCAAGGGATGCAAGGAATGCCAGTCTAGAAGCTGGAAAAGGCAGGAAAACAGATTATCCTCTAGAACTTCCAGAGGGAGCATAGCACCACCCACACCTTGGTTTTTGCCCAGTGAAACCCACTTCACATTCCTGACCTCTAGAGCTGTAAGAGAGTGTTTATTGTTTTAAGTCACTATGTTTGTGGTAATTTATTACAGTGTCTATAGGAAGATAAAAAAGGTTGGAGAGAAATTTGTATGGAAGAGAGACTAAGGAGAATTTCAAGTACCCATAATTATTTTGATTGAAAAATATAATAGAAAGATTGAAAGCTATAGTTCAAGAAATGTTTTAGAACCAAAATATTTGAATCAAAAATTGGAAAGCAATACTATATCCTAAAAAAATTATCACAGAAAAATCCATAGTCATTCTGATAATCTCTACATTTTTAAACACTTTTTTTTTAATGTTTACTATCTGTCTTTGAGAGAGAGACAGAGCATGAGCAGGGGAGGGGCAGAGAGAGAGAGGGTAACACAGAATCTGAAGCAGGCTCCAGGCTCTGAGCTGTCAGCCCAGAGCCCGACGTGGGGCTCGAACCCACAAACTGTGAGACCATGACCTGAGCCGAAGTCAGATGCTTAACTGACTGAGCCACCCAGGCACCTCATAACAATCTCTACATTTTTTTTTAATGTTTATTTTTGAGAGAGAGAGAGAGAGAGAGACAGACAGACAGACAGAGTGCTAGCACACACAGGGAGAGAGAGAGGGAGACACAGAAACTGAAGCAGGCTCCAGGTTCTGAGAGCTATCATCACAGAACCCAATGCAGGGTTTGACCTCACGGACTGTGAGATCATGACCTGAGCTGAAGTCAGACACTTAACCAACTGAATCACCCAGGCACCCCGACAATCTCTACATTTTAATTGGCATGTTTAGACTCTTTATATTTAACGTAATTTTAAGTGTATTTGGATTTAAGTCTAGTATCTGCTGTTTATTTCTTATTTGTGGCGTATATTCTTTTTCCTGATGTTCTGCCTTAATTTATTAAAAAAACTTTTTTTTAATGTTTATTTATTTTTGGGAGACAGAGAGACAGAGTGTAAGCAGGGGAGGGGCAGAGAGAGAGAGAGAGGGAGACACAGAATCTGAAGCAGGCTCCAGGCTCTGAGCTGTCAGCACAGAGCCCGATGTGGGGCTTGAACTCATGAAGTGCAGGATCATGACCTGGGCCAAAGCTGGATGCCTAACTGACTGAGCCACCCAGGCACCCCTCTGCCTTTATTTAGATTGTGTGTTTTAATATTCTATCTTATCTTCATTATTGCCTATTGGCTCTACTTTTTTTGCAGCAGCTCTAAAGTTTAAAATATTTAAGATATATTTATCACCATTCACCTTCAAGTAATATTAGACCACTGCATAAATAGTGTAAAAACTGTACAATTTTACACTCAATCACCCTCATTTGTGCCATTTTTGTCATGCGTTTTATGTCAATATGGGTCATAATCCCCACAATATGTTGATATTATTTTTGCTGGCAATATTCAATTATCTTACAGTTTTTTAATGAAGAAAAAGTTTTTTGTATTTTGACATTTACTGTATGCCAGCAATAAAGACAAAATACTTTGTGCATACAGGCAAAGAGGTTAAGTTATCCAACAACAAAATATATCAAGCTGGCCACAGACTTTCCAGTAACATATAATACTGGAAGATTGTGATCTGAGACTTATATATCAGTCCAAATATTATTTAAATGTAAATGGAACAAATATTTTTGAATTTACCTAAAAAAGAAACTATAAAAATTATCTGATATTTGAAAAAAATCCAGAAAATTTCTTTAAATGGACAGTTGGATATAAAATGGATGGGTTACTTAGGAGACTGAAAGATCTGAAGAAATTAAAGACAGTAAAACAAAAAGTAAATAATTAATGAGAAATAGTAAAGAGAAACTAAGAGATGTGGAAAAATGAGAACATCTAACTATATCTAATTAGAGTTCTAATTTTTAAACCAAAAGAAAAATCTTTAAAGCAGCCAGAGAGAAAAATAAAATGATTATTTACAAAGAAATATAACTATTCTGACAAGTGACTTGTAGCTGCATCAAGGAAAGCCATAAGGCAGTGGGATAAAATCTTCAGAGACTGGAGAGAAAATAATTGTCATCACGGCATTTTAAGGTATACAAAAAGAGAGAAAGAAAACTTTCTATTAACTTCTCACTAAAGAACCTTTAAAAGATACATTTTATTTGGTATTTGTATTTCTCTGACTTATTTTGCTTAGCATTAATACTCTCCAGCTCTATCCATGCCATTGCATATGGCAAGATTTTGTTCTTTTTAATGGCTAAAATTCCATTGTGTATATATGTACCACGTGTTCTCTATCCATCAGTTTGTGAACACTTGGGCAGTTTCCACAATTTGGCTATTGTAGATAGGCTGCTATGAACACCACGGTGCATGTATCCTTTTGAATTAGTATTTTTCTGTTCTTTGTGTAGATACCTAGTGGTGCAATTGCTGGGTCATAGGGTGGTTTTACTTTTAACTTTTTGAGGAACCTCCATACTGTTTTCCGAAGTGGCTGCACCAGTTTGCTTGCATTCCCACCAACAGGGTAAAAGTATTCTCTTTTCTTCATATCCTTGTCAACACGTGTTTCATGTGTTGTTGATTTTAGCCATTCTGACAGGTGTGAGGTGATATCTCATTGTAGTTTTGATTTGTATTTCACTGATGATGTTGAGCATCTTTTCATGTGTCTGTTGGCCATCTGTATGCCTTTGGAAAAATGTCTATTCATGTCTCCTGTTTCTTAACTAGATTATTCATTTTAGGGTTTTATTAAGTTCTTTATATGTTTTATATCCTAATGAAAATAGACTTTTAACCATAGAGAATTGGTGGTTATCAGAGGAGGGGTTGGGAGAAATGGGTTAAATAAGTGATGGAGATTAAGGAGTGCACTTGTGATGAGCACTGGGTGTTGTATGGAAGTGTTAAATCACTGTATTGTACACCTGAAACTAACATAAAACTGTATGTTAACTAACTAGAATTTAGATAAAAACTTGAAAGAGTGGGTGATGGGGATTAAGGTGTGCACTTGTGATGAGCAACAGGGTGATACATGGAACTGTTGAATTATATTGTATACCTGAAACTAATATAACACTATATTTTAACTAACAAATTAAAAACTTAAAAATAAATAAAAATAGTTTGTGTTATAAAAAAGAAATATAAAAGGTTAATACTTCCTGGGAAAAAATTTAAAAAAATAAATGTTTCATTTGAAAAATAATGACAGAAGGTCTGAAATGAGAGAAGAAAATGGTAAACATTTGAGTAAATATATTATGTCCCAATTTGTGAGGTAATAAAAAGATGAACTACTATAAATTTAAAAAAAAGCCCTGAGCTTCTGGACAATAGAAGTTAAAAGATATTGATTTTAAAGTATTTTAAGCTTTTATACTTTTTCTTTCAAGTCTAGATTTTGATGGAAAATTTCTAAAGTTATTAAAATAAAGTGGCATGATTAAATTAACTTTAAAACTATACAAGGAAAAAGCAGAATGAATAAAAGAAAAATTGAAGAAACTACATGCATTCAAAAGAATGCAGGAAGACGAAAATGAAAAATAGAGAATCATATAGAATCATATAGAAAAAGTAAAAACAAATATAACACAGTAAATGTAAATGTTAGACTCAATTATCCATGTAAAGACAAATTTTCAAACTAGAGTGAAACAAATACTAGAAAAAGTTATAGTAGGCAAATGTAACTAAAAGAAAGCTAGTTTAACTCCTTTAATGTAGTGGCTATATTGAGCCATCAGTGTTTATGGAGTATAACTATGAAACCGACTTTACCTTTGTTACCTACTATTTTTTAATACCTACTCAATGCTTTAAAGGTGATTACTACTTTCCTTGCTATTCAGTGACAATTCTAGATCCCATGACTTTTATGTTTACTCTTAGAAAAGAATTCCAATATTACATTATCTTGCAAAACAGATTCCTTTCCAAACATTATTGAACACTTCTACATTCATTGAAGGATTTAGCTGTAATTGGATAGTCTTTGGGAAAGGAGCTATATTGTAGTTGGAAAAGAAGTAAAGGGTATATCCAAATTTTTATTTGACTGATTTAAATTTTTATTTGACTGATTTTTCTCCTGTGGGGTCCTCTCATGGCTTCTCTGAAAACATACGCCCATCAAACTACAACTTTCTTAGTGGGCAATGGCTCTTCTTCAGATGATGCTCTTTTATCAGGTGCCCCCGCAGTACTTTTCACATTGTCTTTTTGTTATGATCATCTTATCCTAGTAATAAGTTGTCTTAAGTAGTGACTTTTTAAATTTCTTTTTCAACGTTTATTTATTTTTGGGACAGAGAGAGACAGAGCATGAACGGGGGAGGGGCAGAGAGAGAGGGAGACACAGAATCGGAAACAGGCTCCAGGCTCTGAGCCATCAGCCCAGAGCCCGACGCGGGGCTCGAACTCACGGACCGCGAGATCGTGACCTGGCTGAAGTCGGACGCTTAACCGACTGCGCCACCCAGGCGCCCCAAGTAGTGACTTTTAAAAATGATCCCATACTGACATTCCAACTATGAATTTCACATTTGATTTTGGGATTCAAGAACCTTTGTAAGAAACAAGTTATTAGAACTTCTGCAGACTTTTTTTAACTTTATCAGACCTGAAGTTCTCAAGCAGTTTGGAAATAGTAGCATGGTGACAGATGCCAGTAGCTTGTCTTCCATAGTTTTGGCTGATCAGAAGACAATGATCCCAAATGGATTTAGAGTTTATTATTTACAGCACAGCAGGCGGCATGAGCTGCAGGTTCACGTCAGTTTTCCTTTTCCTGAAAGTTTTACAAGAAGTGATCTGGAAGTGGATCCAGGTGGATTCTGTGCCGAGTAGGTCAGTGTCAAAGCTGAGGAACACTGATCTTAGAAAACCTCCAATCTTTTTTTTTTTTTTTTAATTTTTAAATGTTTATTTATATTTGAGGGGGGGGGTGCAGGGGAGGGGCAGAGAGAGACAGAGACAGAATCCAAAGCAGGCTCTAGCCTCTGAGCTGTCAGCACAGAGCCTGACACGGGGCTCCAATTTATACGAGCAATGAGATCATGACCTGAGCCGAAGTTGAACGCTTAACCCACTGAGCCACCCAGGCACCCCAGGAAACCTCCAATCTCATGAGAGACTGCTGGCAAACCTACCCATCTTCTCTGGAGAGAGACCTTATCTTTATTACCTGGTCTATAAACAAGTACCTCTGGGGAGAAAGGGAGACATCTCTATCATTATTACCTTGTAATGTTTTCAGGAGAAAAGATGTCTCTATCTTTATTATACATAAATGTGAATAAACTTTCTCCAGAGTGAGTCTCTGTTTCTATCCTGCCAGGGCCATCTGAAAACCATTCCTGATGAAAGAGTCATGGAGCAAAAGGGCTGTTAATGACTAAACATGTATAAATATGAAAGATACATAGGGAATTATTTCTAACATTTTATATTTCTGTCTGTGGTGATAGTGGAAGGGTTGACTCCTAGTAGTACAATGAATAACTATTCTTATTTAATCCTTTCTATCCCTTTTGATATGTTTTGATGCTCCGTGTGAGCAAATGATTTTTAAATATGTGAAACCAGTTCTCAGATCCATCATTTGAAAATATAGTCTTGCTGCACCCTTTACTTTGGAATTTCCTACCTGTTGCATATTGATGCCACATGAGAAAACTTTCATATAAGCTGCCTATTACTTAAATATCAGACAAGAAAGAATTTAAGACAAAGAATTACTAGGGAAAAATAGCATGCCTTGGTAAAAAGTTCTTTTCACTATGAAAATTCAAAATTCTAAAGTTGCATGCACCTAGTATTTAGTTTTAAATATCTATGAAAACCACTGACACATTTGTAAGACAACTGACAAATATACCATCTTATTGGGAAATACTAAACTTTCTAACTCATTTTATGAGGCTAGTAAGGCCTTGATAACAAAAACTGATAAGAAACAAAGATTTTATAGAGGTATTTCACCAAAAACACACAAAACAATTAAGTAAATATTAAGGAATAGAATTCATCAAAGGCTAACACATTATTATGAAATTGGAATTATAGGAATGCAGCATTAGAATTAGAAAAATCAATGTATCTTTAATAATTTAAAGGACAAGAATGATATAATCATATCAAGATATAAAATATAATTGAAAAAATGTAACACTAATTCAATATTTAAAAAAAACAACTTCTTAGAAAGAAAATTCTTGAAGAGAACTTTAGCCTGCTAGAGCTATCCATAAAAATTCATACCAAACATCACTCCTAAGAGAATTTCTTTAAAATTTAGAAACAAGACTTGTCTACCTGATATCACCACTTTAAGTCAACATTTTTGTAGTTATCAGTTTTTTAATGTTAATTAAAATAATAACATTTGGAATACATGTTTAGAAAAAAACCTAAATGATTATTTTCAGCCAATATAATTGTCTACTTGAAGAACCAAAAGAAATTTATAGAGAAGTTATTAAAACTAATGAGAGTTTTACAAGGCTATAATATATAATATTGATATTTAAATCAATTTTATTTTTCTTTCCCATCACAACTAATTAGAAAATGTGATTTAAGAAGATATTTGCAATAGCAACATAATGTTTTTTGAATATAACAAAATGTTTAAGATTCCTATGGAGACAAACACAGCCCTTATTGAAAGACATTATTAAATAAGACCTAAATACGTAAAATGATATATCATAGTCATGGGTTGAAGTCAATATTATAAAGAAAGTTTAGTATGATGTTCCAAAATGACAAGTTATACAGACTCAGTTTCTTATGTTCTGTAATATGAAACCTCTAAATGTCTCTGGTAGTTATAATAAAATACTAATAGTAAATTCAGGTATTAAAATATACAAAATGTGTTGATATATCTTAATAAAAGAGCTATGAGTTAGGGACTATCAGCCATGCAAAATGAAAAGAACACATCATTTTGGGGAAGATATCAAGTCTCAAAAATTAAAATCACATGACAGAAGTTTAAAAAATTCATGTTGAATCAAGTAAATCTTCACATTAGTAATGGTCTCATTCTAATAACTGGTGGCTGTTGAATCATTTATATGTAAGCCACCAGGTCTTATTAGTCCCAACCAAATTCTGCAACCTGGATTCCTGTGAAGGAATGAAAATTATTCAGAAATCATAGGAAACTATCAATATAAAAAAGCAATAACCTTGGAAGTTATAATAATAATAATAAATAATTTATATCTATGGTGTTGATGCTTTAGATCAAGTTAGGCACACTGTGCAAAGCTGAGTTTATAATCTTTGTACCTGTGCAGGTTTGTCTGCTATTTAAAGGAGAGTATTTGGAGACTCAGCCATAATAATAATTTAAATTTTTTAAAGAAGGTATTGAGTAAAATATGTAGTAGTTACTGTTTAAATTCTTGAGACAAATTGGCTTTCAGAATTTATTTAATGGAGATGTAACATCAATACATCAAATATTAAGCCAAGTACAAATAACAGCAAATATGTCTCTTCACATGTATGATTAGTTCTCACAACTAAAACACTGGTACTGCAGTGATACAGAGGTGCACAGCCAGATCCCCTCTGCTGGCCCAAAACTTTCCTTTCTGCAGGTGTTATGAGTGTTGTGTGATGATGATTCATTCACAGGTAGTCAGTCCCTCTAGTAATTACTTCTTGCTGAAAGGAGTTGTCTTTTCCAAGGTTATGCCCCTTCCTAGGGACAGCCTCCATTCAGTGGTTGATGTGGGGACATAAAGTCTCAGATTTCAACGTGGGACAGCGAGAAGAGCCATCATGGCTGCAGAGCTCCTGTAGGACGGGCTGAGGCCTTTGTTGCAATAGTGTCACCCTGTTCTGGGTGTTCCAGAGCAGACATTCCCCAGTTGATCTTCTATATGCAAATCTCTGTTCAAAATCTGTTTCCTAGGGAGCCCTACCTAAGGCAGGGCTAACTTATTTTTTATTTCCATAAAAATATTTACTAAATTGACAACTATATGATAATTGTTGAGTTATTGGTTTAGGCATTTGAGATACGAAGACATATTTCCTAATCTAAATTTTCAATTTATATGGGTAGGCAGGGCATATATATAAAACACTGCTAAACAATATATATACACTGTGAGCCAAATGTGTGAAAAAGAGAGTATATATTATAGGAAGTCAGGGAAGGGAGAGATCTGTCTTCTTGAGCTGTGAAAGATAAGCAGGATTGAAGTAAAAGGAGATAGTATTATTCCTGGTATGGTGTAAGGCAGTTTGTTCATACTCTTTAATAACATGTATCAGGTGGCACCATGATTTATATAGTTCACAGTCCTCTTTTTTCAACTGGAGTGTGAATTTCTCATTGATGGGTCCATATTATTCATCTTTGAATCCACAGAAAGTAGAATGTTTACTAATTTACTAAATATTTATGTAGCACTAATTAGTCAGATAGTTTGCCAGGCACTGGACATTAGTATATAAATGAAGTATTGTCTCTGCTTTCCAGGAGCTTACTGTCCAGAGAGGAAGATTATTAATAGACACTTAAATAGATGATTTAGACACATCGTGACAAGTGATAGTCATTAAATAAATACGTATTTATTTAATGGATGTGCCATTTATATTCCAGGTGCAGTGCTGTTTATGATGAAATAATCAACAAAGTGCTCTGGGAGCACACAGCAGAGACCCTCAGCCCACATGGAGAAGAATATATTGTTTAATGAAGGCTTCCCATAGGAGGTGATGTTCAAGTGTGTCCTTAGGTGAGGGGACTCTCTTTCTTTGGGATCGGTTCTCTGAGAAGGACCCAGCTGAGAACTGTCAGCTGCTTTGCTTCTAGTAGCAGGTGGATTGAGTGCTTTCATTATGCACGTCATTTGGGCTGCACACAGCAGTATCCACCTTGGTGATTTGGTGAGAACAGAGGTTCTTAAGCTGGAGGGTACATTGGAATTATCTGGAGGGCTTTTTATTTTTATTCTTTAAAATTTTATTTATTTATTTATTTATTTATTTATTTATTTATTTATTTATTT
>NW_024412388.1:57126310-57151260 GCF_014898765.1 Herpailurus yagouaroundi
TTTATTTATTTATTTATTTATTTATTTATTTATTTATTTATTTATTTATTTATTTATTTATTTATTTATTTATTTATTCTCAAGTTAGTAGATCCCAGGGGTGCATCACTTATGTGTGACACCCAGTGCTCATTCCAAGTGCCGCCTGGAGGGCATTTTAAAACATAGATTGGTAGGCCCCATCCTCAGGTTTTCTGATTTAGTAGATTAGGAGAGGGGCCCCAAATTTTCATATCTAACAAGTTCCAGTGACGCTGATGATGCTGGCTTAGGATCCACACTTTAAGAGCCACTGATGTAGAGAAAGCTGTATTTGAAATCCACTTCAGGTTGTTCATTGTGAGTAAGTAAAGTTTTGATAATATTTACCGAATAAGTATCACCAAGTTCAAGAATCCTCCTTACAACTGAGGGAGAAAAAACATGATTACAGTGCAATGTGATAAGTGCTGTAAGAAGTTAGTGCAAAGTGTTAGCAGGGTTTGAGAAGAAAATGGCTAATTTTTCCTTAGTGCATCATGAGAATCTTGACAAAGTAAGTGAAATTACCTTCTGGTTGTGAGTAAATTATTTATTATCTTTGCATTTTAGTTTCCCTATTAGTAAAATGTAGATATTAATAATGATATCAGATGATGGTTGTTAGGGTTAATTAAGATAACACACGGGAAATTATCTTATAATTTGAAGTAATATTCAAAGTTCTAGCTTTTGTTCTTTGCTTGATTATCTTTCTAGAATTCTTTGCTTGCTTGTTTAAGTATTTATGACTGCACTGTTGTAGTAAAATAAATGATACTTTCATAGGCTTTCAGATTTTTTCTTTTGTTTTACTGGTAATACACAAGGAAACAGGATGGAAGCCGCTATTCACAGTCTAACTTAAATGAGAAGAATTAATTACAGTTTTCCTTTGTCATATAAACTTTGCCTTTATTACAAGAATTTGGAAAAGTTGAAAATTATTTATTGAGAGATAGGAACATTATCTAAACGATACAAGAATGGGTGTACATTTGGTTAGAACTTCTATTCTTGGATTTAAATTTCATCTCTGGAATTTTTTTTATTTTTTAAAAAATAAATTTAATCTCTTTTGCCACATGATGGTAGTATTGCTTTTCTTGTTAAGCCACAAAAATAGATTTCAAATGCCAGTTGAAATCATAAAAAATTATATTTCTCCAAGGAGACCTAACAATAAAAAATTAGTTTCATAAAGAAATAAGGACTCCTACACATTTATGTTATTTTTAAAGAGCAGGAAACATCAATGTCAGTGTTTCCTAAGGAGAATTGCCATTTCTTCTTTAGGAAACAGATCTTTGCATGTCAGGAACGTTCTCATCCTTTCTCTTCTTGCCAGAATTTTGTTTTAGGCATTGTCTTTCAAATTGCTGCCCCTTTCAATTGGGTTGACCAAGATAATTTATTTCCTTGTAAGCTGATGTAGATATTTATCTTGAAGAAGAGACATTTTAAATGGCACTTATATTGGTTGTATTTTACATAATCTTTTACATCAGATTTAGAATTAGAAGCTAACTTAGAAGTTGTCTAGTGTGACCCTCTTTGCATTCAATAATTTTTTCTGTATCATCCAGAACAGATGGCCATGCAGTTTCTCTGCTGCCTCTAAAGATGCCCTTCAAGGCAGCCTCTATTCTTTGTAGGACCCCTAGTAAAAGAGCTTGCTTGTTGTTGTGCTCAACATAATGTGGTGTTGCTTGGAAGCTGTGAAGCTTCTGTTTGCTTGAATTCAAAACCATTTCTTTTGTCTGGAGGCAACCATCTTGTTGAGAGAATGAGTCATCGGATAAAATTATGAAATGCAGTTTGCTGCATACTGTCGTCAGTCACAATCTGTCCCACAAATCAAAAAATATTGAAGAAATATAACAAGCTAAATTTCATACTCTGAGAGATCTGGGTTTAATATGTCAGAAATTTATTTTCTTCATGACCATCATGGATTTACTGAAGTATTGAAACAACTAGGACTTTTGGTTGTCCTTTTCCCAGAAGGGCAGTATACATTAACATTAAATTTTACAATAAGGAGGTGTAGTAGAGGAAAATAAATTTCTTTGTCACCTTGTTAATTGGGGGGCATGGTGTGTTGAGAAGGCACACATGTCTCAGCAGGGCCTTGGTTATTTTCTCAGAGGATGCATTTTCTATCACCTACTTGTTCACTGCTCTATAACCTGTTGAAGGTAAGATGGTAGGAGAGAGGTTTGTGCAAAGATTTAGACTGAGTAAACTGAACTTACAGGAGTCTGAATGGCAATGGGGTCACCATGGGTCCAGAATGCATTTCTCAGCTTTGTAGATTTAGAAATGTCCTCTTAATGGTTCAGCAAGGGGCTGATTATGCTCTGGGGGAACCCACCACATTAACTGATAGCAGAAGAGAATGTGATATAAACCTGAATGCTTCTTTATTACATTTCTGATGAGAAGTTCACCTGGAAGATAATTCACAGTGGTCATTGTCCATGCCATAGCATTTTGGTGGATATTACAGTATCAGCTCCCTGAGGGACACTATGCCAAGGTATAGAGATGAATCAGACCTTATACGACATGCTACTTCTGCAGATGGCTAATTACTTCCATTTTGTATTCATTTTGTTGGTTATAATTTCAGAGGGTGATATTTCTGACTCTGACCTCCTGAAGCTACTTATGCATGACAACTGCATAGATTGTTATGATTGTAAATTTTATGATGTCCAAATCTAAAAATTAAATATGAATCGTGTTTTTTCAAGTGCATGCCATTAATAATGATTTTCTGTGATTACATAGCATTTTGACTAGAAAGGTAAGGAAAAAAAATTGAATTTCCTCATATTTTGGTTAGACATGGCAGACATTGATTAAATAAGATATAAAGAGTGAAAAAAATGGAGTACTAATGTGAGCACACAGAATTAGATAACAATTTAGTCTTTAAGAGGAAAGGTCAAATATTCATATAATGTCCATCTTCTTTAAAATATCAATGTTGCCTTTTTTTTACTTGATGAAGGGCATCTATCTGTATCTATATATCTATCTCTCTGTATATATTTGTTCACTCAGAAAAATTCATTAATGCTTAACAAATACCAAGGACTGTGTTAGGCATGGAAGAGACAAAAATAAATAAGATATTTATAACATAGTGGGAAAGACTAACAAGTAAACAGGCAATTCTAATTAAGTAGGATGTAAAGAAACACACAGTGCTACTGGTACTCGTGAGAGTGTTCTTAACCAGCTATTACATTCATCATTAATTCAGGGAAAGCACATTTCAGTAAATATGTTTTCATACTTTTCCATAGTCTTCCTTTTGTTCTATAAGATTAAGATAAGATAGATGATTATCCATAAAGATGAGATGCACTTATTGTGTGTGTTAACATATTGGTATAATTAAGGTCTTGATTATGGAAGTAATGGTCCCCAGAGAGTGGTGTGTGTGTGTGTGTGTGTGTGTGTGTGTGTGTGTGTGTGTGTACACCTATTTTTTTATATTTTTACTATTGGGAATTGGTGTTGTAATAATATTCTCCCAAATTTTCAGTATTTCCCCCAAACCATTCCACATTAAACATACAGCCTGTATAAAAACTGGATGCTTAGAATGCAGGCACAGCTTCAGGCAAGTTTGTTAGAACCTGATTTTTGCTTACCACACGCACATAGGAACTCATCCAACCAGAGTGCTGCCTCAAAGCCCTTCCTATTAAGAAATTCAGAATCTACTACTGTATGGAAGTGTTTGTATGATATAAAGTAAGAGTCACTGTAGCAAAAGCAGAATATATGCTATGTCTATGTGATATATAAAGTTATTGTCCAAGATATTAGAGTCACAATTATTACATGCCTTATTTAGACAGCAGTATTTTAATATCCTTAATATGAACTAACAGAACATACTCTATTGCACTTTCTAGAACTTCAGAGAACAAAACCTTGGGCCAGTATGGATCCTTCTTTATTAAGCTGCAGAGAATCTGTGCTCTCAATCTGCATCATAGGGTATAGTTATATGAACTACTCTGTTCCTATCAATCACTTAACTAGTATAAATGGTAGTCAATAAAATTTCATCCATTCATTAACCTACCCAAATGGCATTTGTTGAGCTTCTATTATGTTCTAGGTGCTGTTGCAGATATTGGGTTTTCATGAATGAATAACATGTAATACTTATCTCCAGGTAGTTCTCATTTTATCATGGGAAGTAGATTTATTACTGATCTATCATGTGATAAGTATTATAATTATTTCTTGAACACAGTGACACAATGACTAAGAGAGGCAGGAGAAATATTGTCTATTACAGGTGGAGAAAGACTACAGATCAGAGGCCACATTTGTATTGTTTCTTGAAGAATGAATAAGAATTTTCTAGGTGGTTAGAGTGAAGACATTGAGAAAATATTATGAGGTAAATTACATATGATTCATCTATTGTTTAAGTTCTATCTTTTAGAAATTCAGATGACTAGAAATTTCTATGCTTGGACTGTACCACCTTAGTTTTCTGCAGAAATACCTCCACTGGATTGGTTTAATATGGTGGTTACAGATTTCCCCAAGAAATTGCTATATAAAGAATATGGCTGCACTACTTGTAAGATGTTTTTGATTGGTAGCACATACTGACTTTTCAATGTGAGCAGTGTTTAGCAAACATTTTCTTCACCCTCTCCATAAGTAATTATCTTTTCTTGGTGTTAAACTGTTCTAACCCTTTATCATCTTTCTTAATTAAGATACATGTACTTCCTCTTTAATCTCCCTTTTTCACAGATAAAAGAGATCCTATCACATGTGGAAACTCTCAAAATCCCTCTCCTTGAACTACTAAGTTTTCTTTATCTTCATTTATCCTTCCCACTTTTCAAAGACTAACTTTTCCAAAAGAGCCTTCTAACCACTTATTTTCCAACTCATTTTTGGTATTTCATGTGATCAAATATTGCCTCTCTCCTAAAATCTCTATCTTTCTAACCAGTGCCATTTAGCCTATGAAGATGCTTAAGTCTTTTCATTGGCAAACAAGAGGAAAAGAATTTCAACTTTGGCTTTTCCTGTTTACCTTTCTTCATTTTAGATAATGCATAAGAAGCAAAAAAACTCCTGAGTAATAGGTCCCATGGCCAAGTCATACTTCAGTTAAGTGGTGGGGAATGCTGAATACTTCCACAGCTCTGAATATGAATTCTGAGCTATCTTTATACATTTTCATTCTCACTTGAGACTGAAGGTTCTGGGTGGAATATCTAATCGCCTGAACTGGACCACTTATCTCAATAAACCCTGGTTGCTCTTCTTTAGTGAAAACATGACCCTTTGCCCTTCATATAAAGCAGGATTTCCCCTAAAACAAAACAAAAACAAACAAACAAAAAAACCAAGTGCTTTAGATGTTGAGCAGAAAAATAAAAATGTCCTGTCCCTTCACCCGTCATGATCACTCTGTCGCCTTTGTACCATTATCCACTCCCTTCTTGACACTTTTTCTTCACTTGACTTTTACATACTTCTCCTGTTTTTCTAATCTTGGAGTCTTCCTATTACCAATAGATTAGGTAAAATATTTAACATGGCATTCATTGTTCTTTATAATGATATCCTTTGGATTTTGAGTATTACATTCCCCTTTCCCTTCCAGCTCCTTATACTGCCATCCGATAACTTTGGTTTTTGATACAACTAATTACTTGTAATTCCTTTGGTATACCTTTACTTAGAGACATCCAGAAAAACATTTTTTCCTTTTCTTATTCTTCAAGGTTCATATCAATTGTGTGAAACCCTCCAGGATTTTCTCTGAGCAGAATTAATCTCCCTTCTCTGCCTTTCCTTGGTACTTTATCTAGTTAGTTTATGACTCTCTGACAAATAGATTCTTCAAAGGAAGACCATATCATATTGACATGTAGCACAATGTTAATTAAATGAACCTTTTAAAAAGTTTATTTATTTTTGAAAGAGAGAGAGAGAGAGAGAGAGAGAGAGAGAGAGAGAGAGAGAGAAGGAGCGAGAGGATGGGGGAGGGGCAGAAAGAGAGGGAGACACAGAATCCGAATCAGGTTCCAGGCTCTAGGCACAAAGCCCAGTGCAGGTCTTGAACCCACAAACTGCGAGATCATGACCTGAGCTGAAGTCAGATGCTTAACTGATTGAGCCACCCAGTTGTCCTAGTTAAATGATTTTTGAATCTTAAATTCTTTCTGTACATATCCTGGGTATAAATTGTGTGGTAATAAAAACAAGATTATAGTAACTGTTACTCCTTATCATCCAGGTTTTCAATTATTTAAAGTACCATTGTTTTTATTTACCATGCATAATTAAAATATTCCTAAAGTATCTTTCTCTCAAAGATCTGGACACACTTCAACAAACAAAGTTGGAGTCTTCTATTATGCTGAGGAGAGCACTATGGTAAAATAGGGAGAAGAGCATCTTTCTATTGTGCTCCTATTATTTTCCAGGACAGAATAATCCTTTGGCTGCCAATAGCCTAATGTGATTGCTGGCTTAAAGTTTGGTAGTGTCTTTTCAAAACCGGTATAGCAAAAACCTGGATGGGCAGCACTCCAGGAGCTACTATAAAAGCCCCTAAATTGCCACTCATACATAACTTTCAATGTTGTGCTGACATGTGCTGGCTATGGTTTGCCTCTTTGTAGACTGTGTAGTAATTTGGAGATGAACAGAATGTCTTTCTATTATTCTGGAATACTCTACCACTTACACAATTTCCACATCTTGAATAGGCAGGATTAGACCAACAATAGCATGAACATTCATGTTAAGTAGGTGAATGCCATGCTATACTTAATCAGGTTCTCTATCAAATATGTCCTGAGCCCAGAGGAGATATTTTCTGATGTTTGTTAATCATTTTTAGGCAACAAATTGCCAAGTAGTTTTGAGTGATATACTGTACCATATACAGTATATAATGTTTACTGTTGGATAAGGAAATATCTATGAACAGGGAGATTAGTGTACTATCCACAAAATAAACTATATGAAAACAACCTGTAAACCAGTAGTAAATGAACTTTAAATAAATCTTTGTCGTTAACTTCAGGCTGTAAGGTAATGATACAGGTGTAATTAAATCTTTGGATAATGTAGATATCTGAAAAGTCACTCATAAAACATATTTCTATGTGATTCATATGCTTGTACAGTGTTCCAGTTTTAGAAATATAGACCTGAAGGGCATATAAGCTCTGCAGGAAGAAAGGGAAAGAGATGATAAGAAAAAAAGAGAGATCAGAGAGATCTAGCAAAACAAAAACACAAACAAAAATTTTAAGGGTGACAGACTCCAACCAGCAAACCTGAAGGTGGATGTAAACTTTATTTGCTCAATTTGCCATTTTGCCATTGCCATTGCCAAATTGCCATTTCTTTGTGTGGAAGAAAGCACAAAGTGGCAGTGGGAGAATGGCTGTCCAATGGCAGCTGGCAGAGTTCTGGTTTTAACTCTTGGCATTATAATTCTCCGCTGTTTGAATTCTGCAAGTTCAAATTTTTAGGGAAAATATATTCCCTTTTATGATTCTTTGAAAGTCTTTTACCCTCATGAAGAAATATATACAATAGCTTTAATCATTTGTGTTTCATAGATTGCCAGTGGTTTCTAACAAGCCATGTAAACCCAAAACAATAAGGTCACAACCAGGAAAACCTCTAATGATAATGATCAGAAACACATGCTGTCCACTGATTGAGTTAAATTTTTAGGATACTATGTAAAACTGAAGTTACTCTTGTTTCTATAGTAAGTTTTTAAAAATAGTTTGTCAGAAAAAACTGTGAAAGACTGAAATGGGCAAAAACCAAAATTATTGGATCTTTTGTCTAGTGTTTTCTTCTAGGTTATTTCTGCCTTTCATGGTCTTTGGGCTATTTTATGACTTTATAAAGTTGTACAATTAAAATAGTAATGCAAATGATTCTTGTCCATAGAAGTGCAGATTATGTCCCCTGGAAAGGTGGTTGATTATTGCTTTGTAGGTATTAACCAGTTTTGCATCTATGAAGCAAATTCATTTCAGCATTCCTTATGGTTTATATCTAAATGTGGTTCTTTCAATTTCCCTTTTGTATCATTTGTAATATCTTATTGGTTCCCTCATTTAACTAGTTAAAATCTTTGCCACATGTGTTCTTTTTATATTTGTATGTATTTATCTTCTTAAAAATTATCTTTAACTGGTTATACTTATGATATTCCTAAAAATAGTTTAATATTGAGTGGTAATGTGGTTCTCTTCCTCTGTCTCATTCCTTCTCCCATATCCTCTCTCTGTTTCTTCTTTCTTTCCTTTAGTAAGTATTGATTGGGTGCATACTCTGTGCCAGGAATCTTAAGAAGCACTGGGTATGAAGAATCCAACCCCAATTTGCCTGTAACTTTTACTTTTTATTATGATCTAAAATGCGGGACAAATAAGACCATATGAGATAATAAAAGAATAAGACCTATGGGTTTAAAATAGACTTTGATTTAAATTTGGGTTCTACCTCCTTCCTACTCTGATTTTTGACAAATCACTCACCTTTTCTGAACTTCACTTCCTTCATTTAAAAAACTGGTTACACTAATACTAACCAGGCAGGGTTGTTGGATAAAGTAAGATTATATGTGTAACTGCTAAGTATTTAGATGGTACCTCATTCTTGGTAGGTACTCAGTGAATGTTAATTCCCATTAACCTTTCAACCTTCAGTGTTAATTCCCTCAACCTTCTTTTTCAATCCTCTTTTTGCCTAGTGCTCCCAACAATTTATTATTGCTATTCTTATTTTATTGATACTGGAATCACAGGTCAAGCTTAATAAATAAGAATCTAGAATACTCAAAGTCTTGATTCAGTACCCAGATCAATGGGTCACATAAACTTGAAACAAAGAATAAGTTCACGGCCAGGAAAACCTCTAAAATGTTAAGAGCCATGCTTATGACTAAGGGACTAATAGTGTTAAATATGATTGTAAGAATGACCCTATTGTAGGAAGCATAATATTGGTCCACCTGGACAATTACAGATCAAAATTGTGAAAGCTAGAATTGCCCTGTCCAATCCCTACAAGCTAATGCTCCCCATCTTGTCTCTTTGTGCCCACAGTATTTCTTTACCAAGTTAATACTCAATCGTTCCTCTATTATTTTTCCCTCCAACTCTGCTTGTCAGTTTTCCCTTAGCAGCCATACATGTTTGCACCCTTCTCTTATAATCTTTTACTGGGTAGTTTAAAATTTTAAGTTATTTATAATCCAATGAATATTTAATGGAATATTTATTATGCACCTTCCAGTTGCCATTTTTCTATTACTGCAGTGACACTGAAGGATGGTAAAGATGCAAATGCCTATTTCTTGTGAGTTTAATCTAAGCTCCTTCTGTCCTGATATATCTTATCATTTTGTTTGGTAATTAGACTATTCTGATGATGCTGTAAAATACATCCCAGTTGTAAAGGGAAAAGTCATTATTTATCATTAGAGGGTAGGGAATATGCTCATTTTTCACTGCTCTTACCTGGGCAGCAAGGACAGAGTGATGCAATTTCAACTTGGAGGCCTGTGCTTGATGTGATTCTGGGATGGAACAAATAGCCATGAAATTAATCTGAGAATGCTCAGTCATTCTCTTGCCAGGGCTTGGCTGGCATCATCTTTGTATGTGAAGTATAGCTTTCCAGGCTCTCAGCTTCCTCTGAGCATGAGCAAAGCAGAAGAAGATTTGTTCCTGTTACATATTATCCTATAAAGGCTGAGGACTGGGACCAAAAGGAAACAAATTAATGAGGGGGGGGGGGGATGTCTTTTGAAGCCAAGGGGCTATAAATAGTACACTTCTGGCAGTGTTGTATTTATGAAGCAATGTTGTTACCTAATGTGAATTGGGAAAGAACTTGTGTAAGTCTAGTCCAGGGAAAAAGGAAAAAAAAACAGGCTTAACTCAGAGATTTTATATTATAAAAAAAAAAAAGAAAAAAACTAAGTGTGGATGGAGGTCACTAGTTTTCAAGAAAGGACAGTCTCACTTTCTATTCACTCATTCGACTAATACTTACTGAACTCCAACTAAATACGGGACACTGTCTTGAGAAATAAACATTATTCTGGAATTTGGTAGATTTAGAGAAAAACTTCAGTGCATTCTAAGAGGGTTAACTCATTGATTATATAATTTACATATACATAATTAACCCCTTTAATTATTTGTTGAATTTTGTATTTTCCTCTAAGTTTAAAAATATATTTCCTTCTTCCTTAGGGAAGATGATTTATTAAATTAACATGTAGTCAATGTTCTCTTGCTACAGAATTTACCTTTGTTTGTAACTTATATAAATAACGTCCTTGATAACAACAGAAGAAGCCTCAAAGAACAGACAGATATTTCAATACAAGCTGTGAAGTGATTAGTATCTTTCTTAGAGATGCATAGGAATCTTCTAGAAAGATGTCCTTACCTATCCATGGTTAAATGAGGAGGGATTGTGTTGATCTGCTTCTGACATAAACTATGGATTGCCAAAGAGAAGATTAAGTCTATAATTATTACTACTTTACTTGGTATTGCAGTGGTTTATTATGCTTCTTGATGTTAAGTAGATCATCAGTATTTTATGTCAGTTAAATGGGTGAATACATGTCAAGCACCTGGGAATAAGGTCTGTGACTTTGTAAACATGCATGACCTTGTCATTACTGGAGTTTTGTAGACACCTATAATCTCAGTTTCATGCATCCTACTCTCTGCCCTCTTTTGGGGTCATTCTATCAAATATTTGAATTTAACGATCTTTCAGCCCATTTGGAAGACAGTCCTTTGATCTTAACATTTTTTCACTGTCCCTTACTCCTTCATGATGTCACTTATCTTTTTACCCAGTTAATTGCTATTTTCATTCATTAATAGCCTTCCCTCTAATATATAGTTGTCTTACTCTTTTCTCTGTCATATGTTTTTGTGAAACTCTTAATACTGGTTATATCTGACATAGGGTTGTTTGCTCCAATGTAGATGAACAGGGCAGGAAAAAAACAAGAGGGCATGGGTGACAGCTTTCATTTGAAATTTATGATACAAACCTCTAATGCTCCCTGTCAATCACTGTACTTTCTGATGCAGTCACTTTCCCACTTCCTTAGTTAACTATCTTCTATCATCTTTTTCCTCCAATCTCTAAACCTTTTAACCATCTTTATTCTCAGTTGTTGACTTTCAGAAGATGGTTTTCAAAATTTCCCACAATCAGATTTAACCACTTGCCTGCTTAACCACCATTTCTTTACCTTTACTTTGCCTGACCCTTGCCATTATAGATTAACTGTCCCACTTATATCTAAGGATGGCATCTTTATCTGTGGGCTAGATTCCATCATTTCTTCGTACACAAGGACATGTTCCCAACAATTTTCTCCTCCTTCTCCCATATGAACAATTTCCTCTTCTTTATCTGATCATTCCTATCAACATAAACATGTTGTTTTTGTCCCATTTTAATGAGAAACCTTTGACCTCACCTTTTCTTTCTTCTGTAGCAAATCTCCCAGCAAGAGTTTATTTTCCTTTTGTTGTTTATTCTCATTCTTAAATTCAAGTCAGTTGGCTTTTGCCCCCAGTCACTCTACCAAAACTGTTCTTGCCAAGGTCCAAATAACCTTCAAATTATTGACAATCCTCAGTCTCTATTTGACTTAAACCATCAGCTGCTTTTGATAGACTTGGATCATTTTTTCCCTTAAATTGCTTTCTTCATTTCTTGATTACAATACCACATTTTCTTGGTTTTTCTATTACCTCTTATTTTTCTCCAAAAATCTTATCACCTTCCAATATACAGTTATATGTAATTTAGTTAATCATGTTTTTCTATATCACCACTGAGCCTTAGAACATGGACTTCATGAATGGGGTTTTATTTCAGTCTGTGTTTTTAATATTAAATCTTTAACACCTATAATGGTGTGCTTCACACCCATAGATGCTCAGTAAATATTATGTATACAAACAATAGCATTAGCGGTATTATTATTTTTATGTTATCCAAAGAAGTACAAATAATACATTTTTTAATTTTTTTATTTTTTAAGGTTTGTTTGTTTATTCTGAGAGAAGGAAGGGACATAGAGAAAGTGAGAGAGAGAATCCCAAGCAGACCTTGCACTACCAGGGCAGAGCCTGATGCAGGGCTTGATTCCATGAAACGTGAGATCATGACTTGAGCCAAAATCAAGAGTCAGAAGCTCAACTGACTGAGCTACCCAGGCACCCCAAGAATATTTTTGATGAATTAATTAAACATAGTATTTGAACTTCAAATATATTTTCTCTGGTGAGCGATAGATATTTCTAGGTTGTTTCATATGAGGAGTGAAGATTAATGTATTGGCATTTGAAAATTCCCAATATTTCCATTACTAAGAGTTTATGAAATTGGTGTACATTGTGTTAATATATCATTCTAGATAAAAGTTAAATTGGAAGAATAAACATTGAAAGAACACTTTGTGCTCTTTTATTTTATTTTCCATAATATTATCAAAGTGATGTTTCTAAAACATAAAACTACCTCTATCATGTCCTTGATGTAAAGCATTTCTGTTACTCATAATTACCTAGAATAGAAGATAACATTTTCAGGGTCTAATGTTTACTTGTATTTCCAGTTTTATCACTTCACCTTTGCTTCAAATATCAGTCTACTTGTAGTTTCTGGAATATTCCACAGTCTTTCATTTATGTTTTAAAATTCTTTCTGGAAATTCTAGCTTTCTTCCATAACCAGCATATTATAAGGCTTACCTCAAAGTTTACGCTTTCTCCTAGACACAGTTGTTGATTTGCTCAGCAGTTAGTCCTTGGTTTTCATAACACTTTATATCTCTGTTCGCACTTATCACATTATAATGTATTATTTTATGTGTTTTTTCCCTAAGGGATTGAGTTCGTTGAGATCAGGGTTAATCAGTAATCCATTTTTTCATCTTTTAAATTTTGAGATATAATTAAGAGTTACAAAGAGTTGCAGTTTTACCCAGGTTCTTCTTTATACTAACATCTTACAAAACCATAAAATATTCTAAAACTAAGAAATTAATCTTGGTAAAATGTTATTAACTACATAATTTGAATTTCATCTAGTGTTTCACCAATGTTCTTTTTTGTCTTCTAGGATCCAATCCAGTATTTAGTTATCATGTTTCCTTATTGTTTCAATTGTGACAGTTCTTCAATCTTTCCTTGTCTTTCATGACTTTGGCACTTTTGAAGACTACTGGTCAGTTACTTTGCAGAATGTCTCTCAATTTGGGTTTGTCTGATGATTTCTCATGAGTAGGTTGGGTTATTGGGTTATGCATTATTGGGAAGGATGCCATAGAGGTAATGTGCCCCTCTCAGTGCATTTTAATGGCGGTTTCACAATGTTAACATGTATTAGCAGTGGTATTAACCTTGGTTAAGTGCCATCTGCTGGGATACTCTAAACATTACTATATTTCCCTTTGTAATTTGTAAATATTGTGGGAGAGTTATTTTGAAGCCATGCAGATACTCCATTTCTCTTAAATTTTGCTCACTAATTACTGTCAGTGGATCTTGCCTAAAAACAAAACATTGTGGTGTTCTAATGGTGATTTTCTATTTCCTTCATTCTTTCTACATTAAAAAAAAAGTCTATTTATTTATTTGGGGAGAGAGAGAGAGAGAGAGAGAGAGAGAGAGAGAGAGAGAGAGAATCCTAAACAGGCTCCTTACTGTCAGTGCAGAGCCTGTTACAGGGCTCGAACCACGAGATCATGACCTGAACTGAAACCAAGGTTCAGACGCTCAACTGACTGAGCCACACAGGTGCCCCTGTTCTTTGTATATTTCTTAACTGAAATCATTCTGTAAGAAGAATTGTTCTTTATCTGCCATTTATTTATTCAGTTATTTAGTTACATCAGTATGAACTGTTGGATTTTTAAAAAATCATTGGGTTATAATCCAATACACTGAATAATACATTTTATTGTTTAAATTGTTCCTAATTTGGTTTTTGAGAGCTCTTTCAGGTTGCCTCATTTATACTGGCTAATTCATGACACACATTTACGTTTGTTTCTACATTTGGACATCTCTCTGAATGTTTATGCTTTTGTAAAACTGCAACTCCATATTGATAGGTCTGATTTCAGTCCTATCCCACAGCTAATTTTAGCCTTCTTTCACTCCTTATTTTAAATGTCTTTAGTTCAACAGTTAGAAACATGCCTCTCATTATATATATTTGCTTATTTGTTCAACTCTTGTATACAGATAAAATATTTTGAGAATTGGTAACACATAACCTTATAAACAAATTTACTATTCCAAATGGTGTTTGAGAATAGTTTCTTTTGCCTTTAGCTTTACAGTATCCTGTAAAAATAATTTAGTTTAGCACCTTTTTTTTCCAGTTCTCTTTGAGGTTATGAGATTTGTCTGTAATACAGTTAGATTCATTGCAGTCTGGGTTCCATCTTTCCCTTGACATCCTACTTTCAAATATTATACCCTTTGATGTATTCCTTCCATTCTTTGTGTTTTGTTGTCATACATTTTACTTCTACATATGCCATAAACACAAAATACGTTGCAGCTATTTTTGCTTTAGACAATCACATTTTTTTGGATAATTAAAAGTAAGAAAAATATTTTGCTTCTATTTTATTACCAGTGTTCTAGTCTTCATTTCTTTGTGTAAATCCCATATTCAGTGTGACATCATAATCATTCTACCTGGAGAACTTATACATAAAAGTAGGTAGAATGGCATAATGACTCCCCCTGTATTTACCATGTAGCTTCCACATGCCAGTCTTTTGCCAATCTCTAACCTCTTTCCTTCAAGTTTATTTCCTCCCATTTATATCATGTGCTTTTTCTTTATCACTAGTATATAAATATTTCCCTCTAAATCTCCCTTCTTTTGGCCCCATTCACCAGAATAACCTACTTGTGGACACTTGACTGTAATAGATTTAGGTAAATTCTAACCATATATGATCTATAAAACCTAGCATATTCACTGTTGTTAGTGTAAAAAATGAGCTTAGCTCTTTGATTTCTGAACCCATTGACAAACCATGCTGGTTTAAGGTAGGCTCACCCAGCATTTGGAATGCTAAAATGTTAATATTTGTGATACTTGAGTTTATGTTAATGATAGGACAAAGCAATTTTACTGTGTATTTGTGTTTTTCGGAGATCAGATCATTTAAAACTTAAGTTCAATTTTAAATTGCTATTTTACTTCAATTTACATGTAACATAAATTTTTAAAACTCTTGCAAATTAGTACTTCATGTACAATTAAGAGTATGACAGGTATACCTGTAATTTATGCTAAACAACTGAGATAAGGAGTCAGAAGATAAAATTTAAAAAGAGAGGCACCTGGGTGGCTCAGTTGGTTGAATCTCTGACTCTTGATTTTGGCTCACATCATGATCTCCCAGTTCATGAGATTGAGCCCTGCATTGGGATCCGTGCTTTGGGCACGGATTGCTTGGGATTCTCTCTCTCCTTCTCTTTCTGCCCCTCCCACCTCAAAAAAAATCATTAAAAAAGAGAGAGAGAGATTTGTAAGCATCTCCTTAAAGTAAGAAGTTATTAATGTCTTTTCATTTGAAATCACTATTACAAAAATATGTTTTAATTGGAAAATTTAAACTGAATTCTCAATATTAGAATAAAGACACTCGATATTAGTCATTTATCCATTTATTAATGTAATATGCATTTATTGAGTAGAACTGTATGCTAGGCATTGAAAAATAAAAATAAGATATTCTTTGGTCAAGGAGCTTAGAATTTAGGGTATAAGCAGTTAAAGAATGGGAAGTTTGTCAGCTAAAGATGGGAGAAGATGGGGTACCTGTGTGGCTCAGTTGATGAAACATCCAACTTTGGCTCAGGTCAAGATCTCATGGTTCATGGGTTCAAGCCCCACTTTGAGCTCTGTGTTGACAGCTCAGAACCTGGAGCCTGTTTCCGATTCTGTGTCTCCTTCCCTCTCTGCCTCTTCCTCTCTCTCTCTCTCTCTCAAAAATAAATAAACATTAAGAAAAAAATTTGAATATGGGAGAAGGATATTCCAGGTAATAGGCATGGCTTAGAGAAATAAAAGATGTCATAATTTTTGGAAACTGTAAGTAAATATGTGAGAACAGGAACTATGTCTAGTAACTCACTATTGTATCCCTAACACACAACATTACAGCTGTTCAATAAATATTTCCTGAATTGATTGATTGATAAATACAATAGCAGATAAAGTTGTAAACCTCTTCTAAATGGGTTTATAGGCCATTTTGTTTTATAGCCCAACATTCACTGAAATGTATTCTATGGAATACTAACTATGGAAAAATAAGAGGTGTTAAAAGATCAACCAAAAAAACCTCTAAGAAATACTGATTGCACAAATCAAAACAATTTTCTTTAAAGACTTCTCACACTTTAGTATGCTAATGTTATGATGACTAAGAGGCTTCAATTAAACTCTGTTTCCCAAACTTCTGTACCTGGAACACACCTATCCACGCACTCAAACACTGTACCTAGGACTATGCTTGGTACTGTGTGCATTGAGAAAGTCTACTCTAGGCAACAGAGATCCATTAAGAGTTTTAGGTAGGAAATTGAACTATGGTCATAGCTGTTTTTTGGAAAACTCCCTTTACATGTTAGAGGAATAGAATGAAGGGGTGCCTGGGTGGCTCAGTCGGTTGAGTGTCTGACTTCAGCTCAGGTCATGCTCTTGCGGTCCATGAGTTTGAGCACCTCTTCGGGCTCTGTGCTGACAGCTCAGAGCCTGGAGCCTGCTTCCGATTCTGTGTCTCCATCTCTCTCTGCCCCTCCCACGCTCATGCTCTGTCTCTCTCGCTCTGTCAAAAATAAATTAACATTAAAAAAATTTTTTTTAAAAAGGAATAGAATGAAGATAATTTAGTAACTAAATTGATGTGGGTGTGTTAGAGAAAGTACCTTGAATGATTTCCAAGTTTCCTTCTTGGTGGCTAAGAGGGGATGCCAGTAAAAAAGGATACAGTATATAGGATGAAAAGTTTGGAAAGGAAATAATACAATTGAACTTTAAACACAATTGTCTTAAGTGGACAGCCTAGAGTAACTATTTAGGCTACAGTTAGATTTGTTTATATCTTAGAAGGGACCAGAGATCATAGTAAAAACTCTGGAAATGGCTTTTCAAGAGCTCAGAATGTTATATCCTTCCTCTCTCATAGCCATTTAGATATTTAGTATCAGTTATTATGGCACAGCTTTCTTTTCTCCAGGCTAAATAAACCTAGTTGCCTCAAGCATTCCTAGTGTGAAATCCTATCTGGACCATTTTCCCCATGCAGTTCCTTCCTTTGAATGAACTATAAATCATCAATGTTTGCCATAGGATGTGGTGCCTCACTGAACTTTATACTTCTAAAATTTTATATGTTATTACTTTATTGAGTATGTTTTCCTGTATATCCATAACTTTTTCCTTCTTCAAACTTGCTCTAAGTCATTTACTACTTACTCCTATCCAATTCTTAAGTAGCTATGCCCTTTGAATGAAAACCCCTCTCCAGTAAGCGGTCACCATATGAGATCTATCTGCCCTTGGAATCCTTACTTTGTCTTGCTTAAGTGTTAAGCCTTCCTGTTGGAGCTTGATGTTGTACTTGATGTTTCAGACTATTTCTTGTTTTCTAGCAGCCTCACTTATTAAGACTGGCTTCAGCTTATATTCTGCTAGGTCTGCAGCAAATAGCCCATTTCATGTACCCCTATTTCTGACCTGAGTTTCTGCATGTCCACCCAGGATCTTCCACTTTGAAACAACCAATTTCTAAGACTCATCCAGAACAGATTAGACAGTACTATATGCCAATTTACTTGACAGCAGGAGCCATATCTTATTCTTTGTACTCCCAGTGTCTAGTACAACACTGGACACCAGTGATATTTAATGGGTGAATGGATGGATGGATGGATGGGTGGTTGAAAGAAGGAGCTCTGCTCTGACCATATTATAATGTAAAACATTTTATGTTTGTACATAAAATTTTTCTTGAAACAAGAGTGTTGATACTGGGAAACCAGTGCTGTATTAGGGAAAGTCCTGATTAACTGAATTAATTTTCTTTCCTAAGATTAAAGAAGGAGAGATAACTACAAGAGTATTTAGGCATTCTTTTACATTTTTTTTTTGAGGACCTACTACATGAAAGCATTGGAGTTGGCATTTTTCACATAATTTTCACATTACTCTGTGAAGTAGATATTATTATTCTTATTTTACAGATGAGAAAACTGAAGCTTAGCTTAAATGGCTAAAGCTTATGAATGGCAAAGGTGAGATTGAATCCTAGGTCTTTTGACTCTGATTCAGTTTTTCTTCACACTCTGAAGCATGTTCTCAGTATCTTTAAGAAGTTCTACGTCACAAAACTTATTATTTCTTTATCTTTTTATATTTTTTAATTTGAAAGGCAGACCATGAAAGGCTGAAAAATATCTGAGAATTTGCTTTATAGGAACATTGGTTATATTTTAGTAATTGGATGCTCTTATTATTTTCCTGGAGAAGAACTTTTAAGATCAAGCCTGTTTTTGGTTCCTATAGTGCTATACTAAGAGGGTACAATGCTAGAGTGACTCAGAAACAATGATCTGTTTATTGCTATCATTTTGTAATCTGGTGAAGAGACAATGCTGATGCATACAGATATAAGAAGATGCATTTTGTTGAAATACTTCAGATTGGGGCTAGAAAAAGTGAAGAGTTATTGGTTGATGAGACCTGAGTAAATATATTATATCACAATTGTGAAATAATACTATATAAAGTTTCATGGTAGAGTTGGTTCAAGTAAACTCTTGCCTGGCTAAATTTGACTTTTTGTTTAGACATTGGATTCTGTAATAATCACTACAAGTGAACAGTTAAGATTTTCTTCTAAATCTAGGAAGAAAGGGAAGAGTTACTAGTTCTCTAATTTTTAGCTACAATAGACTTAACAATAAAATTCTATAATTTATTATCATTTATTGGATATGCTATGTCAGATTTCTAATTTATTCTCCCAAGAATCTTATGGGGGGGGGTAGTTTACATTTTCCTGGAGATAAAATTGAGGCTCAAAGAGATTAAATAATTTACCTGGGATATGAAGCTGGGATTTGAACCAAGATCTAACTGAATATACTCACCTTATGTCCATTCTATGAACATTAATAATGTTCTTTGAACATGGACATCTGTCTTTCCAAAATTCTCCTCTTAAGAACTCTAATGACTGTGTTACTGAAAAAATTTTTTTTAGCTAAAGTCATAAAGTATATGTTTTTATCAATTAAATATTTAAAGTTGTACCTCATTACTGTAGGTCTCTATGCAATATATTTATTACTGCTATACATTGGGCTTTGTGTGTGTGTGTGTGTGTGTGTGTGTGTGTGTGTGTGTGTGTGTGTAGAAAAACAAAGGTGGCTGAGAAGTGTCTTTACATTACTCAGTGGGTTTAGCTGAAATAAACCTTTTCATAACTAGGACAAATGTTCTTCCTGAGATATCCCTCGGTATGTTTTCTGCAGGACTCCGTTTTCTGGGTGATGTGTTCACTTTGATGACTTTCTTTTTGGATTTCTATTGAATTTTTCTTTTCTGATTCCCATGTGATATCTCTTATTGGTTTATATCTCTTGACCTTTGAAAGATCAAGTAGATCAGGGTAGAAATGGAAACATTGAAGGGATGGTTTAAGGGAGAAATGGTAGGATGAAAAGAAGGCTTTCTCTTGTCCTCCTATGGCCATGGGAGGATATAATGAGACTGAGTCTGGTTTCACCTCTCAGATACATGACTATCATTTGCAGATGGGAGTTATGATATATATCAGGAACTAAATTTAGGGATCCAGGTTCATTGAGGGATGTCAAGATTTAAAACATTTTCTTATGGGTGTTATCTTATGTGAACAGAAAAAGATTTCCTGATTTGGGAGATTATCTTGATTAGGGCCTTGACTAGTGGGATATATGACACTGGTAGGAAAGGAGATTATTTTTTGGAGCTCATTCATGAGCCTTATAAGATCACCTGGAGAACCACAACCCATTTGGAGCAATCTGACCTTGGCAGGTATGGGGAGTCATTTCTCCATTTCTTCTTTCAGGGAAGGTCTGCTCAAAGAGCTTCAAAGAACATTGGCTAGAGGCAAAGTGTCTAGCACAGGGAAGGCATCTTGGTGGGTGTTTCTAGGGAGTAGGAATGTATTGCTTTAGGCAGAGCCTAACAGTTCTCTTTGTTTGAATTGGAATTGCAATTATTGGTACATGGGATGGCTTTAGCTCTATTTCTAAGTAAATAGATTTTCTTTATCTGTTTACCTGTCTCTCCATCTGTCTGTCCGTCTGTCATCTACCATTTTCCATCCTTTGTCATTTAATCAATCTTGTTTCTATGCCAGGATGGACAGAATAGAAAATGATGTCTATGATTATATATGTCAGGGAAATTAGAATGTGAGTTTAATCATAAATAAGGGAGTGGTAAAAATCTAGCAGAAATAAGAAATAGAGAAGTATAGGGGTTCATATATCAGGCATATATTCTCTTGGGCTGAGTGGAGAAAAAAATTAGCAGATTTATTGCAAACCCAAAGTTGAAGCAAGAAATTTTAAAAAGTTTTACCTAGGACACTTTGGATCTCAGAGCTGTTTGTTTCCAGACAAAATGAAAACACAGTCAGTAAATAAAAGATGCAACATTGGTATGAGAATAAAAGCTACTGCTTAAGCTTTGGAGGGAGAGTATCAAAAACCCAGAATGGAAGTGCATTCACTTAGACTAGTTTTTAATTTTGCAATAGAATGAGAGAATTTGAGAGAATTAAAAAAGGAAGGAAGATACTAAAATGAAATCAATAATGCTAATTCTTATATGTTTCTTAGTTTTGTTTCTTTTTGGGAACTGCCTCAACATTAGATCATATCCATACCTTTTCTGTGGTGAGGCTGGGGATGGCAGAGAGAGTTGGAGGGGGGGTGCAGGAGATCTAGGTTTTGTCAGTAGATCATTTTCTCCTCTGCAGTTACTGTGATTGGCCCATGGTTGGACACATGCCTTAGACAAAGGCAACTGGTATTCTTCTCTGATAGACATACTGAGCAAAAGTCCCTCTGCTTTTAAAAACATAGGGGCTAAGGACCATATTTGTTGACACATGGAAAGAGTTTACCTTAGTACAGGCCAATATAGGAGAAACAATAACTGAAAAATGATGATAGAGATAGGGAAAAGAGGCAGGCAGGGAGAGAGAGAGAAGGGGTGGAAAGAGAAGGGTGAGGGGAGAGATAAGCATGAATTGATAACATCTTTTTTTTCCATTTTTTTTAATGTTTATTTTTGAGAGAGAATGAGTGGGAGAGGGGCAAGAAAGAGGGGGAGAGAGAGAGTCTCAAGCAGACTCTGTGCTGTCAGCACAGAGCCTTATGCGTGGCTTGAACTAACGAACTGTAAGGTCATGACTTAAGCTGAATTCAAGAGTAGGACGTTTAACTGACTTAGCCACGCAGGTGCCCCTTGATGACATCTTTTTAACTCCTAGACTAAGCTATGCCTGAAGTCAGCATCCCTTGGGCTTTCCAATTGCATAGGTTGTTTTTATTTATGGGTTTGAATTCAATTTTTGTTGCTTGCAAAGATAAAAGGCTCAGAGAAAATGGAGAAGCAAATTATGAAACAGATTAGAATTTTTAAAACCCAGCTGAACATGAATAAAAGGAATGGGGTGAGCACAGAGGAAGTACATTTAGCAACAGAAAGAGGAATGACAGAAAAGGATGTTCTCTACTGTTTAAAGTATATAGTCCTGAGTAATTCTAAAGTAGAGAAAAGAGTTTGGGAGGAGAGTCCATCCATGGTTGAGTACATATCATTTTTCTCTGGGATTATGAATGTACTGACTTGTAAAGTATCAGTAATAGCAATTCTAATTAAAACATATTTTGAGGAAAGTCTATAACCAGGGCAAATGTAGGAGGAAAAAGTGTAACTTTCCTGGCCTCAAGAATTATGGGCTGATGGAATTCTAAAGAAAGAATAGCATCTCTTTTCCTGGGAAGAAACCATATTGAATGGAGGATTGGAACATTAGGAATCAAAAAGATATGGAAATGGGGAACTAGGGAGGTTGAATATAGGAAGAAGAATGTCTTTGGAAAGACCTTAGGACCAGAGAATCCGTTATTATATCTTTATAAATTTTATTAGAGGTTAAGGGTATTCCAGATATAATTATGAAAAAAATAGAAGCAATCAATGTATAGGTTAGTGGGACAATGGGTTTAACCTTTTTTGTTTTCTTTTTCTTTTTTTTTGTTAACAGCAGAACTCTTTTCAAGAAAACCCTTAGGCAACATTCTAATACATAAACCAATAAAATGGCAATCGGGAGTGGGATTCTGGACTTCTACTAGCTTGGTGTGCTATTCTGTGTCTCCTTTTGAAAACACTGGGGCCCCAATGCACACAATATGAAAACTACTGTTCTATACCAAAGGCATTTTTGAGGCTTTGTCCAGTACTCATTGATCTGTGACCATAGCCCTGGCTTTTAGTAAACACCATGTACTTGCCAGCTATAATGATATGTAAGATCTGTATTTCTGCATGATCTATATTTCTAAGAACCCTGCTGGAGTAGCTAAAGCCACAGCAGGTAGCTGGCTGTAGATTTGTAGATTGAGATCCTATCACTTCAATTCTATTTTTCTGTGGTTGTGGCCAACAAAGAAGTGCTTTGTAAATGTGCAAAGAGCTTCAAGAACACAATGGGTTTATTTTGATAGCGCTTCTTTCAGTGATGATGCACAATGCTTATGATCTTTCCTTCCAACCACATAAACCCATCCTACACACACACACACACACACACACACACACATACACACACACACACACACACACACACACACACACACACACACACTTTCCCTCCCTCCCTCCCTCCAGATTCTTATTTATCTTTCAAGTTTCAGTGTAACACCTCCTCCAGGAAGCCTCCCATGTCTTTTCTTTTTACTCCTTTCCTCCCCAGACTGGTGGCATTTTTCACACTATAATTGTTTGTCTCCAACCCAGGGATCTCATTAAATTGTGAATTCTATAAGAGAAGGGGATGAATTTTTCGTTTTTGTATTTCTGGTGCTTAACATAGAACCTATTTCATTGTAGATATTATAAATGAATTTTATATTTTGTGAGAATATAAAAATATTTTTTAATAAATAAATGTCAGTGAAAAAAGTGCTGAAATGGAAGAAGGGACAGAGACCTTTTACAATTTATCATGTTTCGAGAACTTGCACCTACTTTTTTTAAAAGAAATTTTTATGTTTTTATTTTATTTACGAGAGAGAGAGAGAGAGACAGAGCATGAGTGGGGAAGGGGCAGAGAGAGAGGGAGACCCAGAATCTGAAGCAGCCTCCAGGCTCTGAGCTGTCAGCACAGAGCCTGACGTGGGGCTCGAACTCATGGACTGTGAGATCATGACCTGAGCTGAAGTTAGATGCCTAACCGACTGAGCCACCCAGGCACCCCACACCTACTTTTATATTAACATAGAGTCTTTGGTGAATTGGATGGTCTGTTCCTCTAGACTAGCTGATGATCATGACCCTATACATAGCCACAAAGCCCCAACTCCTAGCCAAGTCATTGGGTCTCTGTCCTTAGACTTAGAGTTGAAATGGGCTGTTAAAACTATTCTATCTGTGTCTTACTAGTTTATAGCTGATATTTGTATATTTAAAAAAAATTGTTAATTGGATCTGTTACTTTTTCTGTTTGTTTCTTGGTCCTGATTATTCTATTCTACTAGAAGTTCACCTAGCATAGCAGTTGTCACTTTTACTTTATGTACCTGTCCTCAGTGTCTTGTCCAGGGCAGGAGGATTTGCTGATTGATTGACAAAGTAGGGTTTTCCAGAACCATATCTGTGAGAGTAAAGTTTATAAGACACTATGAATAAGCATCTTAATGTGTAGGTATTTAAATTGTATGTTTATATAAATACTTTCAAGTATATATATATGTATATAAACATATATATATACATACACATATATACATATACATATACATATACATATACATATACATATACATATACATATACATATATATGTATATAAACACACACATGCACATAGCCTCCACCACCACTATTAATATTACCATACCTGGGCTTATATGTCTGGACAGTCCATTTTTTTTTCTACTTCTGAGAACAAATAATCAAGCCGCTTTACAGCTAAGGTATACTAAAAGTAATAAGGCATTTTGCAATTAGAAGCAGCATTCTCTGCCATAATACCATAATCCTAATCTATGAAAAATAATAATTGCCTAAATGACATCAGGGATAAAGTTGCTCTCCTCACTTTGATGGCTGAGGCTGCTAGTGTGAGAATAGTGAAAATGTCTAGATGCATCAGTGGAAATGGATATAAAACTGACCTAATTTTTTTAAAGTTTATTTATTTATTTTGAGAGAGAGAGCAGGGGAGGGCCAGAGAGAGAGGGAGAGAGCCTGCATTGAGCCTGATGTGGGGCTTGATCTCACAAACTGTGAGATCATTACCTGAGCCAAAATCAAGAGTCAAATGCTTAACTGACTAGGCCACTTAGGCTCCCCCTGACCTAATTTTTCTTGAATTAGGATGACTGACCTAAGTCTGACATCTTCAGATCCTTTGGACCAGAAACAATACAAATATATATCAATATCTATCTATCTATCTATCTATATATAGATAGATAGATAGATATAGATATAGATATAGATATAGATATAGATATAGATATAGA